>NC_136626.1:6262026-6627026 GCF_933228915.1 Telmatherina bonti | reverse complement strand
GTGTTCCATTTGGCAAGAAGTCATGCACACACACACACACACACACCTGTTCAGGTGTTCAGGTGCACGCAGCTGCGACACAACAGCTCAACAGAAGACTCGGGTTTTAATCTGGAGGTTTAAAAAGGAACCAAACCACAGAAAAGTCGCTATGTTATCTGTCTGGAACAGCAACAACTATGTGGGCGTGGCCTGCATGATTGACAGGCCCAACAGCCATTCAGAGGAGAGTCAAATATTTGAGCTGGTAGCTGTTTTTTTGTTGTTGTTGTTGCTATGGTAATAGCGGTAACATGTTAAATCTTTCTTTGGAAGAGGGTTTGTAATTCAGTTTTGTTGTATTTTATCATTACATTTTCTTTTTTCTTGTCTTGTTTGTTTTATTTTGTTGCTTTTTTTTCACTTGTCTTGATTTGATATATACATATATACATATATATATATATATATATATATATATATATATATATATATATTTGTATGTATCAGTTCTTCAGGGGTTCTTTGAGCCTTGAAGTTTGGTTCCTCTTTAAAGTGAAAAGCCCTTTAGGGACCACTGGCATTCCCTTGACAACCCAGGGTTTTGTACGGTGGCCCAGACAGGCAAAAATGCAGCAAGAGGAGAAAACTGAGATAACTGTAACAACTAGACCAGTAGTAATTCAGCCTCAGAGCGTTTCAAAGCATTTGCTGTCTTAGTGATGAGGGTTTGTTTTTAGATGATGCGCTCCAGAGGTTTTAGTTTGGACTGAACTGGAAATCTGGTCAAACAGCCCTTTAAATTTCAGGGGATCAAAACAAAAACTTTAATCAGCTGCTACAGTTTTTAACGAAACATTCCTGTTAGCTTTAGCTTCATGTTGTCATGATTCGTTTCTGCAGATGCTCCCATCGCGCCACATCGCTGAGCGGTCTGCTGGGTTAGTCGCAGGTCGAGTTTTGTACCTCTAATGAACACGGTGGTGATTAAACAAACCAAAAGAGCTCAAGTGTGTGAAATGCAAGCTGTTGTCTGAGTAATTTCACAGTTTACATGTGAGTTAATGCTCCAGATATTTTTAAAACATTGATCTATGTGAAGTAATAGATCCAACTAGCCGTCAGTTCAGTTCCTGCTATCTGGACGTATCAACCAAGCAGATGGAAACATAGAACATCTTGGAAGTCTAGAACTTCCTGAAGGATGAAGGTTGTTGTGATAGACTCTTCATGATTAATCCTGTATTGTTTCTGCTCCAGGAAGTAAAACTTCTGTCGTTTTTATAGCATTGATGCTACATGTAGATGTTTCACTCCGTCGTGGCCGTCGTCTTCACCAGAAGGTTTGCTAGCTCATCCTGGTGGATGCAGCTGAAACATTAGCTCTAGGTAAGTTTACATGTTGTTGCTTGGCAACCAAAATGTTGAGGATTTACAAAAGAAAGCAGCTGCAGCTTTGATTTAGCCACAACATAGCTAACAAGCTAACAGAAAAGGAAGCTAACCAACTGCAGTAAAGCGACATTCACCAAGCTATCGCTGATAACTCCGCCAGCTTTGACTCAGTCCCGCCTGCTCTACGTTGGGGAATCTTTGGGAAGATTATGACTGAATTCAGTCAGTTCCAGGAGGAAAATCACGAAACGATAATTAAAGCTGCTGTGTGTCGACTTTTCTGAGAGGAAAAGTGTGAGGTGGTTTTTCATGTTTGCCGTGACGAACAGCGAGGAAGGAAGCTGGTTCCTCTGAAGGTTCCTGCAGGACTGTGACAAAGTGGGTGAGACTGTAACTGTTCACTTGTCCCTAACATTTACCTTTTCTCATATTTGTCCCTTTAACTTTATTCTGTTATTTCTGTTGCCAGGTAACCGTGCTGCACTTACTATCCCGGGCTGTTAGTGTTTGCATTGTGTTGCATTGTGTTACCATTTAACATTAATCTTTGTTTAACTCCACCTGGTAGGATAAGTTGGGGAGTGGCCAACCCAACACTTACTCATTGCAGGTGTGAGTGACTTCCTAGATGAATTGATTGGGAGAAACCAAGTGGAGGATTTCCTCTTCTGTAGTTTCTCTTCCTCTTCTGTAAGTCTGGGCTTATTAGAAATAATGTATTAGAACTGGTATTCCTGTTGTGTATTTTTGTTTGTTTAGGAATTTGTTTATTCATGTTGGTTTAGAATAGGTTGCTCGGTATGGTGATATGGGGAAATGGTTTAAGCTAAATCAGGTGTGTGCGTGATGGGGTATATAAGTAATCAGTTTCGGGCGCTCGCGAGGAGAGAGAAGGAAAAGGATGTCAAACTGGTGACGGATTGCCTCCCGATCTTTGAAACTGTGTGATTCAAACAACTTTTGGAAAATAAAATGCTCATCTTTAAGGAAATTCCAGGACTGCTGATTCTGTCTACGTCTGATCTTCTTCAACCTTGGACACACTACCTCATAAGGACAGTTTGTGTTTCACACCAAGCTCCGTCACATTCATTATTATTTTATCAGAACTTTTCCACCACAGGTGTCAAACTCCAGTCCTGGAGGTCCGCTATCCTGCAGGGTTTTGTTGTCTCCAAGCTCCGACCCGCCTGACTGAAACTTGTCTGACAAGAAGCTGCTGGATCCAGTTGATTTGAATCAGCTGTGTTGGAGCAGGGAAACAACAGAAACCTGCCAGATACCGACCCTCCAGGACGGGAGTTAGACACCCCTGTTTTACACGTTTTCTGCATCTGCAGGAGACGTTTCTCCCGGTTAAACGCGCCAATGCTTTGGTTGTTTTCAGTTTCGTCCACTTCCTGTATGTACTGACGTTTACGTTGTTTGTTTTAGACGGAGCAGAGTTCACACCTCTCCAAACGAACCGGACTGAACCTGCAGTACGTCCAGATGCCAGCTACCGGTCAGGTAAGCCGCCATGTCACGTGCACGGCACAGACGTTAGCATGCTGTGTGCCTCCAGAACCGTCCACGTTTAAACGCTCATGCATGTAAAACTTTTTCTCCCACCTCGATCAGCTGCGTGATCTGATCAGCCAAACACAACTCAAACTTTGGGACTTTTGCGTGAATCCGGAACACATTTGCTTCACACCGACACGAGCTGGACGACCGGCAGGACTGATGAGGAGGATGTGATGAAGCAGTTCCAGCAGGATTTTATCACCAGGTGTTGGAAACCAGTCTGAACCTCATTTTGCACCTGTTGTAAACCACTTCTGGCCTTTTAGATATGTTTTATCAATGTTTCTTTTTTATTTTAGTGTATTTATTTCATTAAAATGATAAGAAATGTCGGCATTTTAAACCAGGTGTCCAGCTGAAGGTTACATCTGTTTTCTCAAACTGCAGTGTCCAGGCCACCGTACATCAGAGAAAAATGTGTTACTTTAGGTCTGTTTATCCCGTCTCATCATTTTCTCTCCAGCATGATCTGCATGAATTTATGTTATTTTGGAAGCCCCTGTACAAAAAGAGGTAGAGCGTGTGGTTTCAGATCAGATGAAAGGGTTCGATTTCCAAAAAAGGTCTAAATTTTGTATTTTTTTAGGGTCTCAGATACTGAACGTGTGTGTGGTCGAGCTGAGCATAAAGATGTTGGTAGTAACGTGTCTAAAACCAAACTAGTATGTACAGTGCAAACAGAGCATCATCACTGCTGATAAAGTGTAAACAACACAACATTTTACAAAGCTCACAAACACAAGTTACTTACCTGAACGCTACAAATCGGAGCTACACGACCTATAGCTGCAGAAGCAACTCAGCAGCGTCGACAGTAGAGAGTAGAAAGGATTACAAAAGAAATCTCTGGATTCTCCTCTGAGTTTCCAGCAACGTTAAAGTCTGAAGCGTCTGAATGCACATGCTCCGACAAAAACAGGGATGCAGAAGAAGAAGAAGAAAAGCCAGAGGGATGATGATGATGATGATGATGATGCTCTCTCCTCGTCCTTAACAACCAGCGCTGCATTACAAAAGTTTAAGATTCAATCAGTCAGCTCCATCTGAGCATTTGAGGAAGAGTTCACCTTCTGCTTGGAGAATAGGAGGAAGATGCAGAGGAAAAGGAAGAAGTCTCTGTATGTCCATAAGCAGGACAGATGGGAAAAGTTTAGCATTTTGAAAAAAAAAATACACAGATTTCAGTCTCATGTTTGTTCAGTTAAAAAAATAACAAAACAGTTGTCATCGCATCGGACATGTATTGAGATATGACAAAGTCAAGCCACGCCCACCAACGATTTAACCGCTCGGACTGGTTGTGGGCAAAGATGGACATGAGTGAACTGGATTTATTTGTTAAAGGAACAATGGGAGACAATTACTGACATCTAGTGGTCAGATTAGGATTTACAGACATCTCTTTCCAGCGTTTCTATCCGTCCAGGAGGTTTACAATCCAGACACAACATGTAGTGTTTATTCAGAGACTCTAGATGGTAAATCCACCATTATTTATCACATCTTCATCACCATCACTACCATGTTGCTAAGAGACCTCTATTTTCACCTGGACATGATGATGAAGACACTTCCTGTCAGACTTTCCACCAATCAGAGAGCTTAAACTGACGGTAACGTCCAATCAGGAGCAGCCAAAGATCAACAAGTGATGAGAAAAGCAGGAAAATAATGATCCTCTATGGCTGGAATAAAGCCAAGAAGACGTTTGGGATGCAGCTGAGGTGGAGGTGCTGCAGTGAGGATAGCAGGTAGATAGTAGCAGGAAGACGTGTGGAAACATGGAAACTGTGTGTGTGTGTGTGTGTGTTTCAGATGTGAGAGAATGATGTGCAGATGAGAAAAGGCTTGGTCACTGCTGATCTGTGTGTGTTTTTTTCTACAAACTTCTGGTTGCTCTTTATGCTGCTTTATCTGTTCATACATTCATTTTACATCATTTTAGCCTCAGAATCTGACAGCTGAGGCTGAAACATCTCGTCTGCATGGAAACATCACGTCTCCATGGAAACATCACGTCTGCATGGAAACATCACGTCTGCATGGAAACACCACGTCTCCATGGAAACATCATGTCTGCGTGGAAACATCATGTCTGCATGGAAACATCATGTCTGCATGGAAACATCATGTCTACATGGAAACATCACGTCTGCATGGAAACATCATGTCTACATGGAAACATCACGTCTGCAAGGAAACATCTCGTCTGCATGGAAACATCACGTCTGCATGGAAACATCACGTCTGCATGGAAACATCTCGTCTGCATGGAAACATCACGTCTGCATGGGAACATCCCGTCTGCATGGAAACATCACGTCCGCAAACTGACTGAGATTTAAAGACTTCAGCTTCTTTGTGTAATTTTCATGTTAAATAAACAAGATGGATGAAAAATATCAACAATGGCTTGTAGCTTTAACAGTTAGGAAAACATTTAATGTACAAATGTCTTAAATTTATACGATTAAATGCCCCCAAATAGCATCTACAACCTCTGCTTCCTTCACTCTCCTCTTCTCTCCATCCACCCTCTGAACACATCTCCTCTATGTTCCTCTTATGGTGCTAAAGTGACCATTCTGCAGTGTGGACCAACAACAAATATACATTTGTTATTGGTTCACACTGTGGGAATTAACTGAATGATTGTCAGTGTTGGATTTTAACAGGATTGTTGGATGGATTTGTGTGGGTGTGTGTGTGTGTGTGTGTGTGTAATCCATGTCCACTGTGGCCCAGTTGACCAGCATGTTCGGTCAGATCCTTTGGCCAGCTGTTGAGCTCTCTACTGAACACACATGAGAATGAAAATCTCTAATAACTAGAAAACATGGAACTTTCCCTTTAGGTTGGCAGTAAACAGCAGGCGGAGGTGAAAGCGGCCTGGTTTAGAGCTGAAAAGCTGCATATTCACGCTTCATGGCCTCTTCACAGCGACCAATCACCCCCAGAGATGGATCCAATCAAAGCAGGTGTGGAAGGGTTAGCGAGGCGTAAATAACTTCCAGGCATGATCCACCGGACTTCAACAGGACGAGCCAAAAATGAAAAGTTTGGTTGAATAAATCCCGAGGTCTGCGCTCAGTTATCTCTGTTTAAGCAAAATATACTCTGAAAGCTGTCATCGCTGCATGCTGCGATAGATACAGTTTGACAGGCGCTTCCTGGTCACCCCGATATGAGGCGAAGATCCAGAACCTAAACTTCCTGTTTCCGAACCCGATCTGCTCATTTCCAGTACGTTAAATTACCTTCATGTGATTTACAGCTCAGAAAATCCTTGTTTACAT
This sequence comes from Telmatherina bonti, assembly GCF_933228915.1. Classification (NCBI taxonomy): domain Eukaryota; kingdom Metazoa; phylum Chordata; class Actinopteri; order Atheriniformes; family Telmatherinidae; genus Telmatherina; species Telmatherina bonti. Next base: position 6,620,790 of record NC_136626.1, on the reverse strand, counting down.
TGAACCGTCCTCTGCGCTGCAGCTCCAGCGCCTGGGAGCAGCCGTTGGCATGGTGATGGCGGGGATGCTTCTGCCTCTGGCAGGAAAATTCAGGGGTTTGAAACGAGCTGATGGAAGGCTGAATGGTGTGATCAGTTTTTGGTGGTTAAGTACAAGATCTCAGCTGTGTTAGATGGTTACTGGTCTAACTGCTTGGCTCCGCCCCCGCCTTGAAGCCGTTGCTGAGATTGTTGGGACTTGGAGGGGAGCCCAATGGGGGCGTGGCCTCAACTCTGGGGGCGGGATCAATTCCAGAGCTGCTTTTCTGCGGTACCCGCGGTTGGACCAGCATTGTTTTGGGGATGACGGATGCTTGTCGGAGCCCGTCAGCACGCAGAGGTGGTCGCACGAGGGCGGGGGCTGTGGGCATGGCATCAGAAGTGGGCGGGTTGGGGCTGCGAGGAGGGGAGGGGCTGATGGCACTTTGGTCGGCGAGCTTGGGTTCAGCTTTCTGCGGTACCTGCTGGTCCTGGGGGGAGTCGTCTTTGTTGCTTGTGGTGGGGTCTGAGGACTCAGCAGGGGGGTCCTGCTGCATGCTGCTCTGCCTGGAAGTCCCTGACCCGGGAATCTCGCAGCTGTCGGTGCGACGCCGCGAGCCCTCGTGCATCCTGCTGGTGGCCACAACAGCCTTCATGGCTGCCTGTTGACACAACGATCAAGCAGTTTAGTTAACACACCAAAGTACTAACTAGTACCAACTCATTTCTATGTTCATTCATCTTAATCTATTTATTTCTATTAATTTATTATTATTTTATCCCTTTATTTTATAATTAAGTTAATTCAGGCATCAAGGGGTTTTATAAGACTACTTCCTTTTTATTTTCAATAATTTAGTTTGTTTTAAACTAAAATTTCAAACAAATAAAGTTAATGTTTTAACGGACAGTTAAAAATCAGCGTAGGATGTAGTAATACATGTATTCATTCTTATTTTGTCCAAAATAACTTAAATATTAAAACTTTGACATTATTTCATCAGGATATTTAATACAATTTAAACCATAACACACAACAACAACAATAATCACAAAAATAACAATAATAATCTATGAATAATGTTTCACAAAATACAGTTTTACCTCCGCCAACAGCGTACGTCTGTCTGTTATTAACATAACTCAACAAGTTATGGATGAAATTTTCAGGAAATATAATATAAATGGAATAATAACCAAGTGATGACATTTTGTGGGTATTCGGATCACCATATGCAAGTAGCTGGGTAGCTGGTGGACGTGGCCACCCCCTTCGCTAAATCCTGGCCACTTTAGTGGCTTCTGCTGGTTGACTCTATTCTTTATTCTGGATTCTTTATCCTGATTCCTGCAGGTGATAAAATGAGTTAGTTGTGTCGGAGTCCGTTGTTGGGACTGTGAGCTGGTCTGTTGTCGGTTCCACGTCGCTCTTTTTATATCCAAACTGCATCCAGACAGAAATTTCCCTCTTTTAGGAACAAACTCATCAGTTTGGGTTGGCTGCTCATCTTTTAGTGAATTATCCTCTGAAACACGTCTGCTACCGTCTTCCTCCATGTTTATATGTTGCAGCGTGCCGTAAAGCGCATCTTGACGTAAAATACTGCAGTAAAGCACCTTATTGTGGTGTAAACGATAGCGCCTCATATGAAACAACATACATTTTCTATCATCCAGAGGATATATATCATCATATCGCCCAGCCCTACCTGGCAGCATCCAGAAGCTGAGAAACTGCACCTCACAACTTTTCCTTTGGGATGCTGCGTGATGTTGCAGCTGGGTTTTGCTTTTAACACCACATTAACCGTGTAGGATACATGTATACCACCCCGAAAATGATCGTAAATCCATCCTGGCCACCCCGCTGGAAATTCCCTGGCTCCGCTACTGACCTTATGGATCCAGGATTTTCCTGAAGGACTTGTCATTATGGGGAGCTGGGAATAATTTTGTCATTACGGTTTCTAACTCCGCAGAGAAAGCCTGTGATTTTCAGGTGGTTGTAAACTTTATGGCGGTGCATCGTCGCCACCAACTGGTGTCAAAACGCTGAAATGAAGTTTGAATTCAGCACTGCCTCCTATGATGCATGACGACGTTGGAAACAGATATCTCCATTTATCTATGTAAATGGAACATGAACGGACATAAAGGATGAGTTTTCAAGGACTCTAAATAGGATGTGGAATCTATCCTGATGATGGAAATGTTGTCAGCTAATGTAGCTAATAATTCTAATGTCTTGTTATCGTTTAGCTGATATTATCTCAGGGTATAAAGTGTTTGCATTGGGTTGGTACCTGGATGGACTGGGACTCGGGGAGTGACTCTGGCTTGGCTGAAGTCTGCACTGATTGCTTCTACTTGTCAATAGGCCTCATTGATTGTTTCATGTCTTTGAAATATTTTTATATATGATTTGCTTAAATCAAACTATTGTTTGACAAGTTTTTATGTCCTCTGGTTTATCATTGGTTCACACAGCTTTTTTTTTTCTTCTGATTTTTTCCTTTCTATTTGGAAAAAACTTTGGATTTTGTTTGACAATTGATCATTTTAAACTAAATGATTTGAGTAATTTTAAAGTTGTTCAAATCTTTAACAATTCATCCATCCATTCATCCATCCATGTATATGTTCATCCATCCATGTATCTGTTCATCCATCCATCCATCCATCCATCCATCCATGTATCTCTTTGTTCATCCATCCATCCATCCATCCATGTATCTCTTTGTTCATCCATCCATCCATCCATCCATGTATCTCTTTGTTCATCCATCCATCCATCCATCCATCCATGTATCTCTTTGTTCATCCATCCATCCATCCATGTATATGTTCATCCATCCATCCATCCATCCATCCATGTATATGTTCATCCATCCATCCATCCATCCATGTATATGTTCATCCATCCATCCATCCATCCATGTTTCTCTTTGTTCATCCATCCATCCATCCATGTATATGTTCATCCATCCATCCATCCATGTATATGTTCATCCATCCATCCATCCATGTATCTCTTTGTTCATCCATCCATCCATCCATGTATATGTTCATCCATCCATCCATGCATCTCTTTGTTCATCCATCCATCCATGTATATGTTCATCCATCCATCCATCATCCATGTATCTCTTTGTTCATCCATCCATCCATCCATGTATATGTTCATCCATCCATCCATCATCCATGTATCTCTTTGTTCATCCATCCATCCATCCATCCATGCATCTCTTTGTTCATCCATCCATCCATCCTTGTATCTGTTCATCCATCCATCCATGTATCTCTTCATCCATCCATCCATCCATCCATGTAGCTCTTCATTCATTCATCCATCCATCCATGTAGCTCTTCATTCATTCATCCATCCATCCATGTAGCTCTTTGTTCATCCATCCATGCGTCTGTTCATCCATCCATCCATCCATCCCTCCATCTCTGTAACTGTGTAGTCCAGTTGAGGGTCATAGAGTCTATACCAGTAATCACTGGGCGACAGGCGCGGTATTTCTACAACTAAAACTGTTTTTAACACCATAAATTTCTCTGAACTACAAACCTTAAGTTTGCGTCGAGCGTTGAATTCTTGCAGTTTTCTCTGCGTTGTGTCCATGTGGGAGAAGCGGGCCGCTTTACCCAACACCCAGGGATGCTGCAGCGCTTCTCGGACACTGAGGCGCTTGTGAGGGTCCAGAACGATCAGCTTACTGACCTGCAGGTGGACCAAAAGGAACCAAAGTCCGAATCCTGATCAGGATTATTGGCAACGTCCAAGAACAGTTGATATGATCAGCAGTAAAGTCAAGTACATGTTGTTTACAATCCAGCTCTGTGTTCCAGTACCAGTCCAGATCAGACATTTACAACTGAGGGGAACATCAGGATGGTCCTGATCTCCGGGTTCAGAAAGTCTCGATTCAGTATTTATGTCATTTCACAGAAAATATCAGGGATGAATCAACGTTAATGTTTCTGTTTATCTGAAACAAGTCATCACTGAAGCCATGAAGTCTGGCTCCACCAGCTGGGTCCACGTGGACTTAAAGATCACATAGTTTCATCAAATATAAAGAATCTGCAAATAATTCACATCAAATCTTTTTCTAAACTGGTCTTTAAGTGGTTTCCAGTAAAATAGTGGGCTGGACCAGTAAAATAACAGCAAAATAAACCTATAAATAATAAACGCTCTAAATGTTTCAATTATTTTTAGTACAAAGGGAAACAAAAACATTATCATGATGTTTCTGTTTAATGAACCGTCCTATAAAAAAAAAACAAATTATGTATTATGTTTCATTGATATATTTTATTTAATCTATGTTTACTTGTGTTATTTATTTAAATGATTATATTAATATTATATTTAATTATATTATTATAACATATAATATATATTAGCCTAATTTATTATATTTATATTATATCTAAACAAAAAAGATATTGATATAAAAGTATAGATTAATTAATCATATTATTCATAAATGTTGCTTTTTTAGAATCTGTCCTTTTTATTATTTATCAAAAAAATATTTTGATTTATAAATTCATCAATTATTTTTATTATTGCTTTTATATGCATTATATTATTTCTATAATATTGCATTGTATTGTTAACAACTGATATTGTATGTAGATCTTAATTTCATATTTATGTATATGCTTTAAAAACCATTTAAAAATCACACTGGATTAAAAAACATTATTTAATCACAGGTATCTGAAACTGAAAAATACATATTTCATGTTAAAAAAAAAGAAAAAAAAGAAGTTGTATTTTAAAACTACTGTTAATATCTTGCATGTCATTTTCATGTTTGCCAGATTGGGGTCAGTGGGATCCCAATCTAGGTCGCAATGACCCCTAATTTACAACTTTATTGTGATTTTGCTATTTGTATTTTCTTTTATGCTTTTTTACTGTAATGCTTTTAATGTTTCATGTAAAGCACTTTAAACTGTCTTGTACATGAAAGGTGCTGTATGAATAAACTCGCCTTGCCTCAGGTGGGCGGTTTCAGCCAAATGTTCGACATCAACATATCAGACCCCACTCCCCTCCTGACGCCAGTAAAAACCAGGATGTGACCAGGAACGTGATCACATTGGCACAGGTTAAAGAGAAAAACGTCATCATGTTTATGATGTAGTCCAGGTCAAAGTCCAGGTCTCGGAGGGGTCAGCAGAGACCAGAAACTTCCAGACTCTCTCAGATGGATCAGCTGCTGCGTCCCACTAGAGTCCTCTTACCAGATCCTTGGCATTGAGGGAGACCTCGTCCCACCACGGAGACACAAACTCATAGTCGCAGTTGAGGATGCGGCTGTACATGTACTGATCCCCCCTCGGGTCAAAGAAGGGCTCGAACCCGCAGAGCCTGCAGAACCGGAAGCAGAACCCATCAGTGACACAAATGATCCCAACCTCGCTGACGATCAATAATCATTCTGAGTCTTGAGACGAGATTAAGGAAAACAAAGGAAATGTCGAGGAGTGAGACCAGCATCGTGTCGTTATCGAAGGGAGCCATTAAGACCCGTTAACGTCTGCGAGCAGACGGCGACAGGATGCAGCGGTTCGCTCTGTCACCGCCTCTAATGGCCGTTACCGGGCAGATGGAAGAGCAGAAAACTTAGATGTGAAATCTGCGCTGACGGGAATGAGTCAATTATGAATCACTGTGTGTGTGTGTGTGTGTGTGTGTGTGTGTGTGTGTGTGTGTGTGTGTGTGTGTGTGTGTGTGTGTGTGTGTGTGTGGACTCACAGGATGTAGAGGATGACGCCCACCGACCACATGTCCACCTCGGGGCCGTAGGCATTTCCCCGCAGGATCTCTGGAGCTGCAGGCAGACGAGTCGGTTAGCAGCCAGATGGCCGACAGAAGCTCTGACTGAGAGCTCTGAGAAATCCCACAGAGCAGCGGTGGCAGCGAACGCATCGCTGCACGCCTCCACATCACACAGGTGAATAAATACACATGATGTTCACCGCTTCTGACCTGCAGATACTTCACTAGTTCACACTGACATTACACCTTTTACTACTGGTTCTACTCATACTACGTCCTCACACCGTGTACTACCACTGCACCGCATGCTGCTGGTACTACGCAGAGTACTACTGGTGTTGCTTCTGGTACTACATCTACTACTAACACTGCTAGCATTACTGATGTTCATCAGCATGGTCTTCTGACTGTATCAGAACTTTATTCGTCTTGTTGGTGACAGACATACAGATCTGATCTCAGTCCAGGAAACTGAAACGATAACAGAACAACTGAACAGCTGTTTGTTGACATTCGGTTGTCATAGATACCTGGCTGTCTCCTGATCTCATGGACAACCAGGGACGACTTCTGACTACTGACGGGCGATACCTGAATATTTCCTGCTAACACGATACTGTGAGTTTATAGTATTTTCTTTGATATCAATACAGATATCAATACTTTAGAAGGACCATAAAGATAAAACTCATCATCGGTACGTGAAAGAAATGCTTTTAAAACTGATTAAACTACAGATTAATATAAGATTGTTGCCAAATATATGTAAAAGTAAAATTATAAATGTAATAAAATCTGCATTAAACCAGTAAAATATCAAAGCTTTATCATCACAAAGAGCATCATCATCTTGACATCTGATAGGCTACCGTGATCATGTGACACAGAAGGAACACACCTGGGCTTTTTTTTTTATCTCAAACTCTCAGAAGTGAAAACAAATGACATGTTTTGTTTCAGCAGAGTATTAAATCTGATATTTTTACTGGCAGATATTGAATTAAAGTCTACGTAGCTTTATTTGTACACCGCCACTTTAACAACGACGTCATCTCAGGTCGATTCAAGACAATTCCAAACAAGCAGCCTAACTAGGAGGAACCAACAGATTGCATCAAATCGAAGAATCGACTGCAGAGTATCAATACACCCACCCTTCTTCTGAGGAAGTATAATGGTAAAGAAGGGGAAGATTTCACTCCGTACAGACTCACATGGTCAGGTGAACATCTACACATGAACTGCTAGCTTCACTCCACTTACCGCAGTAGCCTGGAGTACCGCAGACCGTCTTCATGGTCACCTGGTCGTCAATGATTTTGGAGAGACCAAAGTCGGCTGTGAGAGAAGAAGAGACTTTAAACGTGATGAATTTCTGCCGTTTCTGTTTGAAGAGGAGCGAGTGGGTGAGGCTGTGGAGGGGGAGGACAATGTGTTTCTCTGCAGGAGGCTCTGAACTCCAGGAAGGTGTTGGCGGAGAGGACTCGCACTCCTCCATCTGTAGCGGTTAGCCGGGGGCTCTCCGACCATCTGGACGCAGAGAGGCTTCTCCAGAAATAATGAGGCAGCAAGGGGTCGATGCCCCGGAACTAGAAATGTGACCACAGGCGAGTTTCTGCTTGTCGTATGGATTAAAGTGAAACACATCAGATGATGTTTTTACAAGAAATTTGCTTAAAATTTCACGTAAAGTTTGAAGCTGAAGACAGTTTAATCTTTGAAGTTTGTTAGGAGCCCTTAAAGCACCTGCTTTGCCATGATTGGTCACCTCCACAGGCCTGATTATCTGCCTATCAGCAGCTGTTATTCTGCCTCTAAACGCAGGATGAGTCAACATTTTAGGAGGAAACACAAGCAAAAAAACTGAAATATTTTCCTCCCTAAAATCCCTCTCAGCTTCAGGTTTAATTGCAGGAAAAGTTGTTTATGTTCGTCACGTTGAGTCATTTCTGCTTTCAGCTAAATTTAGACCAGAAAGCAGAAATTCTGATGGTGTCATTAAAGAAAAGCTATAAAATATGCATAGTGGTCAGTATGCAGCTGAACTGCCTTGTTACGACTGAAGCTGCATGCCAAGCAGTGGGGGGGTTGTTACCTATCTTCAGCGGAGCGTCCAGCGACAGTTCGGCGTAAAGCAGGTTCTCTGGTTTGAGGTCGCGATGGACAACGCCGTTCTCGTGTAAATACTGAAACACATAAAAACATGAGAAAAAGTGTAAGAGCTGCCGATATTCAGGACTTTAAAAGTTAAGAGTTTCACGTTGGAAAATTTTAAAGAACAAACAGGTCGCATTTCTACGGCAGGAACTCCTGAAAGCTGCATGAATGCACCTTTAATCTCTGCTTTTGCTATTAGAAAATGTAGAACTGTAACAGTCAGCATGCAGACATGATGTTTCCATGGCGACGTGACGTTTCCATGGAGACGTGATGTTTCCATGCAGACGTGGTGTCTCCATGGAAACATGATGTTTTCAGCCTCAGCTGTCAGATTCTGAGGATAAAATGATGTAAAGCTCTCTGATTGGTGGAAAGTCTGACAGGAAGTGTCTTCATCATCATGTCCAGGTGAAAACAGAGGTCTCTTAGCAACATGGTAGTGATGGTGATGAAGATGTGATAAATAATGGTGGATTTACCATCTAGAGTCTCTGAATAAACACTACATGTTGTGTCTGGATTGTAAACCTCCTGGACGGAGAGAAACGCTGGAAAACCTCCGTAGACCAGCTGGAGGGTCACATGACCATCCCAGTTACACACTGCTGGTCCTGAGATGACGATGATGATGAAGCGATGGCGCTTTGGAAGATCTGATGGAGTGTTTAGGATTAATAACCTCATGCCAGTGGTTCTTTGTTCTGTGTTGGTAATTATGTACGATTAACTCTGAATATAAAAGCTTCATGTTGGTATGTAATTATCCTGGTTTGGATCTTGACCGCTGTTTGTGTCATTTGCATGTTATGTCAATGTCTACATGATTTATCTAATTACTCTGCTGTCATCAGCAGAAAACATCAATATCCGCCTTACTATTGTACTTTACAACATAAAGTTACTCTTTCTGTCTCTGAAGGAGCAGAATTGTTCTTTTTAGGACATGAGAGGAAGGTCGAAGTCAGCAAAGACACATGGTTGCATCCAGGCTATCTAATTACATTGCTTTCCTTGTATTTAATCAAGGGAAGGGGATTGATTTATTGATCATGTTAGTCAGATATTTGAGACATGTCCTGATAGAGCTTGTTGGTAACTGGCTTTTTCTGCATAACCAGTCTAATCACAAAATCAAACAACAAATAAACCATGTGGAGAAAAGCGTTAACATCTTCACACCTCCTCGTAGTTCTCATGTTTCTCCTTACAGATGAGATGCATTTTAAGCCTTCTGCACATCCGCTGTTGCTGGTTTCATCTCCTCTTACTTCCAGTCCCGGTTCTGACACCGCAGAACCTGCTCAGACTGCGTCTAACCCGCAGGAGAAACATGACTCCCTCGTGTTGTTTTACTGTCACAATAAGAGCGAACAAAGTGCAGAAGGTGGGGTGCAGACAAAAAGCTTCAGGTGATATGAAGGCGGGGGTTGGAGGGTCTGTGGAGGATTTGGCAGGATGAAGTCAGACGCAGAGAGAAGCTCGGAACTGACAGATGGCCGATTCCCCATGCAGGGTGGAGTGGTGAGAGGAGGAAACCAAGGCCAGTTCACGAGCACCAGACTCAGACTGCCTGAAATTAAAAGTTTTATCAGATTTGTTTATTTTTTTGCATTTTATTTACAAACTAAAACTAAAACAAATTCCGACAGTCCCGTTGCCATGGTTACGTCCTTCGCTACAAGCTCAACGTCACAAAACGTTATTGAAACAGAACAATGAACATTTAACCCCTGTGTTGGACTGAATAACAGTGAAACGTGATGCTTTAGGGAGCTGAGCAGAAGTTCAACAGTCCAGACGATGTGGTTTTTCCTGCAGAGGAACTCGGCAGCTTCCAGGTCTGCACGTATTGTTCTGCATTAATGGAGCCTTCACAGATGCAGAGATTACTCATGCCATGTGCACTAATGGACTCCCATGCCATCACAGATGCTGTTGAGCTGTGAGCTGGTAAAAAGCTGGACACTTTCTCTGCTCGTCATCTCTTGGTTTATTTTAAAATGATTTATTTGTACACTCCTCTGTATGTTTTGGTTCATGTCCTCTTTTCCTCTGCACCTGTGTTCGGTAACGTAGCCTTGTTTTCTCTTCTCCTTGTCTAGAAAATCATCTTTGTGCTTTTTAGATGAGTTTTCCTTTAAATTTGTGGTGGTTGTTGTTAAACATCAGGTCACGTTTCCCGGTGTTGCTGTTTCTGTGATACGGCTGTTTGGCTGATGCTGACGGCCTGCCCGTGTTTGACCTCTGGTTTGGACTTTACGGACCGAACTCTGTTGATGTCCTGACTCTGGGTCTGGGATCATGAGCTGACTGGGATGATCCATTTAACTCAGCCAAGGCGATGCAGCATTCATGAGTTCAAGAAGAAATCAAAGCAGGGGCGGCGCTAGAGGGGTGTTCAGGGTGGCACCGACCCCCTGTGAAATCTGACTGGACTGCCGACATGCCACCTCAGGTGGTTGACAGGTAATTAGAGGAGGACCAAAACCAGTGGTTTGCGATGCCACTGATTTTCTTCCAATATCATACTTCAAAAATTCAAACTCATACCAGCAATACGAATCTGATATTGATACCTGGAATAAAATAATAATGTGTTTGGAAAACCCTTTTAAAGCTGGATAAAAATAACAAATAGATAAAATAAATGAATAAAAATATTATTAATATTAATAATAATAAAAGAATAACAAATAGAAATAAATTGGATCAAATTTAGACAAGATCATGTGATAAAATGCATATTTACACAAAATTACTAAAATATTGATTCTGGAAGAGCTAGTGTCAGATGTGTTGATATTTTAGTATCAGTCCACATTTCACTAACAGAAACGTCTTTCCAAACCGTGAAGGCACCACTACAACAATTTCCTAACTAGGAACATTCACGTGTTTGCACATTTCTAGAACAAATTTAGTCCCTGTTTGAGTACAGCTACTAATATGAGATAAAGCTGTTAAGCTTACGTTAGCATGACGCTACGTTAGCATGACTCTACGTTAGCATGATGCTACATTAGCATGACGCTACGCATGAAGCTAGCACTAGATTGGTATTAAGCTAATTTGGGAAAACCATGGCTGTTGGGGCTGGGACAATATGCTTTCATCTCGATTCTATTTCAAATCTTTTTGCGTACCAATTCAGTTTAAGTTGCGATTCTCACGATTCTTCAATGTTGCTGATTTTTGTAGATTAAAAACAAAAAAAAAGTACTAAACTTTTTTTGCTTGTCATTTTTCTTAATTTCACTTAGGAAAAATCAACACAGTAGCCAGACTATCATTCTGCTGTTGTAATGCCCAAGAAGACAAGTAAAAAGACCAATCAAAAAAATAATTACATTTCATGACATTCAATTTTATAATGGTTTCTTTTTTAATTGATTTTTTTTCTTTTAAAAAAAAATCACTTTTTAAATTCTGATGCAATCACAATATTGGATTTTTTTCAGTTCAATTTCCCACCCCTTATGGCTGTCCGAACGTCACACCGTAACCCCATATAGTGAACTCATTCTGTTGCCCATTCTGACACGAAGCTGGCGCTGGTGTCCTCACCGCAGACCATATAACCACCAGCTGTGATCACAGCACCATGACACCCATAGAGATGTTGTTCCAAATCCTGGTCCAAACTTGTGTGAACATGTTTCATTTACTTCTAGTTTTACATGTCTATTAAATAAAAATTTATTATCTGTAGTTGTTTTACCAGCTTTGATGTTTGCATCATTTACGCCACTTCAAGCTCCTGCCTGCAATGCATTGTGGTCTATATTGATCCATCCAGTGATCATCGATGCTCACTACTTGTCAAGATGCATTGTGGGTAAATTGGAGTCTGCTACTCTTTTCTCTCTGGACATTTGGACAACCCTAGAAAATGGCGTGAAAACAGAGCTAAGTGTGGACATTCGGACACGAATTTTGTCCCAATTCGATTCGATTCCGATTTTTTTTGGGTGCCAATTTGATTTAAATTGCGATTCTCACAAGTCTTTAATATGGATGATTTTTGTAGATTAAAAACAAAATAAATGTATGAAACATTTTTTTTCACTCACCATTTTCCTTCATTTCAATGAGGAAAAAACAACATAGTAGCCAGACCATCATTCTGCTGCTACAAAGCCCAAGAAGACAATTAAAAAGATAAATAAAAACAATAAAAATGGCAACAAAAAAAAAATATATTGAATTATTTTTATTTATTTGAAAAAAAAGAGATTTTTTTAAACAAAAAATTTATGTTAAAATTGTGAAGCAAAAAAAATCCAGATTTTTGATTTTTTGATTTGATTTTCCCACCACTAGTGTTCAGTGAGTGTATGTGTTGAGTGTATAGGTTATAGTTGGAGTTAACCCAGTATAACCAAAGTTAACCAATTTTCACATTGGAGCTGAAAACAAACAATAAAGATGCTTAAAGTACCTCAGGATCTACATAAGGTAGCACTGAGTAAGGCCCCGTTCACATGACTCGACACGGCAAAGTGAATCCTGTCCGTGTGAACTGGAGCTGGAATCTTTACGTGACGTCATTTTGCTGTTTACGCCCTCGAAGATCGCGATGAAACAACGTTTCGTGTTTGCACGCTCGGACCCTGTTTACGCCCTCGAAGATCGCGATGAAACAACATTTTGTGTTTGCACGCTCGGACCCTGTTTACGCCCTCGAAGATCGCGATGAAACAACGTTTTGTGTTTGCACGCTCTGACCCTGTTTACGCCCTCGAAGATCGCGATGAAACAACGTTTTGTGTTTGCACGCTCGGACCCTGTTTACGCCCTCGAAGATCGCGATGAAACAACGTTTTGTGTTTGCACGCTCGGACCCTTTTTACGCCCTCGAAGATCGCGATGAAACAACGTTTCGTGTTTGCACGCTCTGACCCTGTTTACGCCCTCGAAGATCGCGATGAAACGTTTTGTGTTTGCACGCTCTGACCCTGTTTACGCCCTCGAAGATCGCGATGAAACAACGTTTTGTGTTTGCACGCTCTGACCCTGTTTACGCCCTCGAAGATCGCGATGAAACAACGTTTTGTGTTTGCACGCTCGGACCCTGTTTACGCCCTCGAAGATCGCGATTAAACAACGTTTTGTGTTTGCACGCTCTGACCCTGTTTACGCCCTCGAAGATCGCGATGAAACAACGTTTTGTGTTTGCACGCTCGGACCCTGTTTACGCCCTCGAAGATCGCGATGAAACAACGTTTTGTGTTTGCACGCTCGGACCCTTTTTACGCCCTCGAAGATCGCGATGAAACAACGTTTCGTGTTTGCACGCTCTGACCCTGTTTACGCCCTCGAAGATCGCGATGAAACAACGTTTCGTGTTTGCACGCTCTGACCCTGTTTACGCCCTCGAAGATCGCGATGAAACAACGTTTTGTGTTTGCACGCTCTGACCCTGTTTACGCCCTCGAAGATCGCGATGAAACAACGTTTTGTGTTTGCACGCTCGGACCCTGTTTACGCCCTCGAAGATCGCGATGAAACAACGTTTCGTGTTTGCACGCTCGGACCCTGTTTACGCCCTCGAAGATCGCGATGAAACAACGTTTCGTGTTTGCACGCTCGGACCCTGTTTACGCCCTCGAAGATCGCGATGCAACAACGTTTTGTGTTTGCACGCTCTGACCCTGTTCACGCCCTCGAAGATCGCGATGAAACAACGTTTTGTGTTTGCACGCTCGGACCCTGTTTACGCCCTCGAAGATCGCGATGAAACAACATTTCGTGTTTGCACGCTCGGACCCTGTTTACGCCCTCGAAGATCGCGATGAAACAACGTTTCGTGTTTGCACGCTCGGACCCTGTTTACGCCCTCGAAGATCGCGATGCAACAACGTTTTGTGTTTGCACGCTCGGACCCTGTTTACGCCCTCGAAGATCGCGATGAAACAACGTTTTGTGTTTGCACGCTCGGACCCTGTTTACGCCCTCGAAGATCGCGATGAAACAACGTTTTGTGTTTGCACGCTCGGACCCTGTTTACGCCCTCGAAGATCGCGATGAAACAACGTTTTGTGTTTGCACGCTCTGACCCTGTTTACGCCCTCGAAGATCGCGATGAAACAACGTTTCGTGTTTGCACGCTCGGACCCTGTTTACGCCCGCGAAGATCGCGATGAAACAACGTTTTGTGTTTGCACGCTCGGACCCTGTTCACGCCCTCGAAGATCGCGATGAAACAACGTATCGTGTTTGCACGCTCGGACCCTGTTTACGCCCTCGAAGATCGCGATGAAACAACGTTTTGTGTTTGCACGCTCGGACCCTGTTTACGCCCTCGAAGATCGCGATGAAACAACGTTTTGTGTTTGCACGCTCTGACCCTGTTTACGCCCTCGAAGATCGCGATGAAACAACGTTTTGTGTTTGCACGCTCGGACCCTGTTCACGCCCTCGAAGATCGCGATGAAACAACGTTTTGTGTTTGCACGCTCGGACCCTGTTTACGCCCTCGAAGATCGCGATGAAACAACGTTTCGTGTTTGCACGCTCGGACCCTGTTTACGCCCTCGAAGATCGCGATGAAACAACGTTTTGTGTTTGCACGCTCTGACCCTGTTTACGCCCTCGAAGATCGCGATGAAACAACGTTTCGTGTTTGCACGCTCGGACCCTGTTTACGCCCTCGAAGATCGCGATGAAACAACGTTTCGTGTTTGCACGCTCGGACCCTGTTTACGCCCTCGAAGATCGCGATGAAACAACGTTTTGTGTTTGCACGCTCTGACCCTGTTTACGCCCTCGAAGATCGCGATGAAACAACGTTTCGTGTTTGCACGCTCGGACCCTGTTTACGCCCTCGAAGATCGCGATGAAACAACGTTTTGTGTTTGCACGCTCTGACCCTGTTTACGCCCTCGAAGATCGCGATGAAACAACGTTTCGTGTTTGCACGCTCTGACCCTGTTTACGCCCTCGAAGATCGCGATGAAACAACGTTTTGTGTTTGCACGCTCTGACCCTGTTTACGCCCTCGAAGATCGCGATGAAACAACGTTTTGTGTTTGCACGCTCGGACCCTGTTTACGCCCTCGAAGATCGCGATGAAACAACGTTTTGTGTTTGCACGCTCGGACCCTTTTTACGCCCTCGAAGATCGCGATGAAACAACGTTTTGTGTTTGCACGCTCTGACCCTGTTTACGCCCTCGAAGATCGCGATGAAACGTTTTGTGTTTGCACGCTCTGACCCTGTTTACGCCCTCGAAGATCGCGATGAAACAACGTTTCGTGTTTGCACGCTCGGACCCTGTTTACGCCCTCGAAGATCGCGATGCAACAACGTTTTGTGTTTGCACGCTCGGACCCTTTTTACGCCCTCGAAGATCGCGATGAAATAACGTTTCGTGTTTGCACGCTCTGACCCTGTTTACGCCCTCGAAGATCGCGATGAAACAACGTTTCGTGTTTGCACGCTCTGACCCTGTTTACGCCCTCGAAGATCGCGATGAAACAACGTTTCGTGTTTGCACGCTCTGACCCTGTTTACGCCCTCGAAGATCGCGATGAAACAACGTTTCGTGTTTGCACGCTCGGACCCTGTTTACGCCCTCGAAGATCGCGATGAAACAACGTTTCGTGTTTGCACGCTCTGACCCTGTTTACGCCCTCGAAGATCGCGATGAAATAACGTTTCGTGTTTGCACGCTCTGACCCTGTTTACGCCCTCGAAGATCGCGATGAAATAACGTTTCGTGTTTGCACGCTCGGACCCTGTTTACGCCCTCGAAGATCGCGATGCAACAACGTTTCGTGTTTGCACGCTCGGACCCTGTTTACGCCCTCGAAGATCGCGATGAAACAACGTTTTCGTGTTCTTTAATCACAGACATATAAACTGCTTCTCTTTTGTCAGCATCCCCTTTAAACGTTGGATATCTGCAGCATGTTTCTTTGCTGCAGATTAACATCGCACACACATAGAAAACAACAAGTACAATCACTCTGTAATCCTAACACACACACACACACACACACACACACATTACCACAAATGTACATACACATAAACATGCATACATAAAGAGGCGTATGTTTTTCCTTCTTGTTAAATGTAGGTCAGCTGTGGTCAGTGTGTGTGCTGTGTGCGTGTCTGTGTTATGTGTGTGTGTCTGTGTGTGTGTGTGTGTCTGTGTGTGTGTGTGTGTGTGTGTGTGTTAATCCTCTCTGGTTTTAATCTGTTCAGAAGCAGGATGGAAGCTGCTGTTACATAAGAGACCTGCAGCCGCCGCACGCTGCTGCCATGTGGAACAACTCTGCTTCCAGCGAATACACAAACCGTCTGCATACATCCCTCTGCCGTTCATTCAGTGTTTACGTTTTAATTATTCGGGTTTTTTTGCATTTAATTATGTTCCTTATTTAGCTTTTATTCGTTTTAAGAGCTTGTCATTTTTCACACCTGGTATCTGTTGCTGATTGCCACACACCTGTTTTATGTCATCATTTCCACCAGTATTTAGACCTGCTGCTTCTCTTTGTTCCTTCTAGCCTTTGTGTCTGATGTTTCTCTGTACTGTTGGAAACCATTTTTCACCGGCTGCGAGCCACACTCCTGTTGAACTTTTCTATTTTCTCTGAGTTGACAGTTAAAGTTCATTTCAGCTGAGATTTCTGCTTTTTTGCAGATCCAACTAAAAGAAAAAAAAAAACGACTGTTGATTTTCACAGGAAGTCCAGACCAGTGCATATTATTAAAAAAAACCCCTAATTCTACATCTCAGACTCTCCAGGCCTCAGTCAGCACATTCAGTGTTCTAACAATCCAGCAAGGAAAAAGACTGAATCCGTGCGGCTTGTTTGGAAGGGCTGCGGGAGAAAGTCTCTTTGCTCAGAGAAACATGGCAGCACAAGGTTTGCAAAGCTGCATCTGAACACACCACTAGATTTCTAGAACGATGTCCGTTAGACACACCAGACCAGCGTGGAGATGTTAAAACTAAAATGCAACTTAAAAAGCAAAAATAAACATTGAGATTATAACATCCAGTCTCACATACATACAGACTCCTCACAAGCATTCACACACAGCGCTTCATGAGTTTATTTGGATAGGAGACACGTTTTGGTCAGACGTGAGAACATTTTAAAGTGTGTGCGTGATTAATTCGGCTGGAAGAGTTTTCCACAGACTTATGGTTCTATAAGAGGAGTAAAATTGGCCAAATGAGTTTTTACATCTGGGAACCGTTTCCTCCTGCCACTGACCACGTCATCCTCCAGCTTTCTCAGATGAAGAGTTATAAATTACTTTAAATACAAGAAAAATGTTGGAATATCTGATGTTCTTTTAAAGTTAAGATGCTGTAATTTTTTGAGGATGTTACTGTGATAAATATACCTTTATCTTGAACGCTGAAAATGCTCTTCTAGAACAATTCCAGGGTGTTAGAGATGTTTTACATTCATGATACCAACTTGTTATAAAAGACATGAAAGGTGCAGAACAATCATGGTGTTCAGATGTTATTAAAAAGTAAAAAAATCTGTAAAATATTTTTAAGTTTCTAAATTTTCTGAATTTTAGTACATTGACATGGTTTTAATATAACTAATGGAACAAAAGTTTGAGTCAAACAAGATGCTGAAGTTTTTCATTTCAGCAAGATTTTTAATGCTTGTTGAGTTTGTATTTATTGGAGAAGATAAGTTTTGTCCATATTTAAGTTGAAATTGGAATTTTGCAGCCATTAAACAATTTTTTACAATTAATTTGTTAATTTCATGACAACTTCTTTTAATTTTTTCTTTGAATGAAGAGCAAAGTATCATCAGCGTATATGTAAACCTCACTACCTGATGAGGGCATGACATGATAAATATAGAAGAATTTTACTCAGTCTCCCTTCAAAGTACCTGCACATGTTATACACCATTGGAAAGTTAAATTTCTTGAAATGTGAATGATCTATACCGCTCCAGGGTACAATCATAAATGTAGTTCAGTAAACAGTTACTTCAGACCAGGAACGTATCTCTGAGCCCATATTGAACTCCAGTAGCAGATGATGCTGTAACAAATAAACTCCTGTTACATCAGCAAGTGTCCAGTAAAAACAGACCAATACAATAGAAAATAAGTCATTTTTATCATATATAAAATCCTGTCGGATGATAAAATGGCAGGATTTTATTTCAGCATAAGTGCACACAGATAGGAAGTTATTCATATAGATACTTTAAAACAGGAGTCCTAAAAAAACAGCCCTGATAGACTGTCATTGTCGTCTCTGTAAATGTAGATTTAGTACGGGGGGGACCACAAAGCAAGCCACCCAGATGGCTAGAATCATGGTGTTCAGATGTTATTAAAAAGTCAAAGAATCTGTAAAATGTTTTTAAGTTTCTAAATTTTCCCTGTTTACAGAGCATATTAAAAATGGACGGCTTCTCCTTATGAAATGATGCCGTTAAATTAGAACGAGCAAACAGAGAGGACACTCAAAGCAGAGAAAATATGTGAATCTGATCAAATTCACAAGGATAAAAACACTTGTTTTGTTTGTTTATCTGAAATACAACAACTACAAAACTACAGACTGGGATTTATAACAGGGCAAATGTGAGAGCTCTCTTAATATTATGAACCTAAATCCCGTAAAAATCTGTCCGCTGAGTGTCGTCATGGTTGCATAACAGGGAGAGAAAGAGAATCAGAGGACTCAGACTGTTCACTCTGATCAACACTTCATTATTTAAGTCACTCCAGAGCTCACAACATCACAGATATCCGGCTGACCGGCCTGCCGAGCGCACACATGCGGGTGTTGGGATTGTGATAAGAAACTAGGACCAAAGTCTGAAGGGTAATTTGTTTCCAATCTGAATGTGTAAACATGGGTGTTTGTTTTCCCTCTGCTCATCTTTAATCATCCCTGAACATCAGCGTCTGATCTCCCTTCATCCTTACTGTGACTGTTATTAACCGTCTTCAGTCAGGTTTTTTTTTCTGTTTTTTAGCTGTGAGAAATTTAATCCTGCATAAAATATGAGTGAATGCCTGGTTTTTATTAGCGCTTACATGATAAGCTTGAAATATGATTTTGTGCCACTTTAACGTTTCATTAAACGTGTGGAAAC
Organism: Telmatherina bonti; assembly: GCF_933228915.1. Lineage (NCBI taxonomy): Eukaryota > Metazoa > Chordata > Actinopteri > Atheriniformes > Telmatherinidae > Telmatherina > Telmatherina bonti. The sequence continues at coordinate 6,601,708 of NC_136626.1, read as the reverse complement.
TGGAGACGTGTGACTAATCAGCTGACTCCTACACGAAGAGAAGTGTGCAGGAAGAGCTGCTGAAAACGAAACGTCAGAGCCTTTTTCTCTCAGATGGATATCAGTTCATGTTTATCACAAAAATATGACCTAAAATGTGATAATCTGGCTTCATCAGAGGGAGCAAAAATCCTTCGTTGACACCTCTGAAAGTGATGACAAAGTTTTTATTCACACTCACTGACAAGTTGACAACCAGCAGGCGTTATGACACCTACCGAATCCAAATACAGCCAGTTTAAAGCTGAGGTTTGCTGTGTGAGGCTGCAGAGACCGAACGGATTTGGCAGGAGGAGGGGGGGCGGTAATCCAATAAGCAGAGATGGAGCAGCTGATTGATCCAAAGCAGAAAAACCAAGCTAAACTCTAATGATGCGGTCATGTTCCCAAACTGCTGCTTTCCTGGACCCCAGTCTGAAAAACAGCAGCTAAATAAATAAATCTGAATAAAAGCAACACATGCTACTAAATCTGATCAGAACGTCAACCATAGCAACTTCTGCAGCCAATCACGGCAACTTCTGCTCTGAAAACATACATCTGCATCTTCAGCAGCATCTGGAACTGGACTAAACAACTCCAGCAGCATAAACTAATCACAGCAGTACCTGTTCCAACTAAACTCATCCCAATGAACTGTTCCAACTAAACTCATCCCAATGAACTGTTCCAACTAAACTCATCCCAATGAACTGTTCCAACTAAACTCATCCCAACGAACTGTTCCAACTAAACTCATCCCAACGAACTGTTCCAACTAAACTCATCCCAATGAACTGTTCCAACTAAACTCATCCCAACGAACTGTTCCAACTAAACTCATCCCAATGAACTGTTCCAACTAAACTCATCCCAATGAACTGTTCCAACTAAACTCATCCCAACGAACTGTTCCAACTAAACTCATCCCAATGAACTGTTCCAACTAAACTCATCCCAATGAACTGTTCCAACTAAACTCATCCCAACGAACTGTTCCAACTAAACTCATCCCAACGAACTGTTCCAACTAAACTCATCCCAATGAACTGTTCCAACTAAACTCATCCCAACGAACTGTTCCAACTAAACTCATCCCAATGAACTGTTCCAACTAAACTCATCCCAACGAACTGTTCCAACTAAACTCATCCCAACGAACTGTTCCAACTAAACTCATCCCAATGAACTGTTCCAACTAAACTCATCCCAATGAACTGTTCCAACTAAACTCATCCCAATGAACTGTTCCAACTAAACTCATCCCAACGAACTGTTCCAACTAAACTCATCCCAATGAACTGTTCCAACTAAACTCATCCCAATGAACTGTTCCAACTAAACTCATCCCAACGAACTGTTCCAACTAAACTCATCCCAACGAACTGTTCCAACTAAACTCATCCCAATGAACTGTTCCAACTAAACTCATCCCAACGAACTGTTCCAACTAAACTCATCCCAACGAACTGTTCCAACTAAACTCATCCCAATGAACTGTTCCAACTAAACTCATCCCAACGAACTGTTCCAACTAAACTCATCCCAATGAACTGTTCCAACTAAACTCATCCCAACGAACTGTTCCAACTAAACTCATCCCAATGAACTGTTCCAACTAAACTCATCCCAATGAACTGTTCCAACTAAACTCATCCCAATGAACTGTTCCAACTAAACTCATCCCAATGAACTGTTCCAACTAAACTCATCCCAATGAACTGTTCCAACTAAACTCATCCCAACGAACTGTTCCAACTAAACTCATCCCAACGAACTGTTCCAACTAAACTCATCCCAACGAACTGTTCCAACTAAACTCATCCTAATGAACTGTTCCAACTAAACTCATCCTAATGAACTGTTCCAACTAAACTCATCCTAATGAACTGTTCCAACTAAACTCATCCCAACGAACTGTTCCAACTAAACTCATCCCAATGAACTGTTCCAACGAAACTCATCCTAATGAACTGTTTCAACTAAACTCATCCTAATGAACTGTTCCAACTAAACTCATCCCAATGAACTGTTCCAACTAAACTCATCCCAATGAACTGTTCCAACTAAACTCATCCCAATGAACTGTTCCAACTAAACTCATCCCAACGAACTTTTCCAACTAAACTCATCCCAACGAACTGTTCCAACTAAACTCATCCCAATGAACTGTTCCAACTAAACTCATCCCAACGAACTGTTCCAACTAAACTCATCCCAACGAACTGTTCCAACTAAACTCATCCCAATGAACTGTTCCAACTAAACTCATCCCAATGAACTGTTCCAACTAAACTCATCCCAACGAACTGTTCCAACTAAACTCATCCCAATGAACTGTTCCAACTACTCATCCTAATGAACTGTTCCAACTAAACTCATCCTAACGAACTGTTCCAACTAAACTCATCCCAATGAACTGTTCCAACTAAACTCATCCCAATGAACTGTTCCAACTAAACTCATCCTAATGAACTGTTTCAACTAAACTCATCCTAATGAACTGTTCCAACTAAACTCATCCTAATGAACTGTTCCAACTAAACTCATCCCAATGAACTGTTCCAACTAAACTCATCCCAACGAACTGTTCCAACTAAACTCATCCCAACGAACTGTTCCAACTAAACTCATCCTAATGAACTGTTCCAACTAAACTCATCCCAATGAACTGTTCCAACTAAACTCATCCTAATGACACCAGAACATGCTAATAATTATGGCTAGAGCTGGGCGATATGACGATATACATCGTTTGAACGATGGAAAATGTCTATATGAGGCTCCATAGACATCACATAGACGTCGCATCGTATCACGCTGCCTATATCAGCTGACGTCTCATCACGCCTACATCTGAGATGAGTCTCCTATGCGCCTCCAATGCATTTATCTGTAAGGTGTAGGCCCAACCACAACAGCAATTTCACCAGTTTTGACCTGATTTTTCTTCAATTTGGTTTGTTACAAAGTGCAGAGATTTTGTTATGATACAGATCACTGTTAAACATTAAAACGACTTGTTTTTATGCTAAAATATTTCTATAATGCCATTTAACTAAGACATATGGTAGCGACAATATAAATAAATGTATAAATGAATTTGACACATATGTTTGGATGTATCTGTTTTTGACTGGTCAAATAACAAATTATTATTCAACCTTGTGAAATGTAATTCCACACGATCTGCTTTCAATATTTCGCCAGTTATTGCAACTGTATTCTGAACAAAATACAGGAAGAGTTTCTGGCTTTTTCTTCACTACGGTTGACTCTTTCTTTTATTTACATTTATAAAACCTCCACCAAGGTCTTTAAAAGGTTCCTGGATCCAAACTGTGATCCGGATCACCACCAAGATTAAATCAGTTCTTCCTTTTCACATTTCCAACAAGTCCTGAAAATTTCATCAAAATCCATCCATAACTTTTTTAAGTTATGTTGAACACAAACAGATAAAGCCGGTAAAAACATAACCTCCTTGGCAGAGGTAATCATGCTACCATGTAAAACTTTCTTTGTGAAACATCAATATATTTTTCCATAAACACCTCATAGGAGTAAAATCTATAATTTGCATTTAGTAGATTATTCAATGTGTTAACATTATTTATAAACCAGTTATGTAGAAAAGTGTTTTGTTTGTAATATATACGTGTTGTTCCACAGAAAACAGTTATGTGTGGGAACTACGTTGATTCTGCAGCAAGACTTGAAAGCAGAGACCCATCCAATATGGCGGCAACGCTGGTTCATTCTGCAGTGAACAATGAGGCGTCTACGTATATATGATATCTATGTGAGGCTCTATCGTTTACATCACAATAAGGTGCTTTACTGCAGTATTTTACGTCAAGATGCGCTTTACGGCACGCTGCAACATATAAACAAACATGGAGGAAGACGGTAGCAGACGTGTTTCAGAGGATCATTCACTAAAAGATGAGCAGCCAACCCAAACTGATGAGTTTGTTCCAAAAAGAGGGAAATTTCTGTGGCATGGATGCACTTTGGATATAAAAGACCAACGTGGAACCGACAACAGACTAGCTCACAGTCCCAACAACAGACTCCGACACAACTAACTCATTTTATCACCTGCAGGAATCAGGATAAAAAATACAGAATAAAGAATAGAGTTAACCAGCAAAAGCAGCGTCAAGTGGAGACGAAAGCTCGTAATAAACTCCAGACGCTGCAGCAGGTATTTACCTGTGGAACGTCATACAGCCATAGTTCCCCCAGATGGAAGGAGATCACTGCTGCCGTTGCCTAGCAACATCTGATACATAACTGATGACTGACACAACATTACACAGTTTTATATGGTTATGTATATTGTTATGGGGATATAAAATGAGCTTTATCCGGATATGAGGTTTTGGTCGTATCGCCCAGCCCTAGTTATGGAAACCACAGCAACTAAAGCAGTTGCAGGTAAACAAGGCAGCTGCTGCGATCAAACAAACTGCTGCAATCACAGCCAAACCAGCAGCAGAATCTGACAAAAACCGCAACTAAATGCTTCATATCACAACGTGAGAAGCACTAAACATCACAACCACTGCCATGAAACCGACAACAACCAGAACTAAACTGAATATGGCAATCAGCAACTCATCCAGCCAGTGCAACAGCACCGGCAACTACAGCTGGCAACTGCTGCGATGCAACCAGCCACTGCAATCATTGGAAGTTCAGCAACTAAACCAAACACTGCAGCTACATGGCAGCAAACATGGTAACTAAAGCAATGCCTGCAACCAAACATGCACTTCACCAATTCAGGTGTTGATCAAACATGATCAACTCCTGAAATGGGCAACTTTATCCCTGTAGTTCCTGTTTCTGCCTGTGGGGGCAGTATATTTATCCAGGACCTAAATCAACAGTGTTTTTAAGTTTATTCACAGCTGACTTTTCCCATTATTTACTCATTTTTTCACATTCAACTCAGTTTTAAAGATTTTTTGCATCAAATCACAAACCACCAAATCTGAAGTAAGAGTTTTATTTAGTCATATGTATATTTTTACCTTATGTTGAGCTAGTCCTTTTGGGGAAAATGGTTATCTTAGATGTGTTTAATCATCTACATGCATCTTACCGCCACGGCTTCCAGGATCTGTTTGATGACATGAGCAGCATCTCTTTCGCTGTAGTAACCGCGCTCCACGATCCTGAAACCAAAAGCAGGATAAGTATGTTGAAAAGGTGCAAATGCAGAGACCAAAATAACACTTGAATATTTATACCGGTGGTTTCATCTTCGTTACGTTCAGCAGAGATTTAAGCAAATCTGAAACTTACAGCTGCAGCAGCAAAAATACACAACACGCATGCGTCTACAACAAGACGTGTTGATTTCCGTTAGCGAACTGACCACAAGGCCGAGAGAGCATCTGGAACTGAGCAGCAGAAAACATCATCAGGGTGCAGTCCGAGGGGTTTGGTTTGATTAGAGAGGAACTCTTCCTTCCATTTGTTGCTTTGGTTTGCCTTCATGTTGCACAGGATTCAAATGAACCAACCACTCGCCTTCATGCAGTTACAACGACTGCCCACTAGGGCAATATTCTGAAAATCCTTCAGAGAATTTTTCTGCTTTTTCCTCTTTTCATCCAAGCGATATTGTCCAATCCAGGCTTTTCTTTATGATTGCGATAAGGAGTCTGCTGCGGATCTGTAACTCGTTTGGCTTCATGCTGTCAGGTACTAATATGTTAAGATGTACGACACAACGTGGTCTCTATTACCCAACATAGACCGTTACCTGGTCATGACCTGGGTAACGTTAAAGGGCTTTGGATGAAAAGCTTTTCAATCAATTAGATTTTCCTCCAATATTTTTCTTTTGAGTGCCGGTTATATTTAAATTGCGATTCCTAAGTATTGCCGATAGTTTGCTTTTTAATCAGCCGACAATGTGAAAAAGTTGCATGATGACCAAGTTTACACACTTTACCACGAGCCAGATTTCCCCAATAAAAGAATTAACCGTGTGTCAGTTTTTAAGATTTAATATATTTAAACCAGCTGAGTGAACTTCTACTCTTGTTTCAAAAGCTTGAACTGCATATAAAAGTGCTGGTTTGAGTGTCTGCTGTCTTCCTGCTGCGCTACATTTGGCTGTTAGCTCTGCATTTACCCCAGGATGGCGTGTTGCTCGGTGGCAGTAACGTTAGTCGTGACGCCGCAGTACGCCACATGTGCTTCACAGAGTTTACAAACAGATTTCCACATGTCCAGCTCTGCTTCTCCATCAACAAATGTGAATCAGCAACATTACAGTTTTTAACATCAGGTCTCCATAAAAAAAAAAAAAAGTGATTGCAGATGATATTTTAAAAATCTGAAATTGAAATTATTTCCATAAGACAAGCTGATCTGAACATAACCATAAAAAAAAACACTTTATTCTCCTTATCTGTTGAGATTCTGACCGTTTTCAAGCTTTATATTTAAAGGATGGCCAGAGGTTGACCTATTAGCTGAGCCCCACCCCCCAGTTTGGGGACCACTGAACTACACCAGCACCACCTACGTCCAAACCGTGTGGAGGCTTACCGGTCGAACAGCTCTCCTCCGGTCACTAGCTCCAACACCAAAGCGATGTCGGTGTCCGTCTCAAAGATCTCCTTCAGTTGAATCTGAAAGAGCACAACAAGCATGTCTCATTATTTGTCTTGTGTGTGATGTGTGTGTGTTTGCGTCATTTTTCTCGTGCACCATGGTCGTTATATTCCCCTTAAAAGTCCTTCTTATCACATAAGTCCTTCATGAAAAGCCTGCTGCCTCACGTGATGTAATCATTTCCACCACAACCATAACGGCTCCCTAATCCAGACATAAAAACTGCATCTTAGCTGAGTATCTTTTTATCAGCTTTCATTGGAAGTTGCAGCTCAGGTTGGAATGACTTCTTAGAAACCGACGCAAAGACGGAAAAAAGCCTTGAAGGGAAAATGTGCATTTCAGAATGAGTCCAGTGAAAATACTTGAGGGTAGTTCATGATGTCTGATAGAGGAAATGGACCATCTGCCGACCCATCCGTCCATTAACTGTATGAGCTGAAGCCTGTCCCAGCTGGCTTTGGGTCAGACGGGTGGATACAGGCCGGAAAAGTCGCTTCATTACAGACCAGCAGACATGTTCATGTTCAGCAGAACGGCTAGTCATTGTGACCAGCGGTGAAACCAGCAAATTACCAGCAGATAGTCGTCACAATAAAAACAAAAATATGTCATTTAAAAGAGAGATTTTAAAAACCAGCCATGAATTTTCTCCCGTGAAAACCAGCAGTTATTAATGCTTTGCTCTGACTTGCTCCAACAATGAGTCACTGTGGGAGTAATGAAGAAACTAAAACTGCAGGAACCAGAAATAACTCCTCACATCTCACAGCTCTGCTGCAACCACAAAGCAACACCTCTGAAACAATCCAGAGCAACCTTAACAGCTCTTTGTTAGCATGGCCATATGGTGTTAGCTGAGCATTTCCACCTCAGATCTGCACATACAACACATCTAAAGGTACCGGTCCTGGGCAGTTGCTGATTTAAAGCACGATCAAGCTGAGAGCTTGTTTATGCATCAGTTTCACTAGTTCCTGGTTCAAACAGGAGTTTAAGCTACAGAGTAGCTTCACAGTGTTTGAACAGAGCCAAGCTGCACTGACAGATGCAGCTCATTAAGCCAGGTAGGGTTACACGGCTGGTATCTTTAGGTTTGGATGGATTATTTTCACTCTCAATGTGGAACTTTGCTGAATTTGTAGAAGTTATATTATATTATATTATATTATATTATATTATATTATATTATATTATATTATATTATATTATATTATATTATATTACAGTATGGCGTTGTCATAAAGTGACTTGGATTCCTCAGTTTGTCGAGAGACGACTTGGACTAGAGCTTCTGCGGACTTGGCCGACGAGTCTTGGACTTTGCCGATGCATGCATCTCTGCTTTTTTAAAGAGTGTTGGTGAAGATGGTAATTTGGATACTTACAATGTTTGGATGGGAAAGACGCAGCAGGACACCGATTTCAGTGCGAACGATTTTCTTGTCAATCTGCGACAGAAAACAGGACATCAGGAAAAACTGGAGACGAAAAGAAAAGCCTACAGCTAGACGTGCTGCTCTCATGAGCACTCCCAACTGTTAATCTACCAAATGACAACTTAATTAGCATATTAGCTAACTTAATTAGCATGTTAGCTAACTTAATTAGCATGTTAGCAAGCAGAATTAGCATGTTAGCTAACTTAATTAGCATGTTAGCAAACAGAATTAGCATGTTAGCGAACAGAATAAGCATATTAGCTAACTTAATTAGCATGTTAGCAAACAGAATTAGCATATTAGCTAACTTAGCATATTCTAAGTTTTAATGTAAGTATATGTTATTAGTTATGATAGAATTATCTTATGGGATCACTGACCGTCTTCTTGAGAACCTTGACGGCGTACGGTTTCTGGGCCTGTTTCTCTTCACAGCGATACACGATGGATGTCGCTCCTCTGAAACGTAAAACAAGCAGAGTTTATCTCTGCCAGAACATGGGAGCATGGATGTCAGGAATATAAAGCAAAGGACTTTACAAACCAAATATTGGGCAAATCATTTTGTACTGATAGAAAACAGGTTTCTGTGATCACTACATTGATTTACCAGGATGAGCAATTTCATCATCAGGTACCAATTCAACACCTTCTGGTTCCTCCTGATACTAGAAGAAACGTGAGTTTATGTTTGTTCCAACTGCAGGAAATCTACCTGCTGAAAACAAACATTTAGTAGTTTGTTTGCATCATCAAAGATCTGCCATGTTGCCATTGGAGGAACCTGATTTGACTTAAATGTCTACAGAACTGGACTCCTCGTGAATTTTCTCAGGGAATCCGCATGTGGTTTAGATGGTCTTATAGGGGTTCTGCTGGTCACGCAGTAATACTAACGAGAACAGACCCCAGCTTATTGGGCGATGGAGAACTTTTAGGGTGAAGCAGTTAAAATTTATGACTGATTCAAAGATGATGAAGGTGTTTGTGTCAAAAAGGTGCTAAAAGAACTGCGTTTTCAATAAAACTTTTTTTTTTTTTTTTTTTCACTGAATCCACAGTCTGCTGATGAACCATGGGTCACAGCAGACTAGAGGATGTTTCACACCAGATGTTTCACACCTTTACGGGTGCATTCACACACAGGAGTCTGGCAGACTCGATTCAGTTGAGCTGGAATTGCCACAGCTTGGTTCAGTTTGCTTTCACACTGCGCTTTCTGAAGTGAACCAAACAGCCTAAACAACAGCTCGCCGACTCGGTGGAGGTCATGACCACTGAGTCACAGGTTTATATAATAGATTTTATTCTATTCTATTCTACAGTCATTTCGCAAACACTTTTATCCAAAGCGACTTAAATATGAGAGAAAACAACACAAGCACGAAATTAAACAGTAGAGGACATCGTAGGAAGCAGTTAGTTGTTTTTTTACCATTTATGATTCTTATATATTGTAAGTTTTCTGCTCTTGTGTGGAAAATTCTGGAGTAAAATTGTAGCCTGTTTAGTTTTTTATGTGGCAAAACCATAACCTTTATTTAGATTTTTATTTTTATTCTTTATACTTATTTAGTTTTCTGCAGCAGCCTTTCTGCTAACATGAGGACAATAGAAGAGACAGAACTTAATCTGGTTTAGATCAGGATCACATGACGTCATATGTCAGTTCTCCATGTTTTCCACATATCTGCTGCGTTTTCACCTCCGGTAACTCCTATGAAGTGCTTCAGCCTCTCCGATTCACCACAATGAGAGCTTTTTTATTCTCCATCACACACAATTACACACCAACGAGCAGGCTTCAGAGCGTCGCACAAGGACGTTCTGACTCACGGAGGGGAGAATTCCTCTGTAAATCAGACTAATTTTAAGTAAATTTGCTTGAGTTATCAAAACGTGACTTCCAGGGTGAGATGCAGGAGAGTTTTAGGGGGATCTGGTCTTCAGCTGGGACAGATGGAGGAAACAGATCCCTCTGAAAAGCAAGGACACACACACACACACACACACACACACAAGTCCGAGCTGGTCTCCATGGCAACAAGACACCTGGTAACAGAGCTGGTAGTGATGGGCTCACAAGTCAGAACTCACTGTTGACATCAGTTTACTGTTCTTGTTTACTGAGATGCCTTTCGTGTTTACACCACAAACAAACAGGAGTTTTCTCAGCTTTTCCTGAGGAGAGAAACTCTGCGGCTCGTTTTAACCCGAGACTTTCAGTCCCGCGGTGCGTTCATGAACGCCGTTTCATCTGGAAAAGCAGCAAAGACCAGACAAGAACCGGGAATCTAGCAGCAACAAGGTGATTCCCGAACAGCTGGAAACATCTGGAAACATCTGGAAACATCAGCATGGAGGCCGAAACTCGACACGAAGAGTCGGGACTGAAAACTCTCTACAGGGTCGGAAGTCCAGTAGAGACCAGAACCAGGACCTGAGAGATGCTTCTGGACCTGCAGCTGATCCGTTCTGGCCGAAGCCTCATCAGACATGGTTTCCATGGAAACGTGGCATCAAAGAAGCCAGAAAAGGCTGAGGTCACATGACCCGAGAACTGGAGTCAAGGTCAGTGGAAACAGGTCCGATGGAGGGACAAAACCTCTCCAGAACCAGGACCTGAACAGGTCCGATGGAGGGACAAAACCTCTCCAGAACCAGGACCTGAACAGGTCCGATGGAGGGACAAAACCTCTCCAGAACCAGGACCTGAACAGGTCCGATGGAGGGACAAAACCTCTCCAGAACCAGGACCTGAACAGGTCCGATGGAGGGACAAAACCTCTCCAGAACCAGGACCTGAACAGGTCCGATGGAGGGACAAAACCTCTCCAGAACCAGGACCTGAACAGGTCCGATGGAGGGACAAAACCTCTCCAGAACCAGGACCTGAACAGGTTCGATGGAGGGACAAAACCTCTCCAGAACCAGGACCTGAACAGGTCCGATGGACGGACAAAACCTCTCCAGAACCAGGACCTGAACAGGTTCGATGGAGGGACAAAACCTCTCCAGAACCAGGACCTGAACAGGTCCGATGGAGGGACAAAACCTCTCCAGAACCAGGACCTGAACAGGTCCGATGGAGGGACAAAACCTCTCCAGAACCAGGACCTGAACAGGTCCGATGGAGGGACAAAACCTCTCCAGAACCAGGACCTGAACAGGTCCGATGGAGGAACAAAACCTCTCCAGAACCAGGACCTGAACAGGTCCGATGGAGGGACAAAACCTCTCCAGAACCAGGACCTGAACAGGTCCGATGGAGGGACAGAAACTCCCCAGAACCGGACCTTGACACTGCAACAATATGAATCATCTGGAGAGAAAAGGGAACAAGGAGAACTTTGGAAAGTCCTTGGAGGATCCTGGAGACCTGTTCAGGGTTCAGACTGATGAAGAATAAAGCTGCTCGGTCTTCTTTAACCCTAAACGCCTCATTTCAGTTTGTAGGAGATGAAATCAGATAAAAATCTAAAAGCTGAGAGGAGATTAGAGAGTTTTCCATCTTCTCTTTCTCTTTAATAATCTCACAGATCTTTATGTTGATCCCATGAAGAGCCCCGGGCCCGGGAACCACTGCGCTGAACTACCCAAATGACTCACCGTGAAGCTGCTGAAGTATCAGAAAACACTTAAAACTCCGCCTGTTTAATGGTTTATTTCAGGACTTTCTCTCTAACAGAGTTTAACGCCTCGATCAGAAACAGAACGCAGCAGAATTTCTCTGTTTAGTAACAAAACCGCTTTATAAAATGTTATAAATGATTTCAAATATACTGAAATGCAAAAAAATATTGTTTAAAAATATATTTTACTGGAAATAAATTCTAAATTCTGTAGATGCTAATAAAATCCTACAGCATCGTCAGCTGCATCGACTCATTTTCTGTTTCATCCTAAACTTATTCGGATCAAAACGAGACAAGAATATTACGTTTTATGTCTCGTTTTAGAAAATTTGCGCCGCTCCTGTCTTAAATATTAGGAGTAGAAAATCATAACAAGTGAAAAAATATGGATATTATTTTTAAAATGAACCATTACAATTCAAAACCCTGTAAAATGTGTAAATATTTTCAATGTTATCAATATTACAAAAATATCCAACATCATTTTAATATTCTTGCAGACAAACAGATAGATAGATAGATAGATAGATAGATAGATAGATAGATAATCAAATTATTACTGTAATTCTTATTATTAAAATATTTTACAAGCATCAGGCAATAACTTCTAAATAAATCAACATCTAAAAAGATCAAATAAATGCTGATTTGATTATTTATCAAACAAATAAAATTATTAGGACTCATTAATGAAAGAATAAAAAAGATATTTTTACACAGAAAGGTGCATTAAATTTGTATAATTATAAACTAAGCTCTGAATTCATGAGAGAAAGTCAAATATGTGAATTATTTGTCAAATAATAAGGATAATTAAATAAAAACCAAAACACTGATAGATCAAATTGATTATAAAATAGATGAATTCTAAACTAAACAAAAAGATCTGGAAGGAGATGACTGTAAATGTGATTTATATGAGGAGAAATTAAATAAAATCTGAATAAAGACACAGAAATGTTTTATTTTCAGGGTTCTGTGTCTCCATCATCATGTTTGGCTCCACTGATGGCGGCGCGAGGAGCTGCAGCAACAAACACATGAATTCAGCTTCAGTTCTGCCTCCTGCTCAGAAAACTTACTGCCTGTTTCCGATAATTATGCAGAATAAATCTATTTATTCTGCTTAATAACTGTATATGCATGAAGTTTAACCCTGACGAGCCGCGCGCGGCGCCAGCCCTCAATGCGCGCGCAGAAAGCTGGTTTCTGGCACCAAAGTCCTGAATCCTGCAGCATAAAACCATTTATCTTTAATTCCCTCTAAAAGCAGCGCGAGCAGTTTGGATCTGGGTGGTACTGATCCAGATGGGTTACTGAAAACCTGCAGGAGCGGAACCAGAGTTAATCCTGGATCACATGGACCCCCAGCTCCTCAATCACCCCGTTTCACCCCGAATAACGTGGTCCAGACCTGCCCAGCTCGGAGCTCAAGGTGTAGAAGTCCTCCACGGTCCCGTCCCGCCTCGACCCGTCCACCCAGAACTCCACCGGCTCCGAACCAGGCCGGGACGTCGGCATGTTGACAGCAGGACTGGACTCCCCCCACCCAGGCACCGACAGGGACCAGGACCAACTTCAAGATGACACCAGAGCCGGTTCAGAACGGGTTCCGACCCGATCGGAACCAGGAGTAATCCAGATCAGATCTCAGATCGATAAAACCCAGATTAGAGCAGCGGAGGGAGGGGGGTTCATGATCCTGATGGGCTGTAATCCAGACCAGCAGGGGAGGAGGGGGTCCGCCTGCTCCCTCAAACTCCCGACCAGGACCCGTCCAGGTGTCCGCGAGGAAAAGATCCCAAAAAAAAACTGCCTGAAGAGAAAAAACACCGAACCTCCGGAGATAAACGCGGTTTTTATTCCGGTCTGACGCCCGAACCGGAACCTAGACGCTCCAAGTCCAGATGTGTCGCAGCTTCCATCGGGCCTCAGAACCCGTCAGACCTCAGACCAGTTCCGTCCATCACCTCCTGAGATTCCAGTCTGATTATTTCCGTGTTTTCACCGGTAGAAACGGAGCATCTGTCTCCCCGGAGCGCAGCAGCCTCCCGGTGGAGATCCGAACCCCGCAGCGAGGCTGCGCTTCAGCCGGGAACAGACGGCCAGCCCCGGGCTGAGGCGGTGCGGGATGTCGGCGGTGGTTGCTGGAGGGTTTGATTCCCAGGCAGGGCTGCTCCAGATGTCCGCTGGATCTGCGGGGAGAGGGATGCTGCGGTTACCTCACAGCCCCGCCCCTCGTCTCCCTCTCAGCCAATCGCGTGTCAGATGGAGAGCTGATCTGCGCTCCCATTGGTCCGCCGCTCCGTCAGGCAGCGAAGCTCCTGTCAGGAGTCTAAATACAGAAATAACCCAAATACATAAAATGTACATCAGCGTGACATCTGGGGGCTTTGATCCTGCGGGAATCAAACCAGCAACTCTCGCTCAGTTATATGAACAATTCGCCACAGATCGGCTCGTGCGTTTCGTCCTGAAACGGAGGGTTTCTTTTTATTCACTCCCTTTTTTTCAGACACATATCTTTAAAATGACCCAGTATTCTTCCATCCACGCTAAAATTTCTTATTAGCCTAAATTTAAGCAAATATTTTTTCCCATATTTATCATAAATCACACCGTTTAACTTAATTCTGAATTTTAACGAAAGCAAATACATTCCAGCTGTAGCTGTGATTAAAATGGCCAATGATTGGAATGACTGAAGTTAAAGAGAGCAGATAAATCAGGTGATTAGGAATTCATGTCAGGAACTGTCAGAACAGGCAGCTAAAACCAAACACAACACGTCACAATCTCAACACATCAACAAAGTGCAAAAACAACCTTTGTAACTAGACAAAAAACAAAGATCAACTTATTTACAACTAAAGAAAGCGCAATCTGTTGACATTATCCTGGATCCAAAGAAAACAGGCTTCATAACTAAACAACAGAACCTAAGTTACCGGGTAGCATCACCTTAGCAACAACATATCATCTCCATAGTAACTGCAGATAGAAACAGCTGAGCAACACTTAACCAGTGATAGAGATAAACTTTTATACATGTGGGGGAAAATTACATAATAATATGATAAAACATGCATATTTAATAATAAATCGCTTAATTAAAACCAACTAGTAGCCTTGCTAGTGCTACTTAAATGAAACTGGATGGCGCATCGCAGGCTTAGTTACCGCTAAGCTAATCTTGAGTATTTGACGTATACTCCTGCAGTTCCTCCTCTGACCTCAACAATCACAAAACTGCAATCAACCTTTAATAACCTGAGGAATACCTCAGCAACCACAAGGCTGCAGGTAATAGCCACAGAGCAACACCATGGCAACCGTAGTGCAGCGCTATTGCAACCAGTGAGCAGTACCTCAGAAGGATCTGTCTTCACCTTAGCAACAACCAAACAACACCGTAGCAACCACTGTACACAGCAAAGCATCGGCAATGATCGAGCAATGCCGTGGCAACCATGAAGGAAAACAGCAACACCTAAACATCTGCATGGCAACAACTTAGTCACCACGGATCCGAGTTACACCTGGTAGCTTCATAGCAGCATGGCAGTAATTCCAGAAGAGCACGTAAACAGCCTCGAAGCGTCAGGTTAGTAGCTGCAGAGGTGGAAATCAGAGCCTACGTAGCTGGTTTGTGGTCGATTTGATTGGTTGATACTGAGGAGCGTCACAAACACATTTCATCACAGAGACAAAGGAAAATCTGAGTGATACCATAGACTGTATATAGAGATGGGCGGAGCCTCCGTGACGTTACTGAAGAGCTGAATTGAAGCTTGGTGGGCGGTTTCTACCATTGCCATCTTGGCAGGGGCATGCGCCCAGAAAATACAAATATGGGCAAAGAGGCGGAGCTGAGAGGGGGGCTGTGAGCGTCATGGTGGATGATTGACATCTAGTGAACTCCGAGCTTTCTGTAGCTAAGAGCTAACCGAGCTAACCCAGAGATAACAAGAGCTAACCAGCTAACGGAGGTAAGCAGGCTAAAGCTAAGTCACATTGTTAACCAGCTAAAAACCGCGGTTGTTCTACGTTCTTCTGACTTGAAGCGGGAGATCGGTTACCTGTCAGTCAAAAGGACACGCCCCTAAATATGCCAAACTTTGAGATTAAATTACTTTTAAATGGATGAGTTAGAAAAAAATTCACTCCCCCCACAGTTGTCATGAAGGTAAACCTGAACTATTAAACCTAAAATGTTTTTGTACCAGGCTGTAAACATGTTTATTTCTGCTGTAAACATGTTTATTTCTGCTGTAAACATGTTTATTTCTGCTGTAAAGTTGGTCTTTTTAACATGGGAGTCTATGGGGATTTGCTCTGTTTTGCAGCCCCTAGTGGATGAAGGGGGAACTGCAGTTTCATGCACTTCTGCATAGGCTTCACTTTAATCGCCGGAGGTTGCCGCTTGGGGTGAAACACACAGAAAGCAGCTTCACTGGACAAAGCTGAAGCACCAGATCGCGCATACTCAGATAACACCATGTGTTTCTGAAACTGCCCCCTGGTGGCAGTAACCTGCTCCAACAGGTAGACAAACCGAACCGGTACAGAAGGACCGCAATACGAAGCACGACATATTAGTCTGACAAGCACCGGCAGACTTTGACCTGTGTATAATAATAAGAATACATCATAGCTTTAATTCTTTTTTTTTTTTTTTTAATTTATATTCACAAAAGTTAGTTTTTTGTTGTTGTTTTTTTTTTTCACAATAACAGAACTCTAAATAAATCTTCTGAGTTTGAGAAATGATCCTGGTTCAAAACTGGAATTCCAAGATGTTTTACACATTGACAGAATTTGACAATAATTGACAATAATAGAAAAAATAAAATTAACAAGTGACATAATATGCCCTGAAATCTGACTCAGCACATATAGAAGCTAATAAACTCCATTTAAACAGTTGTAAATATTTGTTAAAACGCAACAACAGATCATTGAAATATCTAAAGATTGGTACATATTTATGACATAAAGCGGTAGAAAGTTCTGGCTCAGAAGTCGGGACAGCAGGTGAGACTGGGTTCAGTCCCGGTGATGATGTCAGCTGTCCAGATGTGAGCGCGCTCAGTGATGCAGGCAGGTAAACAGCTGCAGAAAACAAGCAGGATTAAAACTGACACCTAAATCCTTCACAGTCTGAAGTTTATTTTGGTCTGCTGCTTCCCACAGAGGGGTCGAGGAAAGAGACGAGTGTCACCATGACAACACAGCAGATGCAGGTTCTGCTGTTTAACGTCTTGTCATCATTGGGTCATACCTTAACTTTATATTTATTTGTTCAAAACCTAATTTTTAATTGAATTTGGAGAAAAATCTGAGTTTAAACGAGTTTAAGGCCTTTGTGTCCTGCTAATTAAGGCAGACACCCACCCTGACTCCGACTCTGCCCATCAGTTCACATGTAACTGTGTGAATTATGATAATTTCATTATTTCATTTTATTTAATTTTTGTTTTTTGTCTCTTTAAAGTCTCTTACAGATTATTTTATCTTTCTCAGAGTTTTGTTTTGTTTTGTTTTTTTCGTGTTTGTTGGTCCTCTTGGTGTCATTGTTAATGCAGTTTAATGCTCTGACCACAAGGGGCAGTAAAAGGCCACAATCACAACAGTCACCATCTTCTCTTCGTGTCTTTGTCCTGTTCTGATGAACATTAACGGTGTGAATATGTCAGTGTGTTTATTTACATGTATTGAAAGTATGATAGATGCATCATACACCTGAGCACCTCCTTCCAGCAAACTCCTCCTAGACTCTCCTCCAGGTGCGTTTCAGGAACTGGGTTAGGGTCAGGCTGGTTTCTGGGTTACAGGTGCAAAGATGAAGAAGACAAAAAGGCCAGAGTGGGAGTAATGATGCGTTCGGTGCACCTCGGAAGTAAACGGCTGGAAGTGAAATCTAGTCCTTTGCAGCCTTTGTCATGATGATGCGCAGTGGAGGGTAAAAGCTTTACCTTTTATTTCACTGTCACTGAACTGAGACAGAAAAATGCACAATGCTCTGAAAAATGAAAAAGAGGAAGAAGTTGTTGAAAAAAACTTTACTCTGATATTTTTTAGCTTTGTTTATATATTTAATTAGAAATTCATTGTATTCCCTCGGATGGATTTACAAGCATAATGCCTTGCCCCCCCCCCCCCCCCCCCCCCCCCCCCCCCCCCCCCCATGTCAAACAGCCCCCACCCTGGACTGTTTTAAGTCTCGTCTTCAGACTCACTTTTATTCTCTGGCTTTTAACACTGCGTGAGTTCTGTGGTCCTCTGTGTCTTTTTATTTATTTATTTTTTTTATTTCATTTTTATTAAATCATTTATTGGTTTTTACTTGTTTATTGGGCTTGATTTTAAGTTTATTACTTTGCATTTATTGATATTTTTAGTGATATAAACTAGGAATGATGTTGTTAGTACTGTAACATTGTTATATACATTATAAAACATTGAGTTTTCCTCTGTGCAGCACTTTGGAAACTGTTTACGTTTATAAAATGTGCTGTATAAATAAAGCAGATTGGATCATTTTCATTTTGGGACCAGAAACATCAAATTTGGCATTTTCTAATCGTAATGAATCTCAGATGTAGAACAAACATATAAGTTCCCAGGTGTCATCAAAGGCAGCATGGCTTCTCAATATGTGATTTCATCTAGGGCTGTGATGATGTGCTGTTGTCCTGATTCGATTTATATTGCAATTCTCACCATTTTTAGACATTGCTGATTTTTGTAGATTAAAAACAAAATAAATGTATAAAACTTCTTTTTTGCTAGTCAGTTTTCTTGATTTCGATGAGGGGAAAAAAAACCAACACAGCATCCAGACCATCATTCTGCTGCTATGCCCAAGAAGACAAGTAAAAAGATCAATAAAAACAATAAAAAGGACAAAAATTCATAATGGATTATTTTTATTTGTTTGAAAAAAAAATCTTTTTTTCACAAAAAAAATTCGATTTCAAAATTATGAAGCAAAAAACGAAAAAAAAAAAAAAAATCCAGATTTTCGATTTTTTATTTGATTTTCCCACCCTATAATATAGTATGGATAAAGTTGCACATTTAGGTGTTTTAACATTATTATTATTATTATTATTATTATTATTATTATTATTAGACAGAAAAAGAAGGAATTGAAGGTGTTTTGCGCTTCTTTAACTTCCGAGGTAGAGTGAATGCATCACGCTCTACGTCCTGACGTCACACGCTCTAACAGGAACTTCCTCGTCGGGACTTTCACGTTTTGTCAACAAAGCCGCGTCAGACCTGAACCGTCAGACGTGTCGTGTCTTTGCGAAAATCTCTGGAACTTTCTGCCGGGATTTCCTCCTCTCTTCACGCCGACTCTTTCCACTCTTCCCGCGTGGAAAATGACTTTTTACGGGTTTCTTTCATCGCTTCTCGTGCCATTGTGTTGGATGTTCGCGTCAGCGGCGGAGAATCTGACCACCACCACGCCGCCGCGGATCACCGCGACCACCAGACCCGCCTCGGCGAGCTCCAGCGGGGGGAAAGCCACGACCCGCGGGACCACCGTGGGGCTGTTCAACGGCCTCGGCGTGGACAGCTCCATGATCCAGAGGGCCCTTTACGTCCTCATCGCCATCACCGCCGTGGGAGTCCTTTACTTCCTCATCCGAGCTGTGCGGTGAGACTTGTCCTTTCAGCTCCAGAGAAAATAAATGTTGTCCTGCAGATTTCAGCTCCAGAATCTCCAGAGAAAATAAATCCTCCTGGTGGGAAGGAAGCTGAAGGAAAACTTCTACTAAGTTCAGATTTAAATCAGATAAACAGGGTTTAAAATTTTAGATTTAAATCAGTTAAACAGGGTTTTAAAAGTTTAGATTTAGATCAGATAAATGGGGTTTCATGGCTGAAAGAAGCTGCAGCCACTTTTATTCACATGTGTACAAACAGTCCAGTTCTACGGACCTTACTGTGAATGTTTGGTCTGGGCCGCTGATTGGGTCTAATTGGGTTTTCTAATTAGAGAAGACTCTCTAATTGGGTCCAGATCCCAGTCTGGACCCAATTAGGGAGTCTTCATGTAGTCCTCAGGAGAAGTTCTCCAGGATGCTTCAAGGACTTTCCAAACCCCTTCTGTGGATGTCATTAGATCCCTCCATCCCTCCTGTTCAGATCCTGGTTCTGGAGAGGATCCGTTCCTCCAGCAGATCTGTTCAGGTCCTGGTTCTGGAGAGGATCCGTTCCTCCAGCAGATCTGTACAGGTCCTGGTTCTGGAGAGGATCCGTTCCTCCAGCAGATCTGTACAGGTCCTGGTTCTGAGGAGGATCCTTCCTTCCATCAGACCTGTTTCTGTTTCCTTCAGGTCCAGGTTTTCAGCCTTTTCCGACCACGTTTCCATGGCAACCACATCTGCCATCTTCAGCCAACAGTAGCTGGATCAACCAAAGGTCCACATGGACCTCTCCGGTCCTGGTTCTGGTCTGTGGCCCACTTTGAGAGATTCAGACTGCTGGAAGAGAAATAAAATTTAATAAAAACCTGTTTTTCTTCCTGGAGACGTTTGAAGAGAGAAAGTTCTTAAAACGATGTTTTAAAGTCAGGCGAAGTTAAAGCTGACGTTTTCCCTCGCCGGCGCCGCTCAGACTGGCTGGGAGTCTCCCAGACCCTCCTCATGGTGGTCTCCTCTGCTTCTCCACATTAATCCCTCTCTTTATGTGATGATGATGATGATGCAGGCTGAAGAAGCCGGCCCAGAGGAAGAAATACGGCCTGCTGTCCAACTACGACGACTCTCTGGAGATGGAGGCGGTGGAGAGCGAGGAAGACGACACGCTGTATGAAGCTCGCAGCCTGCGCAGGTCAGAGGTCACCACGCCGCACCAGCAGCCCAGATCAGGGTCTGGATTCTGGATCAGAGAGTTTTATCTGCAGCAGACGTAGATTAACTCACCAAACGGAGCGTTTATTGAACAGGTTTCCTCCTGTTTCACGTCCTCGTCTCAGGTAAACGATGCGTCAGGTGATCCTCCTGCAGAGGAAGCGTCACGTGATGCATGAAATGCAGATTATCAGCAAACGGCGAGCGTCTGTGTTAAGAAGCCTCACAGCCACCGCGGTCGTTTCGCTCATCTCAGAGTTACGTGGCTAAAGTCTGAGTCTGTTTTGAAACGGCAAAACGTGGAAAAATCCAGAAAATATCTGCATGTATCGCATCTGTTTTACTGCGTTTCACTCTTTATTTATTCTGCTTGATATTTTATGCAAAAAGAATTAAAACTAAAAGGAATTTTTATTCCTTTTAGTTTTAATTCTTTTTGCATAAAATATCCTCTAAAATATCAAACATAATTTAATTAAATATAAAAACTCATTTTTAGAAATAACTGCAATGTAAAATAATAGAAAATATGAAAAAATATTGAAAAAAAATGGTTTCTTGAATAAATATATAAATATATATATAAAATTAACGCAATTTTATAGTTATATAAAGGATAAAGTAATAATTTAATTTTTAGAAATTACAAAATAAAACTACTTAATTATGATATAGATCTACGTGTAATCAGTTAATATATTTATTTATTTATAAGGAATAAATATAAATACATTTAAACAGAATAACTTTAAAGTTAGCAGTGATTAATGTGGAAAAAGAAACTTAAAATGTCGGACAAAAAATCAAAAATATGTAAAGAAATTGTAAAATTTTTTCTAGATTTGAACAGAGAAGCAGGAATAAAACATTAATTGCAGACCGATGAGTTTAATATCACTGATGGGACGACTTCATCCAACGCGTCACAGAGTGTTCGTACGTCATCCAACGCATCACGTAGTGTTCGTACGTCATCCCACGCATCACGTAGTGTTTGTACGTCATCCAACGCGTCACGTAGTGTTCGTACGTCATCCAACGCGTCACGGAGTGTTCGTACGTCATCCAACGCATCACGGAGTGTTCGTACGTCATCCAACGCGTCACGTAGTGTTCGTACGTCATCCAACGCATCACGTAGTGTTCGTACGTCATCTAACGCATCACGTAGTGTTCGTACGTCATCTAACGCATCGCATAGTGTTCGTACATCATCCAAATCTTCGCGTAGTGTTAATACGTCATCCAACGCATCGCGTAGTGTTCGTATGTCATCCAAATCTTCGCGTGGTGTTAATACGTCATCCAACGTGTCACGGAGTGTTCGTACGTCATCTAACGCGTCACGGAGTGTTCGTACGTCATCCAACGCGTCACGGAGTGTTCGTACGTCATCCAACGCGTCACGGAGTGTTCGTACGTCATCCAACGCGTCACGTAGTGTTCGTACGTCATCCGACGCGTCACGTAGTGTTCGTACGTCATCCGACGCGTCACGTAGTGTTCGTACGTCATCCGACGCGTCACGTAGTGTTCGTACGTCATCCGACGCGTCACGTAGTGTTCGTACGTCATCCGACGCGTCACGTAGTGTTCGTACGTCATCTAACGCGTCACGGAGTGTTCGTACGTCATCCGACGCGTCACGTAGTGTTCGTACGTCATCCGACGCGTCACGTAGTGTTCGTACGTCATCCGACGCGTCACGTAGTGTTCGTACGTCATCCGACGCGTCACGTAGTGTTCGTACGTCATCCGACGCGTCACGTAGTGTTCGTACGTCATCCGACGCGTCACGTAGTGTTCGTACGTCATCCGACGCGTCACGTAGTGTTCGTACGTCATCTAACGCGTCACGTAGTGTTCGTACGTCATCTAACGCGTCACGTAGTGTTCGTACGTCATCCCACGCATCACGTAGTGTTTGTACGTCATCCAACGCATCACGTAGTGTTCGTACGTCATCCCACGCATCACGTAGTGTTTGTACGTCATCCAACGTGTCACGTAGTGTTCGTACGTCATCCAACGCGTCACGGAGTGTTCGTACGTCATCCAACGCGTCACGTAGTGTTCGTACGTCATCCAACGCATCACGTAGTGTTCGTACGTCATCTAACGCATCACGTAGTGTTCGTACGTCATCTAACGCATCGCATAGTGTTCGTACATCATCCAAATCTTCGCGTAGTGTTAATACGTCATCCAACGCATCGCGTAGTGTTCGTATGTCATCCAAATCTTCGCGTGGTGTTAATACGTCATCCAACGTGTCACGGAGTGTTCGTACGTCATCTAACGCGTCACGGAGTGTTCGTACGTCATCCAACGCGTCACGGAGTGTTCGTACGTCATCCAACGCGTCACGGAGTGTTCGTACGTCATCCAACGCGTCACGTAGTGTTCGTACGTCATCCGACGCGTCACGTAGTGTTCGTACGTCATCCGACGCGTCACGTAGTGTTCGTACGTCATCCGACGCGTCACGTAGTGTTCGTACGTCATCTAACGCGTCACGTAGTGTTCGTACGTCATCTAACGCGTCACGGAGTGTTCGTACGTCATCCGACGCGTCACGTAGTGTTCGTACGTCATCCGACGCGTCACGTAGTGTTCGTACGTCATCCGACGCGTCACGTAGTGTTCGTACGTCATCCGACGCGTCACGTAGTGTTCGTACGTCATCCGACGCGTCACGTAGTGTTCGTACGTCATCCGACGCGTCACGTAGTGTTCGTACGTCATCCGACGCGTCACGTAGTGTTCGTACGTCATCCGACGCGTCACGTAGTGTTCGTACGTCATCTAACGCGTCACGTAGTGTTCGTACGTCATCTAACGCGTCACGTAGTGTTCGTACGTCATCTAACGCGTCACGGAGTGTTCGTACGTCATCTAACGCGTCACGGAGTGTTCGTACGTCATCCAACGCGTCACGGAGTGTTCGTACGTCATCCAGCGCGTCTTGAGGCGTTTGCTCAGGTGAAGCGGTTTAAACGGCGGGTTTCAGAGGCTGTAAAGTTAAGCTAGAAGCGGTGGGAAGCTACATAAGCTGCGTTTACTGTGACTTCGAACGCCACTGAAACCACATAAACGTAAACGATGCTGCTATGCTAACTATGCTAACGAGCAACATTGTAATAAACCCGGTGACAACAGTTAGCTCCCAGGTAGCTTCCAGTTAGCCTCAGGCTAATTCAGGCAGAAAATCCAACTGAACTTCTGCGTCTCCTCCTGCTCCTTCCTGGGGAGGAGCTCTTTGATGCTCCGGTCACGCTGCCTTTAACTTCCTCTTCCTCTCTCCTGCGTAAGCCTTTCTTGCCGATCTTGGTGCTACTTGTCCCTTACCGGCAGCTGTAGTTTCAGACCTGTCGTACATTTTCTCGGCGTATCAGTGGATGTGATAACCTGCATTAATGCAGATGTTGCGCATTGTCCCTTTCATCGAGGTCAGACGTTACAGAAAGCCAGAATGTTGCTTTAACTGAACTTTGTCCTGCGTGATGGAGGCGTTGAGCAGCTGATTGATCTGTGTGTCTCTGTCCAGATGAGTCGTGCTGTTTCTTATCTGGTGGACTGGACCTTCTTCCGCCTGGACATCGGCTGATGTTGACGGAAGACCAACAGCTGCTGCAGGATGACGTGGAAAAGGACCAAACAGACTGAAAAAAACTCTGAAAAATGCCAAAACTACTAGCTGCTGGAAGACGCAGAGCGGGATCATCTTTTTGTTTTAAATGTGGTGTTGGATGCTAGAGCTGCTGCTTAGAAGCAGAAGAGACATGAACAGATCCTCCTGAGGCCAAAAACTCCTCTTTTCACTAATATTCTCACTATTATTATTATTGCAACCTTTTTCTAATGATTTCCTTCGTTGTTTGTCTTTCTGAGCCTTTCTGTTTTGTGCTTTAAACTACTGAAGGCCGACCACGTTCAGGTCTGAGAGCAGCCAGGGGCTTCGGCCAGGACTTCCATCCTGCACACATAACAAAGTGTTTGCAAACCCCGGTGGTGTTGACTCCAGGTTACTTTCTCACTATGAAGATTTAAAGGATGGAAATGCAGCTTTGTGCAGAAATGTCTTTTTTCTAATGATTTCTGGAGAGTTTGTGGTTTTTGCAACTTTCTCTACCAAACAGACAAAAGACACAAAAATCCATTTTGATTAAAAAAAAACAAACAAAGCAAACTGACGACGCTGTTTTCAGTCTCTGAATCTGTGTTTTTATTTCCAGCCAGAGCAAAGGCTGTCATGCATCTGTCAGGAGGGTTAAAAGCAGCTGCTGACTCAGTGAAGAGGTTTTTCATCTTAGAAAAGTTTGTGGAAAATGCAGGACGAAAGCTGCAGCTGCAGAAAGTCACCAGCAGATGTCACCAGAGTTCCACTCCACGCAGAAACACGCCGCCGTCCACGTGAGGCGGGTTAAACAGTTTACCTGATCTAGATCTAAAAGAATATTTCAGAAATAAATAAAAACACCCAAAGAAAACATTAACAGGATAACGTGCAACACAAATTAATTGCACTGTTTTTATGTTGGTACAGACTATTATTTAATTTATTTTCATTTTGTTATATACTTATTAAACCCAGCCGGGGTAACTCCGTGTCTGCAGCTATACTGGGAGCACTGGGTATCAGACAGAAAACCAGTATGTGATTTGATCAATTTCCATCTTTTGTATTTTTAATTCTCATAGCAGCGAGTTGCTGAAAAGCACGAAAATTCCAAAAGACTGTTATAAAAAATGACCCTGCAGCTGTGTGCAAGAGCTAAATATTATACTGAATATATAGTTTAATATATTTTATATAAATGTTTCTGGAGTTAAGCGGACCTGAAGTTTTTTTTTTCTTTTTTCTTTTCTTCATTGAAACAAGAAAAAAGGCTTAGTACATGACTAATTCAAAGACATTTTGATATAATAAAAACTGAGCTTAATGGACATCCAAAAATTAAGGGCTTAGATTTGAAAATAATGCATAAATTGAATCAATAAACAGTATAAGGCCAAAAACCTGTGTAGACAAAAGATAAATAAAATACATGAAATAAAATGAACAAAGGACAACGAGGTCTAATAAAAATTCCAAATGCAGAAGCAATAATAAATGTACAAAGCATTGTTTGAATCAATTCATTTCACAGCTTTTGTAAAATACAATAACTCATTCCTAAACGTAACAAACGGTGGTTTCACATTTAAAAAGCAGCACTGGTGTTTAATTAGCTAACAAAATTAAAGAATTATACAAGAGTTCAGGTTTTGTGTCCTCTTATACAAGTCCAAAATTAATTGATGTAAAATTTAAAACAAGAATATAACTTTCATTTTTAAAAATAAAATTCTGAAAATTACAAAAACATAAAAAAAACCAAAACAAAAAACAGGTTGATCAGAGTTTCCATCTCCGTTTCACATAAAGAACAGCTGTTCTTGTTTATATTCAATCTTTGTTTTAAAAGCTCGTTACAAGCATAGATGCCATTCACACATTTACAATGAGTTTCTTTGACTTTTGGTAAAACCGGAAGAGAAAGTTTACCTGCTTCTCAGTGCGGAATTAGTCCCGCCCTGTAATCCATGTCAGCTGTTCTGATTGGCTGTACTGTTTTGCTTCTTGCCAACATGATTGGTTGTTTCCGCTGCCACTCACTCGCTCTCCAACACGATGGCGCCTGATGCTGCGGACGGTTTTACATCAAAACTTCAGGAAAACTGGAGTTTTAAATCTAAACAGCGTGTAAGTTTAACACACAGAGAAAATATGATTTTACAGCTGAATATAATGGTAAAAAATAACCGTCACTGAGTCAAATAAATCTACTTTCTTTAGCATGTATAAATGAGTTATTTTGCCAGGTGACGCAACACTGCAGGTCATTCAGAGAAGAGATGATGAGGAAGATGAGCTGTAGTACTCAGAAAACTATTTAAATAATCGTTTGTTTAAATTCATTATCACATATCATACTGAAGTGCTTACATAACCTTTTATACCTTTTATAAAAATGAAAATGTGAAATTCTTCTCTTTAGTGACGAATTCTGTGATGATCGCATCGTTGTGCAGTTTGCTCTCCTGTCTTGTCTGGACAATATGAAACAAATATGTTTCATATCCATGAAACATATTTGTTTCCAGCCTGAAACATATTTGTTTCATGGATATCAATTTGCTGTAACTGTATAACAAACAGCTATCTGCAAATTAATTAAATTACAGAAATCATGAAGTAAAAAAATCCCGAACAAACAAGACAGTCTTAAAGTCTGAATAAAATAGTTTACATAAATTTTTATACAAACAAACATCTGTCATTGACTCAACTAAACACTTTGATGCACCAACAATGTCAGACAACCACCTTAGCTTTAGCCTGCCTAGCTCCTTAGCTCCTGTTAGCTCTGGGTTAGCTTCGATAGCGCTTAGCTATAGGCAGAGAGGGGTTTAATAGATGTCAATCATCCCCCCCATGCTCAGTCGCCTTCTCAGCTCCACCTTGTTGCCCAATTTTGCATTATCCGGGAATGACGGGACGTGTGACGCTGCCAAGATGGCGACAGAGGCCCAATACGCTTCACTTAAGCTTTTTTAGAAACAAACATCATGGATGCTTCGCCCATCTTTTATTTACAGTCTGTTTCCGCTCCGGCTGTATATTGATTGATATTTATATGTATATTGATTTGTGTATTGATACAAACGATGCAAGCATGCTGCAGCCAAAATGTTCAATACTGGATGTCACCGCTAGGGGGCAGCATGCAGCAATAAGACTCAACTAGATCAATCAAAAAGATCAATCCACTGAAAACGTTGTATTTTTGCTTAATTTCCACAAACAACAGTTTGTCAGTCTGTTGCTAACTGGGAGGTACGATTATTTTTCAATGTGCACCGGGAAGGAACCTCCAACAAGGTCCGAAAAGCGCTCTGCAAAACTGTCCGCCGCCGTCAATCTCTTGTACACATGAACGCCTCTAGTGTTCAAGTCAGTATCACGTATGGCACACGCAACATGTTACCTCACATCAACGCTCGCAGCCTATGTGCCAAACGTCCGCTGAGAATTTGTGGGCGCTGTGATACGTACGTGGACGCGTTGCTGCCAGCCAGCATATCGTCATACCGCCACTCAGTCCGCAGGATCCGTAGTGTGTGTTCTGTAAATTGTGACACAGATAAACTATCTTTGCTGATCCGATGGTGAAAAGGTTTAAACAACGTCTCGATGGGATTAAAGTTATTCCTGTTGAGGCCGATCGGATCAGCTGAGGAGGTTACGTGTCGCGATTGAAAGTTCAAGAAAGCTCTGCTTGTAAACGAGGCCAAACAAAAAAAACTGTTGATGTAAAATATCAAAATAAAGCTGATTTTTGCATTTAATGACCATTGTAGTTTTAATAATCAGTTAATAATTTCCTAAAATATTAGGGCTGTGATGATATGATTTCGTCCCGATTTGATTTGATTCCAAGTTTTTTTGGGTGCCGATTCCATTTAAATTGCGATTCTCACAATTCTTCGATATTTCTGATGAACAGCACAGTAGCAAGACCATCGTTCTGCTGCTTTAACACCCAAGAAGACAAGTAAAAAGATCAATAAAAACAATAAAGATGACAAACATTTTATAAATGATTTTTTTTTTAATTTGAAAAACAAAAAATATTTTTTAACAAGAAAAAATCTATCTTAAAATTGTGAAGCAAAAAAATCCCAATATTTGATTTTTCGATTAGATTTTTCCACCCTTATAAAATATACATCCATTTTATTATTTATGTAAAAGAAAAGGCCTTTTTTTCTGTGCCTCCATCACTGCCCTGGCTGGACTCATGAAATATTTTATAGACCCGCCCCTGCAGAGAACCGTCCTCCCACAGGGTCGTCTCAGATCAATAAACCAAGTGAACATGGTGAATTATTATTCTTATCTTTGCATCTTCGCTGTCAGTCACCTTCATCACCATCGCTGAGAGCATCAGGAGGGTGTTTTTCCCACAGTACGGTCTGTTAGGATCACACCCAACTGGACTGCTGATGGGAGGTCACAGTATGTGTTGGTGTGTGTGTTGGTGGGAGTGTCTCTGTAACAAGGCCATGATGAGTGGGCGTGGCGCTAATGACTGATAAACATCTCACTCTCTCAGCCAGCCTGGAGAGAGACGATAACAACAACAACACAACGGGTCCCCGAGGAGCTGAGGGGCGGGTTTCAATTAGAGCGAGCTGGTAGAGGGACTGTGTGATGCTCGCTCGTCCTCAGTTCCCACCTCATCAGGTGTTTCACATCCACAGAGGAGGTGGAGGCTCGTCTCCATCGGAGACGTGGTTTTCTCCGGTCTGAGGTGGTCGTTTGCCTCTTCTGCTGCTTTTCTTCAAAGTTTTTAACTTTCATTATGAGCTTTAATTAAAAGCAGACTGACAACATCCTGAATGAATTTCAACTAAATTCAAACATGACTTTATTCATCTCACAGAATCTGAACAAATCAGGAAACCGTCTACATGGAGGAGATGAAGATGAGCTTCATGTCTACGAGGGCTTGACGATATGCTTATGTCCCGATTCGATTAGACTTTTTGGGTGCTGAATCAATTTAAATTGAGATTCTCACAGTTTTTCAATACTGCTGATTTTTGTAGATTTTAAAAAAAAAACAAAAAAAACTTAAAACTTTTTTTTTCTCATCATTTTTATTGATTTCAATGAAGAAAAAACAACACAGCAGCCAGACCATCATTCTACTGCTGTAATGCCCAAGAAGACAAGTAAAAAGATCAATAAAAACAATGAAAATGACAAAATTTCAAAATGTATTTTTTTTATTTGTTTGAAAAAAATCGATTTTTTAACAACAAAAATCTATTTTTAAATTGTGAAGCAAAAAATCCAGATTTTCAATTTTTCAATTCAATTTTCCCACCTGTCTATATGGTGCGTTTAAGTGCTGATGGACATCTGGATGGACGGATGGATGGATAGAAAGACAGAGGGATGGATAGACGGATGGATGGATAGAGGATGGATGGATGAATGGATGGATGTATAGATGGGTGGACTGACTGACAGATGGAGGGATGGATGGATGGATGGATGGATGGATGGATGGATGGATGGATGGATGGATGGATGGATGAGCTAACACCTGCACTGAGCTGACCTGGAAGTCCCAGGATCCAGGCCCTCTGAGGAGTGAAGAGGCAGAGATCCTGCAGGACTTCCAGACGGAACATCTGGTGAAGAATGACCAAGCAGACGTGGTGACGGCAGACATGTTGGATGTAGAGACTGAATGATGGAACGCTTGTTGATTGATTGACGAGAGAAATGGCCAGTTAACCAAGTGAAGCAAGACGTGTTTTCTCACTTTGATGAAGCTGCTTTGACGACATTTCTTCAAGTTCAGGCAGAAATGTTGGAAATCGTCCCAGAGGAGACGAACTGCAGGCAGAGATGGGGAACTGAGGACGAGCGAGCATCACACCGTCCCTCTAGCAGCTCGCTCTAATTAAAACCCGCCCCTCCAGCCCCTCAGGGACCCCTTGTGTTGTTCTCTTCGTCTCTCTCAGGGCCGTCTGATTGGATGAGATGTTTATCAGTCATTAGCTCCACGCCCACTCATCATTGGCTTGTTAGGAAGCCCCCCCCCAACACACACACACACACACACACATTTATCCCTTTTCGTCCAGCCCCCAGCTGAAACACCAGCTTTTCCTCCATCTCTTTCATTCCAGTTAGTGTTGTCTGTCTTTCTCAGCTCTGCGTGTTTGATCCAGTTCAGGTGAATTTTTGGAAGGAAAAAATGAGCCGATGTGGAAGATCCGAAGATCCACAAACCGGCAGAGCCGCCGGGTTCAGACCCGTCCTCGGACCCGAGCGCATCTGGGACGACCTGTTCAGTCGTTTCTGCTTTCTCCTCCAGCACAGCTGTGTGAAAGCTG
This sequence comes from Telmatherina bonti, assembly GCF_933228915.1. Classification (NCBI taxonomy): domain Eukaryota; kingdom Metazoa; phylum Chordata; class Actinopteri; order Atheriniformes; family Telmatherinidae; genus Telmatherina; species Telmatherina bonti. Next base: position 6,571,156 of record NC_136626.1, on the reverse strand, counting down.
GGTGTTATTTTCAGCCAGAATGTGAATTTCCTCCCATATAAAGACGTTATTTAGCTAAAGTCTGGAAGATTTAGTCTCACAGAAAAATGAATCCTCTCCTTACTGGTACCCCTAAGCTTCTCCAAACAGCTTCCAGCTGGTCCAAATGATGACTTCTGATGACTTCCCTTCCTGGACCTGCATATAAAGTCAGACATGTCCAAAGTCTGTCCGATAGGCCGATATCCTGCAGGTTTTACCAACACAGTCAGGTGTGTTGGAGCAGGGATACATGGAAAACGTGCAGGATTGTGGTCCACCAGAGGTGGACTCCCCTGATCTAGGTGATCTTCTCCCATCGCCTCTGAAAACACTCCTGGTTCCATACTGTCTCATAACAGCAGTCTGCAGCTGCAGGACAACGTTCGGTTCCTGGAGTCTCGGAGCAAACGGGACGTTTGGCCTTCAGGTATTGGGCCCCTCCCTGGTTGGAGCCTGATACCTGAAGGATACCTGTGTTCAGGACTCCATCTCCACTTTTCAGATCAGGTTTAAAGCCAAGTCTTACAGTCAGGCTGAGCTTTATTCACATTGGGATAGTCTGCTAAACTCAGTTCACGCTGCACTTTGGTCAAACCAGTCAAACCATTAGAATAATATCTCCCCATTCCCACCAGAGGTGGCGCTGCACTAGTATTTATCAGAAGAGAGGACCAGACCGGCGTGAAGAAGAAAACTGTTTCCTCCACCTGCCAGTTAAACATGGAACAATGGACGCAGTATGAACACCAGACGAGGTAGAGGACCCTTAACGCCATCGCTATGGGTTTACCCACAATGCAATGCTACACCACATGCAGGAAGGGACTGGTTTTGTGGTCCGCTTCCTGTATTTGGTCCGCTTGAAACGGATGAAGACCTGCGTTTGTAGGCGGACCGAGTCCACTTCTTTGGTCCGATTCAGAAATCTCATTTCCCCAAAAGAAGCGACTTTCCGAGCAAATGGACTCGGATTCGGATCAGAAACGTGGACGTGTCCTTAAATCAGTGTTCCTCTGTTTGGGTCTTCAGGCCTCCTGCCCTGCATGTTTTAGACATGATTCTCCTCCAAAGCACCTGAGTCAGATTATTGAACTTCATCATAAAGTTCTTTGCAGCCTGTCAGCGAGCCTTCATTTCATCCAGGTGTGTTAAAGTCGGGTTGCCTATAAAACATGCAGGGCAGGGGGACCAGGGCCTAAGGACCGGAACTGAGAAACACTGCCTTAAATGGAGACTCACAGATTTGTCAGAGTTGAGTCCGTCCCACACAGCAGGAACTGTTTGGACCTAAACTGGGCCATTATCCAGTACTTACGGCTCCTTTACAGCTCTGCCAGGTGTGGATTCGCCTGATCAGCTCCAGATGACAGTTACCGGCCTGATCATGGACTTCAGCTCGAAGTTGTCCACATGTGAGGACAATATATGTCTATATCTATATAGATCATGTCCTCGCGGGCTACACGTGGTGGTCGTTGGGCAGTTCTGCCAGTCGAAGCCAAATGAAACCTCTGATGCTGTCTGGGGTTGGTTCCCAGATCTCCTCGACCATTTCCAGACAGCTGATTCTGCGACGGACTCATGTTGGACCTGCGGTTCTCCAGGTGCTAACAAACTGCCAGCGACGAGTTCTGACTCTGCCGACGGAGTTCAGATCATGTGACTGGAAGAACAAGACTCTTCCTCGCTGGGCAATGCAGAGATGTGGACATGAGATTCTGCAACCAGTCCCTGCTAGCAGGAACATTTGGGCCAGATCCGGGCCACTCGTGGCTCACTTACGGCGCCAGTGGGTGTTATTTGATCATGTGAGCTGTGGGATTATGGCAAATTAGGAATTATTTAGTCTGTGACGACTGTCACTGAATCTTGACAGTCCTGCATGGTACATCCAGCCCTACCTGACGTCTACGTTACGTTTCCTAAACAAAAGCCGATTTTACCTGCATTTGCTGTAAAGAAGAAGCTTAGAAGGAAATCCAGGTGTGGAACAAACATCATCTTTATTCTTCTCCAGAAAACAGCATCAAATCAGCATCACAGAAGTTTCTAACATCACAAACAACCAAAAGTTTTTCATTCATGGATTAAATCACCACAGTTTCCTTTAATATGAAGGAAACCGAATCTGGTTACGGATTCTTCAGAACTTCACAGCCTGAAAGTATAAAAACACAACTTCTGCTCACATAAGGTCCATAAATGTGAATATCACATGAAGCGGTCTGCAGCCCTTCTGAGTCCCGGAGAACCTGCAGGATCCTAGAGGAACCCGCAGGATCCGAGAGGAACCCGCAGGATCTGAGAGGAACCAGCAGGATCCGAGAGGAACCTGCGGATCCACCTGCTGCATGGAGCTTCCAGCTCAGATCTTTGATCAGTTCAGTCTGTCGAAGGACAGAAAAGCTAAATATCATGAAGGAATCTTTGTTTTCCTCTCGCCGCCATTTAAATCCAACAAAAACCACCAGAACGTGGATCTGCGTCGCAGGGAAAGCATCTCCAACATGACTTTCCAGCTGCAGGTGGGTCAATGTGGCTCCGCCTCCTGGTTCCAGATGTACCTGGTCTGCAGGTGGAGGAGCTGCAGCTGCACCTCCGTCAGGCCATCGGAGTCTCCCTCCTCTGAACTATGCCAGCTGCAGTTTGGTGACGGCACCTCCTCCTCCTCCTCCACCAGGCTCCTGTGCCGGCTCTGCGGGGCCCCCCTCAGGTCCTGGTCTGACAGGAGCCGGTCCAGGAAGTTGATGTACCGGAGCGCGAGGCGCAGGATCTCGTTCTTGCTGAGCTTCCTGTCGGGGGGGTGGGTGGGGATGAGGCGCCTCAGCTCGGCGAATGCTCCGTTGACGTTCTGCTGCCGCCATCGCTCCCGACTGTTGGTGAAGATCCGACGCACGGACCCAGGATGGGAACCTGAGGGCGGGGGGCGGTAAACAAAGGGGGGGTCAGACCTGAGCTTAGAATTCTATTTTCTGGTTAAAAACACAACAAATCTCCACAGTAATCACCAATAATATTCTAATTTAATCGCACAAAGTAAAGCAGACGAACGGATAAATGCCGTTTTACACCCAAGCAGCAAGTTTGTGTCGTTAAACTGCAGATTCAACGAATCAATCAGCTGGTTTAAAATAAAAAATGGAAATTATTTATGAAGAATGCAAGTAAAGTATATTTTACCGTTTAAAACTGCATGTTTTATGAGACATTTTAATCATTTTATGGTAAAAACTGCTCAAAACGTTGTTGAACACAACGTGATTCTTGTCTTCTGCCCCCTGGTGGACGCACACATGCACTGCAACCATTTTTACATCACAAGGTAATTTTTTTTATAAAAAAAATTAAAGTATTGAATTAAAGAACTTTGTATTTCTCTACATTTTTGGGTCTGACTGTAAATGATCAGCTGATTACGGATCATTGATAACTTGATTACCTAGTAAATGTGATACATGTGTGTATGGATCTATTTTTGCAGATATCTGCATATTTAAACTCCAGTAGTGGTGACGTTTGGTTCATCCAGCAGGGAGCTGAGTGACTGACTGGACATAAACTGTGTTGATGTTGAAATGAATAAATCGGAACGTCTTCTCAGCGTTAATCGAACCTGAAATGGAATTACTTGTCACACAAAGCTCTTACATTATTATAATCAGATATTTGGATCATTTATCACAGTTTCATACAATTACACACTTTTAGTGTTTCCCTTCTTCAGGCCTTATATGTGTGTGAGTTGTGTAAAACTTATTTTTTAAAGATAAAGTTTAGTGAAATTTATATTCTGTCAGTTTAATTAGTAAAATGATCATTTATCAGTAAATCTCAGTAAAAGGAGCCAATAAATTCAGTTTCTAGTTCCTTTAATGTGTATTTTTACTACTTTCTCCATGATGATCTATTAGACCTACAACATGTTAAAATAATAATCAGGTTTTTGCATTTAGTCATTCATCTCTTTAATGGCAGATTAAGTTGTGCTGATGTGTTTTTAATTTCTTTTTATGGATTTTTTTTAAAACTTTTTTTCCTGTAAAACATAATTTTGTTTTTTTTTTCTCTGTGGGGGTTTTTCATCTCATGACTTCATGCAACTTTGTCAAATAAAAGCTGTAGAAGTTGATTAAATTTATTTCTATCCAATAAAGGACATGCCACAAAGAAAATGTGATTTAAAAACAAAACAAAACCAGACATACTCAAAAAGGAGTGGGTTGAAGTAAATAAAACTATTAAACCCCTCGCCATCAGTTCATGATACTAATACTCTTCCTTTGTTCAACTAATTCAATATTATTCTAAAGAATACATATATTTATATTTATAACGTTTCAGAAGTGTTTATTTATATTTATATTTATATTTATATAGACACATAATTGGACTAAAGCTGCTCACCTTCACTGAGGCTTCTTTCATACGGAGTCCTCATCCCGGAGCTGGACTCTGGACTCTGGACTGGACTCAGGTCTCTGGACTTTGGATTCTGGACTCAGGTCTCTGGACTCTGGACTCTGGACTCAGGTCTCTGGACTTTGGATTCTGGACTCTGGACTCAGGTCTCTGGACTCTGGACTCTGGACTCACGTCTCTGGACTTTGGATTCTGGACTCTGGACTTTGGACTCAGGTCTCTGGACTTTGGATTCTGGACTCTGGACTTTGGACTCAGGTCTCTGGACTCTGGACTCTGGACTCAGGTCTCTGGACTTTGGATTCTGGACTCTGGACTTTGGACTCAGGTCTCTGCACTCTGGACTCTGGACTCAGGTCTCTGGACTTTGGATTCTGGACTCTGGACTTTGGACTCAGGTCTCTGGACTCTGGACTCTGGACTCTGGACCAGGTGAAATCCTGCAGGAAAACCTCTGGAATGTTCCTGGAATCCTCCAGAAGAACAAGTCTGGCTTCAAGGATCAGTTTTCTGTCCGCAGGAACCTGTTCAGGTGGAAACACCACGCTGCAGATGAAACCACGTGAAACTGACAGAAAAGGCGCGTTTTTAGCGCGTGGAAAGACGCTTCTTACCTGTTCAGCGCGCGCAGGTGACGCTCGGCCTCGTGCAGCTCGTCTCGCGCTCCGTCCTGGTTCTGATGAACTGCGGGTCTCCGGATCCATCCTCCTTTATACCGACCTGCGTCCCCCTCCGCGTGTCGTGACGCGTCGTTTCCATGGAGACCAGCTGCCCCATTAAAAGACTCATTAAAGTCTGGGTCCCAGGAAGAGGCTCCCCGGGGACCTGCGGGGTCCAGGGATCCGCCCCCCCTCCCTGTAAGGAGTCGTGTTTTCCGGTCTCTTCCTCTGTCACGACCCGGAGCGCCCCAACCAGTCGGTCCGGTCCGGTCCGGTCCGGTCTGGTCTGGTCCGGTCCGGTCCGGTCCGGTCCGGTCTGGTCTGCTCCGGGAGAACTCAGCGGAAGCAGCAAAATGACTTCACTCTGTTTGTCTCCAGCAGAGTTTGGTCTTCATGAACAGTTCTCAGGTTTTTCATCCTCAGTCCAGTCCTGCGGACCATCAGAGGACCGGTCGTACTGGTCATACTGGTCATACTGGTCACCAGTCCAGGCACGTGCGCGTCAGGTTAAATGATGACTAAGTCGCTTTGGGTGAAAGTAATAAAAATCCAAACAAAAACCACAAACAGCTGAGATGTTTATTCTAGTTATTCTAGTTTTATCTGTTTGTAGATGAAACGAGAATCTGGTCTATAAAGACGCTTTAAACAGCGTCCTCCAGAACCAGGACCTCTCCAGGTCCGATGGAGGGACGGGTCCTCCGGAACCAGGACCTATCAAGGTCCGATGGAGGGACGGGTCCTCCGGAACCAGGACCTCTACAGGTCCGATGGAGGGACGGGTCCTCCGGAACCAGGACCTCTCCAGGTCCGATGGAGGGACGGGTCCTCCGGAACCAGGACCTCTCCAGGTCCGATGGAGGGACGGGTCCTCCGGAACCAGGACCTCTACAGGTCCGATGGAGGGACGGGTCCTCCGGAACCAGGACCTCTCCAGGTCCGATGGAGGGACGGGTCCTCCGGAACCAGGACCTCTCCAGGTCCGATGGAGGGACGGGTCCTCCGGAACCAGGACCTCTACAGGTCCGATGGAGGGACGGATCCTCCGGAACCAGGACCTCTACAGGTCCGATGGAGGGACGGGTCCTCCGGAACCAGGACCTCTACAGGTCCGATGGAGGGACGGGTCCTCCGGAACCAGGACCTCTACAGGTCCGATGGAGGGACGGGTCCTCCGGAACCAGGACCTCTCCAGGTCCGATGGAGGGACGGGTCCTCCGGAACCAGGACCTCTCCAGGTCCGATGGAGGAACGGGTCCTCCGGAACCAGGACCTCTCCAGGTCCGATGGAGGGACGGGTCCTCCGGAACCAGGACCTCTCCAGGTCCGATGGAGGGACGGGTCCTCCGGAACCAGGACCTCTCCAGGTCCGATGGAGGGACGGGTCCTCCGGAACCAGGACCTCTACAGGTCCGATGGAGGAACGGATCCTCCGGAACCAGGACCTCTACAGGTCCGATGGAGGAACGGATCCTCCGGAACCAGGACCTCTACAGGTCCGATGGAGGAACGGATCCTCCGGAACCAGGACCTCTACAGGTCCGATGGAGGAACGGATCCTCCGGAACCAGGACCTCTACAGGTCCGATGGAGGAACAAACTCGAGACAATAATCTTTGTTAAAATGTTTGATTACTTTTAATACATAAAAAAATCCGGTATTTTAGTATTTTATATAAAATTAGACATTTTTGTGTTTTTTTTTTACACATAAAAAGGATCAATAAATCAGTTTCTAACTTTTCACTCATCTAATAAAGTTCTGAAATTGTAGACCTGATGATCAGGTGATCAGGATGTTTTAAAGGAGTAATAGCTCCGCCCACCCAGTTCTCTGCCGGGTCACTTATTTAGAAATGGAGCGGACCCAGTGAAACGTCTGCGTGTTTCCGCGCGCCACTGCGGCTGCGCAGAAGTGTAGGTGAGCAGGTGTGCATCATTTGTCTCGGTGAAGAACTGAACTCTGACGGAGTTTTTTTGATGTTTGTTGTTTTTATTTGCTTTAGTCGCGTTTCTGCCTCTTTTGTCTCCGCGCGACTCAGTTCCTCCATGGCGGAGGTGGTGACACCTGCAGGAGTCCGGACAGGTGAGGTCCCAGTTTCTGTCCTGGTTTTAGACTCCAGGTTTATCTCTGTACCGACCTGTTTGTGTGTTTTATTCTGCAGAATGACGGGTTTTAACCTCGTAAATCACTTTGTTTCGCAGTTTGGTGTGAAAAACTTTATTAAATAAAACTATTTGATTTGGGATGGCGTTGTACGGAAGCCTGCAGGGAAAATGATGGACAAGAAGCGCAAATCTGTCCAGTTTTAACAATGTAGACATAATTCATGCAGACAAGCAGGTGGAAAGAGGAAATAAATCTGGTTTTCAGCCTGAAAGGAAACAAATTTACCTTGTTGAAGGAAAATGTGCTGAAAGCCGTAGAAAAGTCCATCCAGGAGACGTGTGAGTGTGTGTGTGTCTGTTTTTGTTTGTATGTGTGTGTGGCTTTCTTTTCCTCTTTCCTGTTAGAATTCAGGAGAAGGTGGTCTGGTACTCAGTAGGTGGTTTACTCTGAGTTCTGCAGCACCAGCCTGAACCTGCAGCATGTGGACCAGGTCCCAGCCAGGGCGTCCGCCTCTCAGACATCTACCGTCCGGATAAACTTGTTGGGAAAATCTTTCCCGACATCCTGAAGCTCCTAGAACCCCTGGATCCAGATCAGAGCTGCACCACATCAGGAAAACTTTACAGAACCCGGTCAGACGGACCTGAAGGTTCTGATCTCAGCTCTGCAGGTTGATCCAGACTTATTTTCAGATTGCATGAACATCATGGATCTGCTGCGTTTTCTCTGATCTCTGCAGCAGAACTGGACAAAGCGAAGCTGCAACCTGCATCTTAACATCTGCTGCTCTGGTTTTCATCCGGTTCTGGTTCTGAAACCTGCACAGTTTGATGCTTTTTGTTCTGCTTGGATTTGTTCCTGCTTGGTCACGTCCTGCCGTTCTGGAAGTGAGGGCTGCAGTCAGTCTGCAGGACTGTACAGACACGATGTTTCTGGCTTATTTCATGCTTTTAAAACCACCTGCAGTCCTCACACTGAGGATCTGTTCTGTTTTATCAGCATGAATTTTTGGCAGAGACTGAGTCACATCCACATCCTTCTCTGTGCCTGATCCAAGCAGGAAGCTTTAAATCCTGTTTTTCCATTTTAACCATCTGAATTTCACTTTAACTGAGTCAAACACACTTAGAGTTAGATTTTAAAACATCTTTTTAAAAAAACAAAAAACAAATCTTTACTTCGGATGATGATTTAGCTTCATGCAAACTGAACATAAAGATGTAAGCGACAAAGTAAAGTGTGATTTTTGCTTCCTGGACAGAATCAGCTGCAGGTTGCTGTGATCAGGTAGCGCCCCCTGCTGGTTTTTCATCCACATGCAGGCCGGCTGATGGATCCTGCACAGCATGAAAAATATTCCAATTACTGCAATACAATGATTCAGAAACTACTGTGAAGATTTTATTTCAGATGTTTGACAGTCAAAACAACTTTATTTCATATTTAACTCGATTCAAAACAATCCTGCTGTGTTTGATCAAGAAAAATTGTTCCGCACATACAAACGCTTCAAATGTTAAGAAAATGGTGTCGAACACTTGCGTTTGTCCCTCTGATGGAGCAGATTTGTGAATTTGAAATAATTATCTGATTGTTTTTTTCTGCAGGACATTTGTATTGATCACTGTGGACGACTGCAGAGTAGAGATGTCGTTGTTCCAGATTTTATTGCAAAGAAATAATCCTGATTTTACAATTATCAGGATTATTTTGCATTTATTTCCCAACGCAAGGCAGGTTTCTTTTTGTCAAATTAAAAGCTCTGCAACATGAAGCTTTGAAAAGTTCAATAAAAAATGTTCAATAAAACTACAAAAAGTCAGATTTACACTAAAATCACACAAACGCTGCCTTTATGTCTCTGATGTTTAATCAGCGCTGTAAATTAAGAAGCGAAGCGAAGAAGAAAAAGCGAAGTTATTACAGATTCTATCATAAAAATCCAGTTTGGTGTTGCATCGGTGAGAGAAGCTGATACCCTTAAATCCTCCTCGACCCCTCCGGGTTCCAGTGAACGCGTTTCAGAAGTGTTGCAGAAGCATCATATTCAATGAATCTGTGCTTAAAGTGGGATATCAACAAAGTATTAATATATTAATCCTGGTGTCAACTGGTGACCTTTGCTGTCCGTCGCCTCTCATCACACAGAGCACTTCCTGTATTTCCCGTGACTCGCATCGCTCAACAGAGCAGTCACTTGATATGTATATATAAAAAAAAAAAAAAAACTATACAGGCCTCCATGCAGGCTTCATTTGGACATGCCTCCTTCGCGCATGCAGGCGTTGGGGCTTCTCTGTCAGCAATCACCAGTAGCGAGGAAATGTTGATGTTTCAAAGTAAAATGCGAAAGTCTGAATGTGTCGTCTTCCTGCCTTGCTTGTAAAATCGACTGGATCCAGTTTGCTTTTCATCGACTGACTTCAAGCCTGAACGATCTGCTCTCCTCTGAATTGACGTGGTTTTAAAACGGCAACAATTGCTCGGCTGCTTATTTGAGTGAAGTGGAGAGCGACGACGATCCTGGGACGCTTCAGAAACACACCGCAGGGCACCTGGTGGAACCATTTCCACTGACTAGAGCTGCCACTATCAACAGCAAAACTGCTGCGAAGCTGCTGCAAAACTGCTGCGAAGCTGCTGCAAAACTGCTGCGAAGCTGCTGCAAAACCGCTGCGAAGCTGCTGCAAAACTGTCTTGAAGCTGCTGCAAAACTGCAGTGAAGTTGCTCCAAAACCTCTGCGAAGCTGGTGCAAAACCGTTGCAAAGCTGCTGCGAAACTGCTGAGAAGTTGCTGCAAAACTGCTGCGAAGCTGCTGCTGCAAAACTGCCGAGAAGTTGCTGCAAATCTGCCGTGAAGCTGCTGGAAAACTGCCATGAAGCTGCTACAAAACTGCTGCGAAGTTGCTGCAAAGCTGCTGTTAAGCTGCTCCAAAACCGCCGTGAAGCTGCTGCAAAACTGCCGATAAGCTGCAGCAAAACCGCCGTGAAGCTGCTGGAAAACAGCTGTGAAGCTGCTGGAAAACCGCCGTGAAGCTGCTGGAAAACTGCCGTTAAGCTGCAGCAAAACCGCTGTGAAGCTGCTGCAAAACTGCCGATAAGCTGCAGCAAAACCGCCGTGAAGTTGCTGCAAAACTGCCGATAAGCTGCAGCAAAACCGCCGTGAAGTTGCTGCAAAACCGCCGTGAAGCTGCTGGAAAACAGCCGTGAAGCTGCTGGAAAACAGCCGTGAAGCTGCTGGAAAACCGCCGTGAAGCTGCTGGAAAACTGCCGTTACGCTGCAGCAAAACCGCCGTGAAGCTGCTGGAAAACAGCCGTGAAGCTGCTGGAAAACAGCCGTGAAGCTGCTGGAAAACAGCCGTGAAGCTGCTGGAAAACAGCTGTGAAGCTGCTGGAAAACTGCCGTTAAGCTGCAGCAAAACCGCTGTGAAGTTGCTGCAAAACTGCCGTTAAGCTGCAGCAAAACCGCCGTGAAGTTGCAGCAAAACCGCCGTTAAGCTGCAGCAAAACCGCCGTGAAGTTGCAGCAAAACCGCCGTGAAGCTGCTGGAAAACTGCCGTTACGCTGCAGCAAAACCGCCGTGAAGCTGCTGCAAAACTGCCGATAAGCTGCAGCAAAACCGCCGTGAAGTTGCTGCAAAACTGCCGTTAAGCTGCAGCAAAACCGCCGTGAAGTTGCAGCAAAACCGCCGTGAAGCTGCTGGAAAACTGCCGTTACGCTGCAGCAAAACCGCCGTGAAGCTGCTGGAAAACAGCCGTGAAGCTGCTGGAAAACAGCTGTGAAGCTGCTGGAAAACCGCCGTGAAGCTGCTGGAAAACTGCCGTTAAGCTGCAGCAAAACCGCTGTGAAGCTGCTGCAAAACCGCTGTGAAGCTGCTGCAAAACCGCCGTGAAGTTGCTGCAAAACTGCCGTTAAGCTGCAGCAAAACCGCCGTGAAGTTGCAGCAAAACCGCCGTGAAGCTGCTGGAAAACAGCTGTGAAGCTGCTGGAAAACAGCTGTGAAGCTGCTGGAAAACCGCCGTGAAGCTGCAGCAAAACCGCCGTGAAGCTGCAGCAAAACCGCCGTGAAGCTGCTGGAAAACAGCCGTGAAGCTGCTGGAAAACCGCCGTGAAGCTGCTGGAAAACCGCCGTGAAGCTGCTGGAAAACCGCCGTGAAGCTGCTGGAAAACCGCCGCCAAACTGCTGCAAAACCGGCGCAAAGTAGTGGTGCTTTTGTTTTAGGTGCAACTGAATTTATTTATTTGTGAAGTTTCTGACAGATTTCCAGCCTAAAGCCTAATTTATGTTGGACAGAGAAGACAGAGATTCGGACGGATGCACAGTTTGGGTCCCTTCCTGCCTCATTTACGTACATTATTTAGCTTGATTAGCTGTCCATCCCTGGACGCAGCAAACGGAGCGATACCACCAGAAATCACACAGTGTTGAGTTTATAGCTGGCACAACCATCAAAAAGAACAAAACAGCAAAGAAGCTGCAGAAACTGCCAAATAAAAAGCTTAAACTTCTTAGTTTCATACTGTTGTATACAACTTTATAGTGTTTCAAACTCAACACCGCCCACTAGTGGATGAACCAAGTTAACAACCGCTGCAACGTAAAAGACACCTGGAAGTACGTGGATGGCGGATGTCCCAATTTCCGAATGTAAATAAGCATAAACAGACCTGTAGGATGATGCATCTGGTACAAAATTAACTGTTTTCATCCTGTTCTAAAGTTACGCTGACATGCATGAGACGATATACAGAATCTTTGTGGTTGTTTCCCACTTGTCGACAGGCTGATGGAGCCCTCTGTGTTTATGAAGATGAATTATTAACTGCAGTAACTGTCAGGCAAAACAAAAACAATGACAAAATGGAGCCAAAACTTGAAGATTTATCCACACATTAAGCATTAAAGTATCTGACTAATGGATTGATTTAATCTTTATTCATTTTTCCTAATGGCATAAGCTGATTGGATTTTTAAAAAAAATCTTTTTTTGGGAGGTTGTCCCACAGGAACTCAGACTGCCACGTTAAATTAATTTCCAGCTTTTTGACACCACCTGAGCCCGAGGATTTACCCCAGAAGTCCTGAGGGGTCCATTAAACATGGGAATGGGAGTTCTCATGCAGTCATCCTCTTTCAGCCTGAAGGTTTCAGGATGTCTTAGAAAAACATTTAGTCCCTACTGGACCGGACCAGACTGGACTGGACTGGACTGGACTGGACCGGACTGGGCTGGACTGGACTGGACCGGACCAGGCTGGACTGGACTGGACCAGGCTGGACTGGACTGGACCGGACCGGACCGGACTGGACTGGACTGGACCGGACCGGACCGGACTGGACCGGACCAGACTGGACTGGTAAAGCCAGACCAAACTGGACTGGACTGGACCGGACCGGACTGGACCGGACCGGACTGGACTGGACTGGACCGGACCGGACTTGACCGGACCAGACTGGACTGGTAAAGCCAGACCAAACTGGACTGGACTGGACCGGACCGGACCGGACTGGACTGGTAAAGCCAGACCAAACTGCAATGGTGTCCTCTCTGATATCCAGCAGCTTGTAGAAGCTCCTTCATCCTTTCTGGAGGATATCATCGGTTCCCCTCATACTGGTAGTCTGTCCTCGTCTGTCCAACGTTGCTTCAGGTCATGGAGGTCTGCAGCTCCCCGAAGGTCCCACCGACCATCTCAGACAGGTTGAGGTCCGGACTTTGTCTGGATCATCTCAACATCTTTATTCTGTGTTTGGAATCATTGTCCTAAAGCATGAGACAGTTTCGGACTGAAGGTTACTGTACTCATTCCTAGGATTACTTGTTCCTAGGATTACTTTACTCGTTCCTAGGATTACTTTACTCGTTCCTAGGATTACTTTACTCGTTCCTAGGATTACTTTACTCGTTCCTAGGATTACTTTACTTGTTCCTAGGATTACTTTACTCGTTCCTAGGATTACTTTACTTGTTCCTAGGATTACTTTCTTTATTCATGGGATTACTTTACATGTTCATAGGATTACTTTACTTATTCCTAGGATGACTTTACTCGTTCCTAGGATTACTTTACTTGTTCCTAGGATTACTTTCTTTATTCATGGGATTACTTTACATGTTCATAGGATTACTTTACTTATTCCTAGGATGACTTTACTCGTTCCTAGGATGACTTTACTCGTTCCTAGGATGACTTTACTCGTTCCTAGGATGACTTTACTTGTTCCTAGGATGACTTTACTCGTTCCTAGGATGACTTTACTCGTTCCTAGGATGACTTTACTTGTTCCTAGGATGACTTTACTTGTTCCTAGGGTTATTTTACATGTTCCTAAGATTACTTCACTTTTCTATTCTATTCTACAGTCATTTAGCAGACACTTTTGTCCAATATGACTTACATATAAGTGAGAACAACACAAGCAGGAAATCAAACAGTAGAGGACATCGTAGGAAGATGCTGGTGGACTGTCCAGTTGGACGCAGGTCCTTACATGAAGTGCTACAGGCTTTTTTTTTGTTTGTTTGTTTGTTGTTTGTTGTGCTTTACTCTCTTCCTACCCCATATTATCACCTATGTTATAATACAAAGAATTAATATTAATATTAATATGATAATGTTTGTTGCAAAAAACTGGGCTAAGTCCAACAAATACAGCTGTTGAAGTTCTCCTTGAAGAGCTGAGTCTTCAGCTTGCTCTGAAAAGTAGACAGGGACTCTGCAGAGCGGACAGAGTTTGGGAGATCATTCCACCATCGTGGAACAACAGAGGAAAAGAGTCTGGCTGGTGATTTAGTCCCACGTTGTGGTGGTAACACGAGGCGTCTTTCACTGGTGGAACGTAGCTGTGGAGAGGGAGTGTAGGTCTGGATTAGGGAGTGAAGGTAGACGGGAGCCGTTTGAGTTATTGTTTTGTAAGCCAGAAGCAAGGCTTTGAATTTGATGCGTGCTGCGACCGGAAGCCAGTGAAGAGCGATTAGCAGCGGAGTGACATGAGCCCGTTTGGGTTGGTTGAAAACCAGACGTGCTGCGGTGTTCCTAGGGTTACTTAACTCATTCCTAGGATAACTTTGTGATAATATTACTTGTTCCTAGGACTACTTTACTTGTTCTTAGGAGTACTTTGCTTGTTCCTAGGATTACTTTACTCACCCGTGGGACTACTTTACACATTCCCAGGTGATTTGGGTTTTCTCTTCTGGTTTTCCTTCACTAGGAGACTTTCCATTTTCTACTGTGTTCCAGGTTAATGTTCTCAGACACAGTAACACATCTAGTTAGTTTTCCAAACAAAGTAACTTTATTTGTATGAGACATGGCCGTGACATTTTGGTAAATCAGAATGTAATCATTGTTTCTACGACTGTATCTTGATGGCTTGTGTAATAATGTCCATGTCGTATTTTTCTATTGAGGGCAAGATTAAACATACATGTCTTGTAGTTGTGAAGTTGTGAATTATATTTATTTATGGTTTGTCATTTTGGACCAGAAGCAGAAAATAAAAGCCTTGTTGAGACAATGTTGTTACGTCTTCAAGCTGACAAAATAAGGTCCCATATTGCAGCTTTTAACTGCTGGGATGACAAACAGTAAATAGTAAACGACTGGAGAAAACTGGGACTGAAAGGACTTACAGGGTTATTTAGGGACATTTGTTGATTTCCTCAGGAATTTCTGGACATCATTTGTTTCCGTTGCTGTCCAGAAACAGCATCATGTTGAGGATTTCTGACTCGATGGAGTTTCTGGGTTTGTGGCAGTGGAGACCACTCCAAGTTTCTTCAGAGCCAGTTGGTTTAATGGACCCAACTTCTTCTTTGCTGAGTTCCTCACCAGGCCAGAGGGTTGGACAGCCCTGCCGGGGCTTTAGAAGCTGCGTACCTGTCCAGCGCTTCCTTAAAGCTGGAAGCAGGTGATGCTCAGCTTTCTGTGAGCTCTTTGCTTATTTTATTAGTGGCCAGTTTTTTGTTTTTGTCTCCCAGGTGGTTTTTGTATCGCGGGTTAAGGAATGTGATGGGAACCAGCTTGTACTCGTTGATATTCTCTCTCTTTCTTACCTCAGAGCGTCCATGACCGCATTTCAGCACCGGCAGCCTCACCGAAACGCTCTCGAATCCCACTCATTTCATCTTTAACGTGGCTTTCTCCAGCAGTTCTACAACTGACACCAGGTTCTTGATGATTTTCTTCTTTATTTAGAGAGCAGTCTTTCTTGTTTCTCTTGAGTAGCACCATCGGCCCGGTACTGCAGCAGAGGTCGCAGCATGTGCAGTCAAGCGGTAACCAGAGTACACGACCAGCTCATGTTCAGGTTGCTACGAGCTTCTCTGAGCATTTGTGCGGGTTCGGTATCGTACTAGAAGAACCTGACGATGTTCTGGGTCTGTCTGAGAACACATGGCAGCTCGTTGCTGCGAGTCGGCGAAGCAGGGAATGTGTGTAAATCTGGTTTCAGTCTTAGCAAGTTGCGGCATGCCTGCTCCGGCCACAGTGTGAACCTTTTCCGTCTCCTGCCAAGCCTCCAGGACGCCTGGGAGCCGGATGCTCCTTGCTGATTCGTCTCCAAGCAGGCTGCTAGATTTTAGTGTGTAGAAGATTTCTGAGTTTATCCATCAAGTGAAAAGAAACTGTCAGAAAGGAGTCGTCACGTGTCGAAGGCGACAGATCACATGACAGCTGTTACCTTCTGCTCTTAAACCAACAGCAGCGTGCACACCTCAGATTTATCCGGAACACGCCGCGACGAGTGCTTTTAGAAAACTCTGGAAGTTTGTCTCTTCTGCGACTTCCAAAGGCAGGAAATGAGAAACGTCGACGTCGGCAGGCGTGTTTCAGGTATCGATCTTTCTGGAACACCAGCTGTGGAAGCAAACTGCCTGATGGGTTGAATAAAAACCTTTTCATGCTGACAATAATAAAATACTATGCAACATTTTTTAAATTACACCTCCACAGACATTTGTAATGATACTTTTTGTTTATTACTGACATATTGCATTTATCATGATTTATAATTTAATTTAAAGCATTCCACAAAATATTTATCTACTATCTATCCACTATCTACTATCTATCTACTATCTACTATCTATTATCTATTATCTATCTACTATCTATCTACTATCTATTATCTATCTACTATCTATTATCTATCTATCTACTATCCACTATCTATCTACTATCTATCTATCTATTATCTATCTATCTATCTATCTACTATCTATTATCTATCTGTTATCTATCTATTTATCTATTATCTATCTATTATCTATCTACTATCTAGCTATACTATCTATTATCTACTATCTATCTACTATCTATCTATTATCTATCTACTGTCTATCTATCTACTATCTATCTACTATCTATTATCTATCTATTATCTATCTATCTACTATCCACTATCTACTATCTATTATCTATCTATTATCTATCTACTATCTATCTATTTATCTATTATCTATCTATACTATCTATTATCTACTATCTATCTACTATCTACTGTCTATCTACTATCTATCTATTTATCTATTATCTATCTATACTATCTATTATCTACTATCTATCTACTATCTACTGTCTATCTACTATCTATCTATTATCTATCTACTTTCTACTATCTATCTACTATCTACTATCTATCTACTGTCTATTATCTATCTACTGTATCTATCTACTATCTATTATCTATCTACTATCTACTATCTATCTACTGTCTATCTACTATCTATTATCTATCTACTATCTATCATCTATCTACTATCTACTATCTATCTATTATCTATCTACTGTCTACTATCTATCTACTATCTACTATCTATCTACTATCTATTATCTATCTACTGTCTATCTACTATCTATCTATTATCTATCTACTATCTATCTACTATCTATCTACTGTCTATCTACTATCTATCTATTATCTATCTACTATCTATCTATTATCTATCTATTATCTATCTATCTACTATCTATCTACTATCTACTATCTATCTACGATCATTTATCTATCTACGATCATTTATCTATCTACTATCATTTATCTATCTACTATCTATTATCTATCTATCTATTTATCTATTATCTATCTGCCCAACCACGTTGTTCATCAGCATATCAAACCTTTAGGTGGCGGTAGCACCTCTAATCAGAATAACCTTCCATCTTACAATGTCACTTCCACAAAACACAAAACATAGTTAACATGATCTGGTTAGGTGGTGGGAGATAACTGTCCTTCATCTCGTCCTTCGTCTTCGGTCGTCTACATGGTACTAACGGCAGTGTAAAATCACACACAAAGCATTTAGACAATCACACCAACACAGTCTGAGGACGTCCATGTTGTCGGAAACAAAGGTGACACACGTGACGGCATGGTATTTTCTGTCGCAGACGGCGACCTTTCAGGACCTAAAAGCGCGGTTGTACACGTCTACATCCAGACGTGCAGACAGAGTATTCACACACTTTGGTCAGAAGTTTTTTTAAAGAATCGTTTTTGATGCGTAAATCTGCGTTGTGGTGTGGACGGCACGACGAATCAGAGAAAAATATCTCGGTTTTGGGAGATACCTGCTAAGGCCTCAGACTTTCAGGGACGCTTCTTCTTCTTTGTTTTTAAACTAGTCATGACCTTCACCTGTTTCCAAAGCTCCAGCTCATCTGTGGAGAGCTCACAACGGGGGTTCCTTCTTGCCTGTAAAATTAATCATTAAACGTACAAAAACCCAACAAAGTCTCTTTTTAAACGTGATACATCTCTGTAGGGTGTGAAAAAGCATTTTCTACTATTCAGCTTTTATTTGTGCCCTCGAGTTGGTTGACCTCCAATAAAAACAAGTTGCATTATAAACTCCAGGAGCAGAAAAGTGGAGAACATTGACAAGCTTCTGCAGGAAATGAACGATCTGATGCGGCGCCTTCTTGGCTGTCGTCAGAGTATCTGCAGGGCTCGTACAGACCGCTAGCTTCCTCTGAAACTATCTTTCTTCCTCCTACTTCCTGATTCGAGTAATTAAATTAAAATGCAGCGTGATTTAATTTACAGCCAGTACAATAATGTGCAGTTAAGGAGCCCATGCTTCCCTCATGTAGACACGATTAATTCTAGAACAGTAACGTAGCACGCGTTGCTGGTGAAACTCACCCAACCTCAGTGTTCTGGTGTTAATATGAAATATAACAAGGACATTACTGCCTTGTGCGTCTACATATATGAGCAAAGGTCTTTAACATCTCCGTTATACAACTATGTGTTTCCATTTCTGTAGTTGTGGAGAGAAAATGAAGGCAGACAGCGCTCAGACAGACTGGAACTCTGAGGCAGATCTTACTGTGTTTGTCTCTGGTTGGAGTCGCTTCAGATGTTTTTGTCTCTCCTGGTTGAACTGAAATGCTGCGATGGGCAAAGTGAAAGGAGAAGGTCTGTGTTCTAACGGCAGAACATCGTTTTATCTCCAGGACAGGAGTCGGGGTGAAAGTGAAACAGATTACAGACCTTTCTTGTGTTTTCTGTGATTTAATGAACACAAACGCGCCACTACAGGCTTTTTCTAGAGTTGTAGCTCCAAACTGATGGAAAAACTAAAATACTTTTACATATGTGTCTGGAATATAAAGATCCAGATCAGATGAGAATTTAAAATACATTAAATATTGTAATTATTTTTTACAATTGTTGGAAACTTGATTCATTCAAATTATTCTAACTACATTAAGTATTAAATATTCTAATCTGCTCAGCTGTCCTGTGAATTGTTCAGTTTCAGACATTTAAACCATCTTCTCGCCTTTCTAAGAGGATTTTTACGTTCCTGGCGGGGAAAACGTTCTTCCAGTGTTGCTGTTGTAGTGACTTGATCCGGCCACCAGGTGTCACTGTGACTCTGATCACGGCTTACAGCTGCTGATTGGCTCACCTTCACGTCTGATCTGAAGGTGCTGAATCCTGCTTTTTAACGTCTGGATCATCAGTAAGACGGCGTCTGTCCTCAAACATCTTTAAACACAAACTTTATTTAACTTTGAGCTCCTCATTGTGGAAATCAAGCAGTTTTTTTCATTTTCAGATAAATCTTCTTCTCTTGTTTCCTCACCAGAAGTAAGTGTAGACGGGGAAGTGGGCCAGGCAGAGGCACAAACTGGGATCATATCGCTTTATTCACTGGTTCCCAGTCAGTTTTACTTAATCATGACTAAATATCTTTCATCTGAACCAGCAGTTCTATCGGTGTTTCTTCAGCTTTATTGACCTTCAGTCCTCATAATATGACCTCATTACCTGCTGCCTTTACATGCAGGTGTATCGGAGCTTTACCCAGGTAGAGGTCATACCACCAGAACGCTGACCCGACCCCGCACTAGTTCAGAACCCTGACCCAACCCTGTACCGTCACAGAACCCTGACCCAACCCTGTACCGTCACAGAACCCTGACCCAACCCTGTACCGTCACAGAACCCTGACCCAACCCTGTACCATCACAGAACCCTGACCGACCCCGCTCTAGTTCAGAACCCTGACCCGACCCCACACTAGTTCAGAACCCTGACCCAACCCCGCTCTAGTTCAGAACCCTGACCGACCCTGTACCATCACAGAACCCTGACCGACCCCGCTCTAGTTCAGAACCCTGACCCGACCCCACACTAGTTCAGAACCCTGACCCAACCCCGCTCTAGTTCAGAACCCTGACCGACCCTGTACCATCACAGAACCCTGACCGACCCCGCACTAGTTCAGAACCCTGACCCAACCCTGTACCGTCACAGAACCCTGACCCAACCCTGTACCGTCACAGAACCCTGACCCAACCCTGTACCGTCACAGAACCCTGACCCAACCCTGTACCATCACAGAACCCTGACCGACCCCGCTCTAGTTCAGAACCCTGACCCGACCCTGTACCATCACAGAACCCTGACCCGACCTTACAACGTCACAGAACCCTGACCCGACCCCGCTCTAGTACAGAACCCTGACCCGACCCTGCACTAGTTCAGAACCCTGACCGACCCTGTAGCATCACAGAACCCTGACCCGACCTTACAACGTCACAGAACCCTGACCCGACCCCGCTCTAGTACAGAACCCTGACCCGACCCTGCACTAGTTCAGAACCCTGACCGACCCTGTAGCATCACAGAACCCTGACCCGACCTTACAACGTCACAGAACCCTGACCCGACCCTGTACCGTCAGTGCAGGGTCCGATCGGGGTTCTGAACTAGTGAGGGGTAGGGTCAGGGTTCTATGACAGACAGAGTCCTGATCCGAGAACCCCGATCCAACCCTGTACCATCAGAACCAGACATTTGTTCTTGTTGCTACCAACAGTCCAAATGCCGCTTTTGGCTCTTTGTTCCATCTCTTCCAGCAACGATCTGACCGATCCGACCCAGTCCGACCAGAACAGGGTTCCCTCAGTGTTGTGGTCCATCCCAGTTGCCCCTGGCGACGCCTCTTGACCTTTTCAAACTTTTTCCATATTCTGTGTGGTTTTTCTGCCTTGCTGAGTTTTCCAGCTGTGAACAGCGGCTTTCCAGATAAAAAACGTACGTTTCGTCTTCTGTAACAAGCGTGATCGGATTCTTCCACTTCCTGCTGCACGCCTACATGTTGTACATGATACAACTGAATTTTTAATGCTAAGAAACTGGCAGAAATTTGATTAGTTAACCTTTAAAACCCAGAGCGGCGTCACTTCTATCATCATCATCAGTGCCTCAGGACCAGCAGTGTGTAACTGGGATGGTCATGTGACCCTCCAGCTGGTCTACGGAGGTTTTCCAGCGTTTCCATCCGTCCAGGAGGTTTACAATCCAGACACAACATGTAGTGTTTATTCAGAGACTCTAGATGGTAAATCCACCATTATTTATCATATCTTCATCACCATCACTACCATGTTGCTAAGAGACCTCTACTTTCACCTGGACATGATGATGAAGACACTTCCTGTCAGACTTTCCACCAATCAGAGAGCTTAAACTGACGGTAACGTCCAATCAGGAGCAGCCAAAGATCAACAAGTGATGAGAAAAGCAGGAAAATAATGATCCTCTATGGCTGGAATAAAGCCAAGAAGACGTTTGGGATGCAGCTGAGGTGGAGGTGCTGCAGTGAGGACAGCAGGTAGATAGTAGCAGGAAGACGTGTGGAAACATGGAAGAAGAGTAAACACTGAGTATAATTTACTGGAAACTAACTGCCGAA
Organism: Telmatherina bonti; assembly: GCF_933228915.1. Taxonomy (NCBI): domain Eukaryota; kingdom Metazoa; phylum Chordata; class Actinopteri; order Atheriniformes; family Telmatherinidae; genus Telmatherina; species Telmatherina bonti. The sequence continues at coordinate 6,549,728 of NC_136626.1, read as the reverse complement.
TATTTTCTGTCTGATCAGAGTCTGGGACGACCTTCAGGAAACGGCGAAGATGCAGAGAAACAAGCCGTGGTTGGTCGGAAACTTCCTGATGCTCAGCGGCGTTTACATCGAAGCAGTTTGGACTAAACTACCCCGAGGTAAAAGTCGGACATTTAACTGAAGAAAGGTCGGAAATTTCGCCTGTTTTCTGGATTTTGTGTAAAACGAGTGAAAGAATAATTTGTCTTGTAAAATGTGATGAAGCTCGGAGGAGGAGAGGAGGAGTGAAAGGAGATCTGACAGCTGAGACGAAATGGAGTCTGAAACAGACTGAGCTGACCAGTGGGACCAGTTTAACCAGTCTGCAGTAGAATTAATCTGACAGGCCGTGCACGCTGCAGCCAATCGGAGCCCTGCTCTGAGGCTGCTTTGATCAGTCATGTGACATCGACCGGAGCAGGAGGCGGAGCTTCCTGTCAGACTAAACATGTCTTTTCTCTTCCTGAGATGATTAATTTAATTTCCCACTTCAAAGACACTTTTCAGCCCGTCGGACTGAAACCCGAAGTCGGTCGGCTTCACGTCTTTTTGTTAAAAGTTTATAAATCTGAGTTGCATTAATCTGATAAATCAGCAGATCTAAGAGACCCCCCTCCTCCGCCTCCTCCTCTTCCTTCTGTGGTTTTTAATCTGAGTAGCTTCTGCAGACGATGCAGCAGCTCATCTCGGCTTCTTTCATCAGTTTTTGACACTCCGAGTCCTTCACGTTGACCTCCACGAGGCGCCGCCCATTCTGAAATCCTCTGCTCTGATTGGATGGTTTACGTGTTAATGCTATCAAAGCAGCTTTGAAACACTTCAGTGATTTTAAATCACCGATCCACATGCTGTATTGATTATATGTGGGGGATTTTATGAAAGTCTTCTGAAGGTTTAATGTCAGGTTCAGTTTGAGGGTTTCTGACCAGCTGCGGGGGCTGATGGGACGTCTTGCACCAAAGATTGAAGACTAAAACTTAAAATGTTAAACTTTGCGATTAAATTAGGGCTGTGACGATATGCTTTCATCCCGATTTGATTTGTTTGGGTGTCGATTCGATTTAACAAAAGTTTTATAATAGATTATTTTTTATTTATTTGAAAAAAAAAAATCACTTTTAAAATTGTGAAGCAAAAAATCCTGATATTTGATTTTTCGATTAGATTTTCCCACCCCTAGATTAAATTCTTTTTGGTTCTGCAGGTTTCTAGATAGACGGCGCCCGACCGAAGCCTTCCTTACCCTGCTCAAAACATCTGCCAACATCTGGCTCTTGATTTGACGAGTTTAAATTGTCAAATTTAAGTTCGATTCGCTTTCAACACAAACAGAAAACCTTGATGTTCATGCTTATGCTGTGAGGAAGCTGCGTTTTAGACAACCAAAATGGCCTCAGCGCAGATTTTACTTCCAGAAATGATGTTGCTGTGTGTTACGTCCCTAAGAAGGAGCTACGCCTAAAGAAGTGAGGAGCGCAACCTCAGAAGAAAGCAAGGAGGAGATTAACTTTTCACAGGCAAACAACAAACAGTCGTTTGCGTCAGGGAGAGCCAAGACCAACAAACAATATACCCCTAACCACAAAGTAAAAGGACAACTTTTCTAACCACCACACAGAAAGGGATAAACCTACGTCTAACCTACCTTACATGAACAAGAGAAAAGGTCCACATCTGACAAAACAAAAGGGCAACTCTCTTCATGAGGCCCGTCTGGAAAACAAACTAACGATCAAAAAGCTACCTTCATAACCTCCTTCATATGTCGTCTAAAAGCTCCCTTACGTATGCAAATTGGGACATCATTTCAGACGTCGTACTTCTACGCGTCTTTTACGTTGCCATGGTTGTTAAGTCGGTCCATCCACTAGGAGGCAGTGCTGAGTTCAGAATTAACTTACGTGTTGTGACCTTTGGCGTTTAAGCACACAGATATTACAAGAACTGCAGTTCCCCCTTCATCCACTAGGGGCTGCAAAACAGAGCAAATCCCCATAGACTCCCATGTTAAAAAGGTCAACTTCACAGCAGAAATAAACATGTTTACAGCAGGAATAAACATGTTTACAGCAGGAATAAACATGTTTACGGCCTGGTATAAAAACGTTTAGGTTTAATAGATCAGGTTTACCTTCATGACAACTGTGGGGCGAGTGAATTTTTTTTCTAACTCGCCCAGTTAGAAGTAATTTTATCTCAAAATTTGGCCTGTCAAGGGGCGTGTCCTTTTGATTGACAGATACCCGATATCCAGCTTCAAGGAGGAGGAATATTGCTAGGGAGCTGAAAGTCTGGGCTTCCCTGCTAAGGCTGCTGTCCCCACGACGCGACCCCGGATAAGCGGCAGAAAATGGATGGACGGACGTCTGTTAGGTGGTCAGCTCCTCTTAGCGCTGGGTTCACCCAGTTAGCTTTTAGCTACAGGCAAGTCGGAGACTGCTAGATGTCAATCATCCACCCCTACACTCACAGCCCCCCTCTTAGCAACACCTCTTTTTACATTTTTATATTTTCCAGGACTGACGACACGCGTGATGGTAGGAACCGCCCAATGAGCTTCAATAACCCACAGGTGATGTCACAGAAGCTCCGCCCATCTTTTACACACAGTCTGTGGTTTTGACGCCAGTTGGTAGCCGTAATGCACCGCTATAAAGTTGTTTACAACTGTCCAAAAACACCAGAAGAAGAAAATCAAAACTCTCTGAAAACAGACAGAAATATTCATGTAGAGGAAGCAGACGACTGACGATTTGAGCTTTTTATCCTCCACTTCTTTTTCAGCTGCCGCTTATCTGGCGGTTTCTGTGTCGTCCTCTTCTTCTCTGGTTTGTTCCTTCCGCTAGTTACATGTCAGCCGTACAACTCAACACTGCCCCATGATTTCCGGTGGTATTGCTGCTTTTTCTGTCAGGACGGCGACCATAACAGGGCCTTGAAACCCTCCAATGTGTCTTTATGTGATGATCAGGAAAAACTCAGGAAGGAAACAAAACTTTGAAATGAAAATTATTTCAAGTTTATTATTAGTTGTTTTAAAACTGGAGAAGTTGGTGTCACCAGGCGTCATTTGAAGAATAAATCACCTTTAATGATAATAAATATATAAATAAAAATGGTTAAACTGATCTTTTTATTACAGTCCTGTAAGCAAACATTTGATCCTGCAATAAAACATATTAATAATTAGTCAAACTGTGTAAAGTAAAGCTTATAAGTAAAACATATCTCTTGCTTTAGTTAAATGTACTCGATTACTTCTAGCCACCGTTTGCATGTTCGTCTTTCTGATTGGCTGGCGAGGCGAGCTTTCCGGGCGTTTTGCCAAACATAGCTGGCCTCCGACCAAACACGAGAGGAGCAGCTCTCAGTCTGACCTCATAATGAGATAATAATGACAACATGACTGAACTGCAGTGAGCTCTGGAGCGCTGCCATCATCATCATCATCATCTTCGGCCCCTTCTTCGCTCCATCTTGCTGCAGTTTGAGATTCATGGTGAAACTCAGCAAGTCGGCGTCTGATTGGAGCCTCTAAAAACGTCCTCTGGCTCATCATCCTGCCTCGTTCACATAGTTTAATCACATTTATTTTCTTCATCTTCATAAATGCTGAAAGCAGAAAATGTTGGAACCGGATAGAAGATATCGAGGTGGGACTGATCGTCAATAGAAGCTGTCGACCAGACGTATATTTATACACATGCTGCGTCAATGTTAAACACTGGGGAGGAACTCAATATTGTTGCGTGTTTAAATAACATGTTTAGGGTAAAAATGGCCTGAAACCCAGCTGAGTGCATGTTTGGTAAAGATCTGAAAGGTGAGGTTAATTGATCAGAATCAGTGCTGCAGACTTGCCTTGTTGCAAAAAGTGTTTTTTTTTTTTTTGTTTTTTTTTTTTGTTGCAAATAGTAGTAGAAGATGATCAGAACAACCAATAACAGACAGTGAAGGTTTTAAAATGATCTATAAACAAATGATTTAGGAAAATGGAGCCAATTTATCAATTTTATATTGGAAATGTAAGGAGGGATCAGATTAGCAGTAAATAATTGATGCTATTTATTCTGTTAGTAGGAAAAATGTTTGCATATTGCGAAACTATAAAACAGATCCAACGTTTGCAAGTTTAGATGCTTATTTAGGCAACTCCCCAGTGTGTGTTTATGCTGCTCCCCTGTGTGTGGGGATGTTGGTGATAATGGTTTCCAAAACTATGGAACGAGCTGCCTTTGTACATCCCACAGGCCTCTTCTGTACCTGTTTTTAAATCACGTCTTAAAACCCACCTGTTTTCATTGGCTTTTAACACCACCTGAGATGTTGGCATTATTAACCTGACTGTTTTTATCATGATTCTACCAGTTAGAAATTTTATATGTTTTTGCACTCTGTATTTGTATTATGATCATTATCTCAGTTTTATTCTGTACAGCACTTTGGTCGACTGTGGTTGTGTTAAAAGTGCTACATAAATAAAGTTGCAGTTGTAGTTTGGTTTTTGTACATTTTGTACTGCGTGTTATTATCTGAAAACTAGTAAAAAAAAATAAAAATAAAAAAAAATAAAAATAAAAAAAAAGTACTATTTTAAAAAATTTCCAAAAATCCACAAATTTTTCCAAATTGCACATTTAGAAAACTAAAACTTCTGAAGGGTTGAAGAAGAGCTTTAAAATGTAAAAAGAAAACAACGCAAAAGCAAAATTAGTAAAAACACATGACGACGGTGGAGGGGATAATGATAATGGTAGACAGAAGTGGTTAGTGTGTTCTTTTGTTTTGTTTCTGGTTGCATGTTAGCTTCATTCTGCAACAATACTCTTTATGGTTTCCTGTGATACTGCTACGTTTGCAATGTCAGGCTACGTTTCGGCAAACTCTGAAAACAGACAGAAATATACATGTAGAGGAAGCAGAGGACTGATATGTCTCAATGTGCTTTTAGCATAAGGTATATAAAAGCCTTTATCCAATTATTGAGTTGTATTAAAATCCAGTTTTAAACCCTTTTATTTTAATGGTACTAAAACAATTTTTAAAAAGTTGGAATTATTTACAATCATTAAGTTGCAACAACTGAAACCTTAGAAATAAAGGATCTTGGGTTTGGCTGCTTCAGTGAAATTAAGTAAATTTTTAGAAATTTCTCCAACAAACCAGGAAACTTTTGTTTCGTGGAACTCTTAAGTTCTTTTTATTGGTGGTGAATTTATCAAACACAGATTCATATCTTTACAGTTTCTCTCTGAAATCTTTAAAGTAAATTCACTAAATATATTGACGTTTCTATTTTTCCTGCTCATGCAGCGCAGGTAAAAAGAGACCCGATGACCTCTGACCACTTGTCAGCTATTTCAGCCAATCAGATAAATGCATTCTTTACAACAGGATTTTATAAGCATCCAATAGGAAAATATACAAAAAACAGATTTTTTTTTTTTTTTTTGTCTTTGAAAGAATAGAATATGCAGACATTTGGATGTACAAAAACATTTTCTTCTTGGGGACACAAGGGATGGCAGAGAGGTCTCACTCCCACAGAAAAACCTCAGCTTTTTCACGTGAATTTTCCTTCCTCCTGTAACTTTTCTAAATGCCACAAAAACTGTTTCCACCCACACAGAAATAATAAAAAAAAAGATCCAGAAAACCCACTGAACCATTACTTTCCAATAGAACCAGAACGCACAGGACTATAGGGACCAGAATGTATTGTGATACGAGCAGAAACAAATAGGAAGAAAAACAACTACAACACCACCAACAAACATCAGACTTCATATTTCATATGAATTTTTCTCCTGGCCTTTTTAAAACAGACAAAAAAAAAAATGGCACAAACAAAATAAACTTCTCTTTGCACGGACGTGGAAACGTGGACACCAGTTCGTTTCCGTCGTTCTCCACAGGAGTCGCGCTACATGGCCCGTCCGTCCTCCGTCACAGTGCATTCATTGGATATACTGCATTTGCCAGCATGCCCCTGCTCGTCCATTCACAAGGACACACTCCCCTCCATCCGGGCTGACGGAGGGGTGTAATGAGGAGATGAAGACAAAGTGTGGGGGAATTGATGAGAAGCTTCAACCACACGGTGTCGCTGTAGGTCATTTAAAAATTCAGCACCAGTCGGGGGGAAGGCCATTTTTGATTTGTTGTATTTTGCGCAGAACATTCGGTTTCTTGACTTTGTTTCACAACAAAATTTAAGAAAAAATAATAATAAGCCCCTCCCCACGCCGATGTCCACGCCCCTGAATCGAAAGTGGGCGGGGCAACACTTAGCTGCTGTAACCCAACCCTGCCCCTGAAGAAGCATCCAGTAGAAAAGGTTAACAAGAGTCTTTGGCAGATTTACAGAAATAAAAGGCCGTCGACTAGATGTAAGTTTGCTGGATAGCAGCTTCAGCGTGAATCCTCTTGAATCTTTCATGATAAACACTGAAGATGAAGATTACAGTCACAAATATGAGCCGCAGAAGCCAGAACCTCACTGTCTATATTAATAGAATTTTTAAAATTTAGATTTTAAATATCACCATTGCTGAACTTGGAAGATTTATTTAACCTTTAATCGTGCATGGCTGGTTCATTAATCCATTGGGAAGTTACCATGTTGTCTGTCGGTAGTTTCCAGTAATTCATTCCTTCTCTTCTTTCAGTTTCACTCATTTGAAGTAGCGCTGCAGCTCATGTGTGACTGTAACCATCTGAACTTTTTTTTACTTTTATCTAAATGCATGTATGTGGGACTGAATGGGTTGAGACTGACTGCTGCTGGGATCCTCTGAGTGAGTCTGTACATGTTGGTTTTCATGCAGACTGGTTTGATGACCTGTCCAGAGCAGCGGTGAAAGCCAAGGATGAGTTTATTTCTGACGGCATCATCGATCCACAGGCTGAAGCTGGACTCCACTGATCACCATGTTTTACAGGTAAAACAAATCTGCACCGACAGAGATGCTTTGATTAGAAATCCATTAGCCATCATGTGATTACTGAGGTTACTTCATTTCACCTCATTTCCTCATATTTACTCAAAGATCCTTTTCTATAAATGATAAATAAGTCACTTGATTGAACTTTGTTGATCATAGGATGGATTTGTTTTAACTGGATTATTTTTGGACTATAATGACTTGAATTAAATTTAACATGGCTGAACCTATATGTTATAGGAAAAAGGTTTTTTTTTCTATCCAGACAGCCTTTAAGTCTCAGATGAAAATAATTTAAAAAATTTTTAATTTATATGAATTGTTGCATCCTACCTGTACTCTGTCATCTGTCCAGCCTCTAAAAGACTGTGTCTGATGTTGACTCTCGTCTTATCTCTCGTGTTTTGAATCATCCATGGTGCACTTTCAAAACCAATGGTTTGTTGATATCCATTTGCTAGCATGTAACATTGTGTGAAGGGAAATGCTGCTGCAACATTATGCAGCATGCCAGAAGAAGTTGTATAGTGTTGTTTTCAACCTCTGGACAGTAATGGACAGTGACGTCTCCTGAAATGCACTTAGATGTCACTGTACTATGAAATGAGTCCAGAAAGTTACGTAATGCGTCTTTAAGACCCAGTGATTTAGACTCTTTTTGCATCCATTACGTACATTGGTGGAGGCTTCGTTGCCCTGTAGCATCCCAAGGCTGAAAAATCATAAACTTAACCATTCTATTTTTTTAGGGTTGGTTCTACTTCCTGACACAATCAATGATTTCAATGGCCAATAACCTATTAAACAGCTAGTTCAGCTTTAACTAACTGTAGAAAAAGTCTTAATTCTTGGATAAGTTACATTTTGGTAGCAGTACTGTAACGACTCCAGCAACCTAAGAATACCCAGTAAACGCATCTCATTCCACATGTTGGAGTGGAAACATCATGGCAATCAGTGGAGTCTTAGCATGGATCTCTAACACAGTTTTATTTCCTTTGTATTGTTCTTGACAGAAACTCCACTTGGCGTAGAAACGCAGTTCCTCCCATTGCTGAGCATCCAAATGAGTCGAAGGCAGAGCTCGGTTCAGCCGCTGGAAAAGGAGGTGCTATGACGAGGCGAGGAGGATGAGGAGGAGGGAAAGCAACATGGCAGATGGTAGAACGAGGCTGCAGCCGCCGGTGGTGTCATCCGTAAGGAAGGGCTCGGGAGACTCGTACACGGAGTCATCTGGAAGAGAGGTTAGAAAAAGACTGTTAATTTGTACCAGGACTCATATGTCTGAGCAAAGATTCACAATCCAAGTGTTTTACTACTGCATCTAATCCCGCATGACAGGAAGTGGTGTTGGAAAAGGGAGCTAGTCTTGTGCCAGAAAAAAAGTATCTAATTTTACGAAGTGCAGTAACAGCAACTGACCTGTAGATGGAGTGTATTCTTTTTAAGGGTAATAATGAATACATGCCATCTATAGGTGAGATGCTGTTACTGGCACTTTTTTCTGCGTTAGTTCCTGTCTTGCAGTCTTTGATGCAGTAGTAAAAATGTTACAGAAGCTACTCCAAAAGCCCAAGTAGTGTATTGACAAGTGTTTTTATTCAACATAGGTTCCTACAAAATGATTCAACATATTGATTTAAGGGGGTTCTAACATGTAACAAGCTCTTTAAACACAACCCAGCAGCAGTAGAATAGTTCTTGTAATATTGATGTCATAAGAACAAAAATCTTAGAATTTTATTGGTGAAGACATCAGCGAGATTACAGTCCCAGTTAATCTACATTTTAACACTAGTCCATCTATTTTCTGCCACTTATCCAGGGTCAGGTCGCAGACTTCCCTCTTCCCAGCCACATTTAACAGCTTGTGGGGGTGGGGGAGCCTTCCCAAGCCAGCTGAGAGATATAGTTCTTCCAGCGTGTCCTGGGTCTCCCCCTCCCACCTCCCCTGGCTCCTTTCGATGTGGAGAAGCAGCGGCTTTCTCTGAGCCCCTCCCAGATGAACAAGCTCCTCAACCTATCTCTAAGGTAGAGCCCGGCCACCCTGTGGCGCAAACTAATTTCAGCCGTCAGTATACGAGATCTCGTTCTTTTGGTCACGACCCACAGCTCAAATTGAATTGCTCAAGTGAGAGCTGGAGATCACGACCAGATGCAGCCAACAGGACTACATCATCCGCAAAAAGCAGATGTAGTCCTGTTGGCTTCATCCTGAGGTCACCATACTCTGTCCCCTCAACACCTAGAAATTCTGTCCATAAAAGTTCTGAACAGAATTGGTGATAAAGGGCAGCCTTGACAGAGTCCAAACCCAACTGGAAGCGAATCAGACTTACTGGTGGCAATTTGGACCGAGCTCTGTCACCTGTCGTACAGGGACCAGAAAGCCTGTACAAGAGGGTCCGGTACCCCATACTCAGAGTTCCTGAGGGACATGGTCAAATGTTGACTAGTTGGGCAAACTTCCATGCCACTTCCAGGACCCCAAAGAGAGTATAGAGCTGGTCTCTGTGCTGCAACAAAAAGCCACACTGCTCCTCCTCAATCCAAGATTCAACTATCTGACAGACCTTCCTCTCCAGGAACTCTAAATAGACCTTACCAAGGAGGCTGAGGAGTGTGATTCCCTTGTAATTGGAACACATCCTCCAGTCCCCCTTGTTGAAAAGGGGGACCACCCCAGTCTGCCAGTCCAGAGGCACTGTCCCCTATGTCCACGCAATGCTGCAGAGGTGTGTCAGCCAGGACCGCCTCACAGCATAGCCTTAAACTATTGGCAGATCTCATCCACGCTCAGGGAGGGGCTTCGGCTGTTGCCAAGGCAAAAACTTGGGCATGGGAGGAGTTTGGTGAGGCCATGGAGAATGACTTCTGGACAGCTTCAATGCAATTTTGGTCAACCATTTGTCAAATTAGGAGGGGTAAGCATACTCCATCAACACTGTACAGTGGAGATGGGAAGCTGCTGACCTCAACTTGGGACATTGTGGGTCGATGGAAGGAATGCTTCAAAGACCTTCCCAATTCCTACCAACACGTCTTCTGGTGAGGAAGCAGAGCTGGGGGACTCAGGGGTGGACTCTCATGAAGTCGCTGAGGTGGTTAAAAAGCTCCTTGGTGGCAAGGCCCCAGGGGTGGATGAGAACCGCTCTGGATGCTGTGGGGCTGTCCTGGCTGACACGCCTCTGCAGCATCGCGTGAACATTGGGGACAGTGCCTCAAGACTGGCAGACAAGGGTGGTGTTCCCCCTTTTTAAGAAGGGGGACTGGAGGGTGTGTTCCAATTACAGGGGAATCACACTCCTCAGCCTTAGGTCTAGGTCAGGTCTATTCAGGGGTCTTGGAGAGGAGGGTCCGTCGGATAGTCAAATCTCAGATCGAGGAGGAACAGTGTGGTTTTCGCCCTGGTTGCAGAACAGTGAACCAGCTCTGTAGCCCCTTTGGGGTCCTGGAGGGGGCATGGGAGTTTTCCTAACCAGTTTACATGTGCTTTGTGGACCTGGAGAAGGCGTTCAACCATGTCCCCCGGGGACTCCTGTGGGGTGTACCGGACTCCCTTGTACGAGCTGTCCGATGCACGTACAACAGGTGTCAGAGCTTGGTCCGCATTGCCGGCAGTAAGTCGAATTTGTTTTCAGTGAGGGTTGGACTCCGCCAAGACTGCCCTTCATCACCGATTATATATGGACAGAATTTCTAGACGTAGCCGAGGTGTTGAGGGGATCCAGCTTAGTGGCCTCAGGATTGGGTCTCTACTTTTTGAGGATAACGTGGTCCTGTTGGCTTCATCTGCCCGTGATCTCCAGCTCTCACTTGAGCGATTCGTAGCCGAGTGTGAAGCAGCTGGGATAAGAATCAGCACCTCCAAATCTGAGACCATGGTCCTCAGATTTGGATAGGGTGGATTGCCCTCTCCAGGTTGGGAGTGAGGTCCTGCATCAAGTGGAGGAGTGTAAATAATTTAGGGTCTTGTTCACGAGTGAGGGAAGGATTGAGCGTGAGATCGACAGACGGATTGGTGCGGCGTCTGCAGTAATGCGGACTCTGAGCCAGTCTGTTGTGGTGAAGAAAGAGCTAAAGCTCTCGATTCACCAATCGATTTATGTTCCCACCCTCATCTATGGTCATGAACTGTGGGTTGTGACCGAAAGAACAAGATTTCGTAAACTGGCGGCTGAAATGAGTTTCCTACGCAGGGTGCCTCAGCTCTCCCTAAGAGATAGGGTGAGGGGCTCAGAGTAGAGCCACTGCTCCTCTGCATCGAGAGGAACCTGTTGAGGTGGCTCGGGCATCTGGTCAGGATGCCTCCTGGCCCTCCCTGGTGAGACCCTGGGGGAGACCCAGGACATGCTGGAGGAATTAAATCTCTCAGCCGGCCTAGGAATGCCTTGGGATCTCCCCCACAGAGTTGGCAAATGTGGCTGGGGAGAGGGAAGACTGGGCCTCCCTGCTTAGGCTGCTGCTCCCACGACCTGACCCCAGATAAGTGGCAGAAGTGGAGAGCCAAAGCTGCATCTCGCTAAGCCTGTCGATATCAGTGAGACCATGCCTCCCAATCATGGTCTTACTGTCATTGTCCCCATCAGAACAAGGGAGTACCTGGAAGGAGCACCCCCCAACACTCCCTCCAAGGACTCCAGAAAGGGTGGGTACGCTGAACTGCTATTCGGTGCATAAGCACAGGCAACAGTCAGGACCTGTCCCCCACCCGAAGGCGGAGGGAAGTTACCCTTTCATCTATTGGGGTAAATCCCAACGTGCAGGCACCATGCCGGGGCCAGTAGTACCAAGCAGCTGTGGACCATTGACCTCACCTTGGTGTCTGTACATTGGGGTTCGCCCCGGTGGAGGAGCAAGTCCTGACAGTTGTTCGCGCACATGCACCAAACAGCAGTTCATAATACCTGGCCGTTTTAGAGTCCCTAGAGGGGGTGTTGGAGGGCATGCCCTCCAGGAACTCCTGAGACAGCTGATGGGATTGACAGACTGGGCAACATGCAGCTTTAGCAGTTGTTGAGGAAAAAAAACTCAGGCATGGGAGAACTTTGGAGAGGCCATGGATATTCTGATCCACTATCAACACTGGGGGGGAGGGGGTGCTGCAGGCTGGTGGAAGGAAGGAATGTTTCCACTGACACGGCTCCAATGAGGAAGCACAGTTGGGGATCCAGGGGTGGATTCTCCCAGCTCCATGGCAGAGAGAAGTAAAAGTTGAAAGGCTCTGGCTGCTGTGTTTGTTGACACTTTGCAGCATCACGTGGACAGTGAAGAACACAGTGTCTTTGCAGCTATTTAACTGGTTTTGGTGGTTTCAAAGTGGAAGTTTTGGCTAGTGGAGGAACTTTGCTCCAGTTATGTTCTACTGCAAACAGCTTGGACCACAGCAGGTGTGAGTTTAGCAGTCCTGTCTTTCATATCCCTCCTTTATAGCTGGTAAATTAATGACTTGAAAGAAAGATGTGTTCAATACTGAAGAGTGACTGACAGAAAGACCAGTCAGCACCTTTCTATGAGTCAGAGACGAGTCTAAAAGCCATCATCTGTTATGAATCCCAGAGAGCAGGAAACGTAGACGTGCAACATGCACAACATCACCATTCATGACAGAGAAAACCATGTTAGAGGAATGAGAGGGACAAACACATTTAGTATTTAATTTCTGAGTCTGAAATAGTTTGGAGCCAGTTAAATATACTCATTGTTCACTTTATCAGGTCCAGCTGCTCCCGACACACATATCAGCCATCAAATAGCACAAATTTGTACAATTAGTCATGTAGACGGGGTAAAGACGATGCTGGAGCTTAAACTGAGCATCAGAATGAGGAAGAAAGAAGATTAGAGACTTTGAAGGTGTCATGTGGTTGGTTGAGAGGGATATATCTATAGAGAAATAGGTATCTTTCCCATTAGATTTATAGGAAAAGTGTCCAATCTTTTGACTGGTAGTATGTGTGTGTACATATATTTAAATATCTCCAGACATTTCTGACTAATTAAAAATTACTTTAGAAAAGGCCAAATAAATCCAGCACATAGACTTTATCTGAGACTGTTTTCATATCTCTAACTTTTTGTGGATCAGATTGTCAGCATTTTGTAAATCCTGCATGTCAGACAGATTGTGTGGAAATAATTTGTCTACAGTTTGTTTATTTGTCCTGTAAATATTCAGATTGTGGCTGTATCAGCTCATGCAGATAATCCACCTCCGCATCTAATGAGCGCCTTTTCTTCCTGCTCAGCAGCACGTGTCGTTTACTCCACAAATCCCCCCCATCTCTAACAAATCAGCTTCCACCAGCGTCGGCGTGGATGAAAGCTGATTTGTTGGTCGAGGAGGAGGATTTCCAGCCACTGATGGTGTAAATGTGTTAATGCCACTTTCTGCGTTGACAGTTAAATTCTTCTAAACTGCTTTAAAACTGTTTAACGCCTTCACTGACAGCTGCGAGTCTTCACACTTCCCCTGCTTCAAACTGACATTTACAGTTTTGGATGAAGTAGGAGGGATTAATTAAAAATCCTAGGAATTTCCATCTGAGCCGGGCGGCTCCTCGCTCACCGGCTGGAGACTCATTTATTCATGCAAACTGCTAATGATGCTTTTTCTGCCTTAAAGATAAAAGAGGTAGCTTTCATTTCCAGGAAGCTGACTTAGAAGAGAGTAAAATGGGATATATACTGTCCAGATAGACATGAAAACTGCTTTTTAGGTCACAACTAAGGACATGTTCTCTATTAAAAGGATGTTGTTTTTTTTTAATCTAATATGTAATTAGTGATCATTTTAGGACTAAATAATTTTATTGACTCCTCTTTTTTCATAGCTATAACTAGAGTGATGAAACTGGACAAAGATGGAGGCCAGTCAGACGTACAGAAAGCACAACATTTCTAACTACTCTATGTATAACCTGTCAAAAGCATAGACCACAGGTATCAAACTCCAGTCCTCAAGGGCTTGTATTCTGCAAATTTTTGTTATCTCCATGCTCTAACACACCTGACCAAAATAAATTAATAGGTTGACAAGAACCTGCTGGATCAATTTGATTTGAATCAGGTGTGTTAATGGAGGGGCACAACAACACCTCCCGGATACCGGTCCTTGAGGACTGGAATTTGACACCCCTGGCATAGAATAGGACTGGACGATTAATCAGATTTTAATCTACAGTATGATCTGGGTTTCCAACGATGATAAAACTAAAAGGGTGTGATTATTTTCTCTCTGCAGTTTCCTCTCCTGCTGTCTTCAGCTGCTAATCGAGCGTCTCTGGCGTTGCAGCGCTGTGCTGTAAACTCCTCCCACAGCCGCTTTGCTTTCATTCAGACACTGTTGCCAACTTGGAGACTTTCTTGCTAAATCTGCCGACTTTTTTTTTTGTTAAAAGCGACAAATCTAGCAGCTTTTACTGGAGTTTTACTTGGAGACTTTTCTGGTGTTTTGGCGACTGACTTGAAGGCACATATTGTTCTGCAGTTACTGTAAGGAAGGAGCAGCGGGAGCCTCTCCCGTCCTAAAGCACTCCCAGGCGGCCAGTCTCAGTCGGCTCCGGCTGCAGGTCAATGTAGAATAACTGCAGTAGGTTGTGGAAGTTCACCTAAACATAGTTTATACCATTGTCAGTGACAACTGGCTGCATTATTTTCCTATACATAGTTCGGCCAGTTAAACACGGTAATATCCCTCCGTTACGGGGCGTTACCATAGCAACGCGTTAACCAGCTGGTTCAGATCAGCCGTCTTTTAACAGGTGAATGAGAGAAACGCGCTGCAGCCTGACAGCGGTTGTTTGGTATAAAACGTACATCCAGGCCAACGTAAAATAGTTCCTATATAAGCGGTAAAAGCGGATTAAACAACTCGGAACCGTCCATTAGACGGTTATAATGCACGGCACGGAGTCTAGAACACCACGACGCGCAGCGTTGTTTATAAATACTGGATAATTGTGTTCAATAATAGAGATCTCAATTCCAGTCATATACTGTATATAAAAGATGGGCATCACCCGAATGTTTCTGAAAAGCTGATTTGAAGCTCAGTGGGCGGTTCCTACCATCGCCATCTTGGCCGCATCACACTTGTTGTTTCTCCCGAATATACAAAAATGGTCAAAGAGGTAGAGCTGCTGAGACAGAGGCTGTGAGTATGTCGTGGATGTTTTGGCAATCTCCAACCTGCCTGTGGCTCAGAGCTAACCAGGAGCTAAACAGGCTAAAGCTAAGTCACGCTGTTAACCGGCTAAAAACCATAACTGGGTAACTGACAATCAAAAGGACATGCCCCTAATTATGCCAAATTTTGAGATGAAATCACCTATAAATGGAGTTCGAAAAAAATTCCCTCCCCCCACAGTTGTCATGAAGGTAAACCTGACCCATTAAACCTAAAATGGATTTTTGTACCAGGCTGTAAACATGTTTATTCCTGCTGTGAAGTTGGTATTTTTAACATGGGAGTCTATGGGGATTTGCTCTGTTTTGGAGCCCCTAGGGGATGAAGGGGGAACTGCAATTTTTAGCATTTTAAATCACTTTTAAACACTGGAGGTTGTCGCTTAGTCAAAAGCTAAAAAGTATCAGCAATGCTGCTGTATGCAGCCTACATACAGACATGCAACTAAGTTCATCAGTTCATAGATGGATCATGGCGGCAGCATCAACAAGCGGACAGAAACTGACGTACTTTAAACATAATCCATCAGACCGCTTTGTAGAGGGAGATAAATGTGGCTGCAAACTAGGTGGAAAGAAAACCACTAATCATTACGCTGATATTCAATGCGCCCTGTTAACATAACACATATGTTACTCAACAATCAGCTTCTGATTAAATTGATAGTATGCTTGAAATTAGTCTCATAGCTCCACGCATTACTTCAGGCTAAACTTGGCTTGGTTGAGCTAACATCACTTCATTCGCTTGTGTGTTATTGATGTTTACAATGTGCAGGGATTTCAACTTTGATTGCAATTTCTGTTACTTATTGACCTAAATTAATTTTACTAATACTTTTTTTGTTTGTTTTCTTACAGGCTTTGTCATCCAGGACCAAGATGGCTCCCAAAAACAACACAGTTCCTGAACTTAACCCTTTAAAAATGAAGGGGCCGAAGGAAGTTCTGTATTAGCATAATCTCGTTTAAACTGCCCTGAAAAAAAAACATCTAGAGCGGTTCATTTGGTTTTACGATTAAACACTGTTAAAGTCAATGATGTCATTTTGTGTTACGTGTGGCACACAGCGTTGATATAAACACAGGGTGGAAAGACTGATCATTCAGCAGAATAGCAGTAATAATATATTTTAGTCTGAGTTTCTAGTGTATTTTATATGGGTTTAATTTTGGTTTTCAGTATTTTTAGCTCAGCATGGACTCGTTAGGTGTAACATTACATCAGTATATTGGTCCTAATTCCAAACATCAATCAAATGATGTATTTTGACTTCCTTTGGTACATTGTTTTTGATTAGTCTTTGTCATAAGAACACATTTTTAATTTTAATTCATTTAAATAACAGGGATTAAAGTGAGATTGTAGTTGCTTTTTGTGATTCTGATATTAAAAGAAATTACTGTGTTCAGTTACCTATGATATCAGATTGTGACTGAATTCGAGACATCAGCAAGTAGAATCGCAAGGGTTTGTGGGGAGAAAATTAACTATTATTAACTATTATGAGGAGACAAACACCCCCCCCCCGGTGAAGAAAAAACGGGAACTGTATAACTTATAAACTTTCATTTCTGACACTCTCAGTCCCTCCCGCCGCCACCGACTGACCAGAGAACAGGAACCAACACCTCTCTAACCCATTGAGATCCTCGTCGCCGAGTTTATTTGTTCACCTTTTACTTTCATCCCATTGAGATCCTCGTCGCCGAGTTTATTTGTTCACCTTTTACTTTCATCCGCCGCCGTGTCTGCAGTGGAAACATTCTGCATTTGAATGAGGATGAGGATGGAGCAACTTACTGGTTGGTTTGACGTAGATCTTCAGCTTCAGACAGGGTTTCCCAGCCAGGTTCGGATGAGGCGACGCTGCAGAGGAAAGACAAACAGGAAGTTGAGACGCTGAGATGGAAACAGAGCACGACCCAACTTCATCAACATTTAGATCATAATCAGATTAAATGGAAGGATAGAAATGATAGAGCAACATCAGATACGAGTTGTTTCTCGAATCACTTCAGGTTCCTGAGTTTTATATTCGACTGCTGACCTAAACTTCATTCAACCGAATAAAATGTAATTTTTTAAACATGCTTTTGAACCACATCTCCAGTTGCAGAGTCTTTGTTCTGCTGTTTGACCTGCTGCTGATGTTTTATTCATGTTTCTGCTGCATTCATTACGCACACACATGCAGTCATTAAGTGTCATTTAAAACAAACTGCGTCTCTGTCTCTGCTGGAGGCTTTTCAGGCCAAACGAGCCACAATTTAGGAAATGTTTTCCAGCTTGGAGGGCAAATTATGTCCAGACAGAACCAAATGGCAGCAGCTTGTGTTGTCGGTTTTGAACCTCCGCTCGCTTCATGTCGTCTGGCCCGTGCTGGTAAAGCTTGATGTCGGGTTCAGACAACATGATCTTTGAAGGTGGTTGCGTGTTTGTTGTACCCAGTATCAGGTCATCATGAAGGAGAAATAAAAATTAAATCTGCTAGTGGCATTTAAACAGGGTTAACTGAATAAACTTAGCACATGAAATAAAAAGGAAAGCTAGTTTGTTTCCATTTTAAATGGAGCAACATAAAGGAAGAACGCATCTCTGCATGGCTGTCGTCCTGGTTGCACCAATGTTTGATGTTTCTGTGTTGGACTTTCAGTATTCATGTCCTTTCTGAGATCGGAGCGAACAGCAACGTGTTAAAAAGCCAATCAAAGGCGGGGAAAGGGTGTGTCTTCACCTCTGATTGGCTCCCATCAACAGCTGTATGTACGACTGGTTAAGATTTCATCCTACCCATCGAGACGTCCAACTATGACTTCTACGTGTAGACGTGTAACAAAGCACAAAGGCATTAAAAAAATCTACACACACACACTCCAAAACAGCCCTATTCAGATAGAGTGAATTTGGTTTGTGGGATGAAAACTATAAAAATCTACCATGCTGAGGGGGTTAGGGTGATCGCAACCCCCCATCCCATGAGACGACGGTGCTTCACCATGTTATTATCAGGTGGTTCATCCTGCAGCTTCCTTTTGAATGTAAATACTGTTGCGTAATCTTTAAAACAATTGGGGACATTTTACGGCTTATCAACGCAACCACCCAGCAAACCTTTCTTCTCTTGGGGCTCCGAGGAGACCCGTGTGATTGGTTGGACATCTGAGGTGGGCGTGGCTAACATGGAAAAGCACGAAGCGGACAGTTGTGGATGCAGGTTAAACGGATTTTAATTAAACAGCTGACGATGTTGGCGAAGTTTCTTGTTAAAAATAACCAGGTTGGTTGCACATAAAGGCATAAACACCCCCCCCTGCAGCAGCAATCCCCGCCCCCTTACAGTCGACGCCTTCTGTGGAGGATGAATTGACCAGATGGAAAAGAAAAAAAAAAATTCTTGTTGCAGCCTACGATGCACCAATCCACTTTTTGGGAGTTCTGATGTGATACGGATATCTGAAAATTGAATATCTGCGGATACCAAATCTGTTTATGTGAACATTATTGTTACTATGGTTATTACTGCTGTTATAACTGTGTCATATTTCATTAGGTTGTAATGAACGACCCATCCTTTCTGAAGTTACCTCATCAATACAGATCTAATAACATTACAGATCTAACTATTTCAACAAGTTTTATTCTGATTTGGCACATTTTACCTAAATACAACTATAAATGTGTGGTTTTGAAACAAAGATCTCGCTTTTAGTGTAACAAACAATGTCACATTTTAATATTCAAGACATTTATTTCTTTTAAAACACGTGCGAACCCTGTCATCAAACATCTGTGCTAGCTTGACGAGTGTGGTATCAGGTATCGGTTGTGGTATCGGTACACTTTTATTAATACCAAGTGCGAGTACACAAGTCTGGTATTGAGCCGATACCGATATTGGTATTGGTGCATTCCTATTGCGGCCTTGATAACAAGAATGAAGTTCTCATTTCTCGTGCAGGATGTCACAAGCTTTAGAACCAGTTCTTTCCATTTCAGCTAGCAAACTTTGGCTCTGGGACTGTGTGTAGAGGCTAACTCTGCTCTGTGAGGACAAATAGTTTCCCTGCACGGTCCTCTTAACTTGGGAAATACTTCAGAGAGATTTAAAGGAGTTGAAGTTGGTAATAATCTGTTTGTTTGGGATTCTTTGTGTTTACTGTTCTTCCTGTTTTGTAGATGTTTCATTTTATGTTTTATGGGGCTTTTTTGTTTTTTGGTTGGTTTGGTGTTTTAATGTGCTTTTAATCTTTCTGAAGCCATTTTAGAGTATTATTTCTGAAAAATATGCAGCTTGCCTTTTTTTTTTTTTTTTTTACGTTTTTTTTTTTTTTTTAAATTTTATTTTCCTTAGATCAGAGGAGTCCTCACATAGAAGCATCCTGAAGGGAAAATCTGGCAAACGCCATCAGCAACCACCTTCCAAACCCGTGATGGGCTCCTTTGCTGCATTATCACTCTGGAAAAGATTGTTTCTAAGTCAAGATTAGTTTTTTGTTGTAAACTTCATTTTGTTACTATTTAATCTTTCTACTTGGCTCCAAAATCTGTTTAGTTTTTTTTTTTTTTCCATTTAAGTGAAAGAAGTTTTGGCATATCCAATTTTTAATTTGATCAATGATTGGATCGGACTGGACTCTTCCGGTGACGCTGTTATATAAATGTCTACATCATCGGCGTTAGCTGTTAGGGCTGGGTAATATGACCTCAGATGAATATTATGATCAATTAAACTGGTTACCTCGATTACAGTTAATCAGCATTTATTTGAGTGCCATCTTATTTTTAGCCTTCATAGCAAACTGACGTGTCAGATATTGCTTACAAGTGAAAGTAAACATGCAAAGTTTAAATATATATATATATGATCAAATGTTTTTTTTTTCAATATATATGAGAAATAGAAATGTCTAAAATTTTTAATAATTGACATGAGCAAGATTACACGGATTATTGGTTCTACATGTCAGTTTGTATTAATGTTTAATTAATTGCCCAGCGCTAGTTATTATGGTAACATATTTAGTTGTTTTTCTTTGAGAGAGTGGGCGTATATCTATTATTAACAGCAGTGATCTTAAGATGGAGCCCTGGGGAACCCTACAGGTTTTAATTACAAATAGATACGCTAAGCTAACTGGGCCAGTAGTTAGGCATCTCTTTTATAAATATAATTAAGTAAGCAGTATCCATTGGGCCAGAGCACAGTGGGCCCCCCCATACCTGCCTCATACAGCTATTATTTGCTTAACTTGGCATGGTGTAATGTGTTAAGGACCTAAAAAATGTGAATGCTGTCAGTTTTGGTGCAGATCCTATGTACTTCAACAGCATTTGGTCCCCAACTTGTCATGAAGGTTCCTGCCGAATCCCCTCAGACTAGTTTGTTCAAATACAATGGGCGTAAACTCAAAGATGGCGGGCACCCTGTTGCCATAGCAACAGGTGTTCAACTTTTTTGCTTGTCTTTATACATGTGTGCTAAATTTCATTGTCCTACGTCAAAGTAGATCTTCGGAACCCAATTTATTTGAGGATTTTTTTCTTGCTGCAGGAGGCGCTGTGGAGCCACTTTTGCATCAGAGTCTATGTGGTCCATAGATTATCAAAGTTTTCGCCGGTCTTCTTGGGTTTACCAAATTTCACAACTTTTCATGGGTGTTTCAGGGGTTAAATTTGGCCTTGATGTGCTTGGAATAATAAACTTTTGGAAAACAATCAGGCCTGAACTCCACCCGATAGTAAACGTAACGCGATATGATAAGTGCAAACATGGAAGTTCATGTAAGAACGCAGTTACTACCTTTTTGCTCAGATTAGTTTTTTATTTGCGTAAAAATATTTTCTGCTTAAATTGTAACTGATGAGCTTGAGGTACAATAATGAAGCTATCGAATCTGAGACGGAGCGGTTAGTCTGCAGCTCTTATCAGGATCCAATCAGATACTAAAACTGAATTTAGTTCTTTTTGGTTTTGATTAAGGTCTGAGTAACTATCTACGTCATGCGCATTGTTTAAACAATGCAGTGCAGAGGGTGGAGAACTCACAGATGTAGTAGTACTCATGTCCCGGCCTGAACTCGAAGCCCAGGCTGAAAGGCGTGAACAGCTGGAACTTCTCGGAGAACTTGAGCGGGCCGTTGGGGCTCTGTGGCCGGTTACACTCCCAGCGTTTGAAGCCCTTCCTGTAATCGCAGGTCATGTAGCCATCGTAGTTCACCATGTACAACACGTAGTGTTCCATGCGCTCGGCCAACTCCACCCCTTCGTAATGAGGACAGTAGATGTCCAGGTAGTCGTTGATCGCCACCTCCACTGTGTAGTCGCCCCGAAAGAACCTGAAAGGCACAGACAACGTTTTGTTGAGTTTTTGGTCAATGTTTTATTATTTACTTTAATGCTGCCTGACAGGAAAGAAGACCAGACGTTTCCAGAGAAACAAAACTTCACCCAACCGGGTTTTGACCTGAAAAATGTCAGAAATGAACTTTTTAACAAGGCGTGCACGCGGTGACAACAGGGGAAACATCAATGAAGTTAATGCTGGACACAATGTCCTCCTTCAGCTGAGGAGAAATTATTGTGTGTACTTTTGGAACCTTGGTTTGACTTTAGATTAAATATACTATTTGCTTTTTCTTTGTGATGATGCCCTCTTAGTTTTTAGTTTAGGAAAACACAGTCTGGAAAGCTTTATGGTTTAACTGGGAAAAAACCAGCTGGATTTCACATAAAGTGATGCGACCACGGTAACCAGACGTCTGGCTTCATCTGTCCAGAACACTTTAACGTTTCCTAATTGACCTGATTGGTGATCAGAAGTCTGCGCGGCTGTTTGTAGGCGTAGAACCCGAACAGAAGGACTGTCTCTTGAGGAATTAAAGAACGTGAGCAGTACAACAGCACCCTTCCCAACCATGTCTTCACATGCCCTAAAAACAAAGAAGAAATTCCTACGATTATACGATGATAAGAATCTGAAATCATGATGTAATCAGATAGTTGTACTAACTACATCTTCTACAACTTATCAAGTTTATCTCTAAAAACACCATTTCTACATTTCCGAATAGACACTGGATGTATTTTAACATACAGTGACAATACTTCCTGTTGGGTCTTTGCTGAACACAGTGGTCCTCGTATTAGACCACACATGAATGTTTTACACCCCAACTTCCCGCTGCTGCACATCATCATGATTTTATTTCTTGTTTTGTTCACGTTGTAACAGAAAAGATGGAGTCAATGCCGTTTTCTGCACATGTTCAGATGGTCACAACGGCACTGGGGAGCAATCTCGGTGCAAATCTGATAAAAGAATCTGATTATGCCGTTTACATGACCACACGAGTTTCCTGTTATCTCCAGAAATCAGGAAATGATCAGATTTCTGGTCATAAAGAGCTCAGTGCAACGACGGATTCTGCAAGTAAAGCAGCAGTTAACCTGCAAAGCTAGTTGCATCATAATGTCACATCTGTGCAGCTGAATGATTAACGTCTTCAGACTCCGTGTTGACAGTCTGAACAGTGTTGTTTTATGTAGAAATATCCTCTCGATATGCCTCTGAAACACGATCAAGACGCTGCTGTGACGAAGCACCCCGTTCACTGGGCTTCGTAAATCCTCGTTTTCTGCAGTTTTACTTATTTTTTTACCTTGTTTCCAGTTTTAACGCTGTAGCCAATAATAGATTATGTAGATCAGGGGCGTCCAGTTCCGGTCCTCAAGGTAGTCCATGCATACCTGCTCCAACACACCTCCTCAGTCATTATTCAGAATGTTGTAGGCTATTGGACCTCTTGTTTAAGTGTGATGTGTCAAGGCAGGAATACATGGAAAACCTACAGGACATCAGCCCTCGACATCCCACTTTGGACACCCTGATAGGGATTATTATTATTATTATGCTTTAATGGAATATTTTCTGTTGCGTTTGAGGACAGTGTGTCGTTTTAGTGCCTTAAATCAAAGCAACCTGATGAGCTTAATGGTCAGCTTCTAATCTCCTTTAGTTTAGAGAGTTTTCAGATTTTCTGCCAAACAAAGACAGAAATATTTTCTGCAAGTTCATGTTTTAATCACATGAAGAAAAACAAAAGTTTTGCAGTTTCCACTCCAACATTTCAGGCCTGCATGTTCACCGCTTTCAGGTCTGGTGCAACACATGGAAACCATTGATCACCGGCCGTCTGTGTGTCTGTGTGTGTGTGTTTCCCTCCAAATCCCCCGAGGCTTCAATTAATCAAAGCTAACTGTTTATCAGAGCGCCGTGGTGTTTACAGGAGGGAGATGGGACTCACAGCTGGACCCACTTCCTGCCTGCTGCCGCCCCTCAGAGCAGCTCAAACCGGCTTAAAATGAGCTTTTGTCCAGTTATTTATGTGATAAACTCTGGTGCAAACTGTTAGAGATTGATTCTGCAAGTGACAAAAACAAAACTAACCAGAGATAAATGTCAGGAAACTGTGATCAAGTCATCAGTCAGGATAAAATGATAAACTAAGAGTCCAGGGACTTAGTATGTTTACTGGAATGTGGAAATAAAATATGTTTTTGTAACAAAGAAAGAGAAATTATTCTCAGCGTCTTCCAGCTTAATTCTATTCAGAAATATACAGCTGAACATGAATTATCATAACATAACTTAAAAAGTGAGAGGAGTGGCACTCAGGTGAAACTGGAATCAAAGTTTGGAGGCTCTGATTTGGTACCGTTGTTTTTCATTTTGTAAGAATAAATGTTATAAGTTGTTAAAAACATATTTTATTTGCTGATGGCATCAACCTGTTCTGTTGTAGGAACAGTTTCTATTTTGGAAAAGAAAAGTTGGAAGGAGGACAAAATTTTAAGTGTCAGACTTGATATAAAAACAAGATTTCTGTCAGGAAAGTAACTGAACCACCAACCGCTGTAGGAGCTGGACGAGCGCTAAAGCTAAAACTGAGTCTTTTCCTGTAAACCAGCGGTCTCTAACTCCGGTCTCATGAGTCTCCTCATAAGACTTTAGTGTTTCCCTGCTACAACCCATTTGATTCAACACAATGTCATCCTGTGCACCCGCCCATTAATGAGCCATTTATTTGGATCAGGTGTGTTGCAGCGGGAAAACACTAAAACCTGCAGGATGGAAGGTCAGAAGGACCAGACTTGGAGACTCCTACTGTAGACTTTATATAAATGAACCAAACTGCTCAGAGGAACCAGGGCTGAGGTGGTTCCCAAAGAGCTGCGGAGCTGAAAACCATCAGCATGACGACAGAAACGAGACAACGTAGAGGACCATAGAAGAAGAATCAGAGCTAAAACAACTATCTACAGCAGATGAACTGGATCTGAAAACCAGCAAAGACCAGAACCTTCAGATGATCCATCTACTGCTGACCGAAGCCTCATCAGAACTGGTCTCCATGGAAACGTGGCTTCAAGAACCCAGAAAAGGTTTAGGTCACATGACCCAAATACTGGACTGAAGGTCAGTGGAAACGGGTCTGATAGAGGGACGGAGCCACCCCAGAACCTGGACCTCGACAGGTCAGATGGAGGGACGGAGCCACCCCAGAACCTGGACCTCGACAGGTCAGATGGAGGGGCGGATCCTCCCCAGAACCTGGACCTTGACGGGTCAGATGGAGGGGCGGATCCTCCCCAGAACCTGGACCTCGACAGGTCAGATGGAGGGACGGAGCCACCCCAGAACCTGGACCTCGACAGGTCAGATGGAGGGACGGAGCCACCCCAGAACCTGGACCTCGACAGGTCAGATGGAGGGGCGGATCCTCCCCAGAACCTGGACCTTGACGGGTCAGATGGAGGGGCGGATCCTCCCCAGAACCTGGACCTTGACGGGTCAGATGGAGGGAAGGATCCTCCCCAGAACCTGGACCTTGACGGGTCAGATGGAGGGGCGGATCCTCATGGGGCCTGGACTACAACACTGTTGAAGCAGTGTATGATCATCTGGATGAAGAACGGAACAATAGTCAGACACGTCCAGAGAAGAGTTTTGGAAAGTCCTTGAAGGATCCTGGAGATGTGTTCGACGAGACTGGGATGAGGAGACCGGGACGAAGAGACTGGGACGAGGAGACTGGGGCGAGGAGACTGGGACAAAGAGACCGGGACAAAGAGACTGGGACGAGGAGACTGGGACGAAGAGACCGGGACGAAGAGACCGGGACGAAGAGACCGGGGAGGAGGAGACTGGGACAAAGAGACTGGGACGAGGAGACTGGGACGAAGAGACCGGGACGAGGAGACTGGGACGAGGAGACTGGGACGAGGAGACCGGGACGAGGAGACCGGGACGAGGAGACCGGGAAGAAGAGACCGGGGCGAAGAGACCGGGACGAGGAGACCGGGACGAGGAGACCGGGACGAGGAGACCGGGACGAGGAGACTGGGACGAGGAGACTGGGACGAAGAGACCGGGACGAAGAGACTGGGACGAGGAGACTGGGGCGAGGAGACTGGGGCGAAGAGACTGGGGCGAGGAGACCGGGACGAGGAGACCGGGACGAAGAGACTGGGACGAGGAGACTGGGACGAGGAGACTGGGACGAAGAGACCGGGACGAAGAGACTGGGACGAGGAGACTGGGATGAGGAGACCGGGACGAGGAGACCGGGACGAGGAGACCGGGACGAGGAGACTGGGACGAGGAGACTGGGACGAGGAGACCGGGACGAGGAGACCGGGACGAAGAGACTGGGACGAGGAGACCGGGACGAGGAGACCGGGACGAGGAGACTGGGACGACGAGACCGGGACGAGGAGACCGGGACGAGGAGACTGGGATGAGGAGACCGGGACGAAGAGACCGGGACGAAGAGACCGGGACGAAGAGACTGGGACGAGGAGACTGGGACGAGGAGACCGGGACGAAGAGACTGGGATGAGGAGACCGGGACGAGGAGACCGGGACGAGGAGACTGGGACGAAGAGACTGGGACGAGGAGACTGGGACGAGGAGACCGGGACGAGGAGACCGGGACGAGGAGACTGGGACGAGGAGACTGGGATGAGGAGACCGGGACGAGGAGACCGGGACGAAGAGACCGGGACGAGGAGACCGGGACGAAGAGACCGGGACGAAGAGACCGGGACGAAGAGACCGGGACGAAGAGACCGGGACGAGGAGACTGGGATGAGGAGACCGGGACGAGGAGACTGGGACGACGAGACCGGGACGAGGAGACTGGGATGAGGAGACCGGGACGAAGAGACCGGGACGAAGAGACCGGGACGAAGAGACCGGGACGAGGAGACTGGGACGAGGAGACTGGGACGAGGAGACTGGGATGAGGAGACCGGGACGAGGAGACCGGGACGAGGAGACTGGGACGAAGAGACTGGGACGAGGAGACCGGGACGAGGAGACCGGGACGAAGAGACCGGGACGAGGAGACTGGGATGAGGAGACCGGGACGAGGAGACCGGGACGAAGAGACCGGGACGAGGAGACCGGGACGAAGAGACCGGGACGAAGAGACCGGGACGAAGAGACCGGGACGAGGAGACCGGGACGAGGAGACTGGGACGAGGAGACTGGGACGAAGAGACTGGGACGAAGAGACTGGGACGAGGAGACCGGGACGAGGAGACTGGGACGAGGAGACTGGGACGAGGAGACCGGGACGAGGAGACCGGGACGAAGAGACTGGGACGAGGAGACTGGGACGAGGAGACTGGGACGAGGAGACCGGGACGAGGAGACCGGGACGAGGAGACCGGGACGAAGAGACTGGGACGAGGAGACTGGGACGAAGAGACTGGGACGAGGAGACTGGGACGAGGAGACCGGGACGAAGAGACCGGGACGAGGAGACTGGGATGAGGAGACCGGGACGAAGAGACCGGGACGAAGAGACTGGGACGAGGAGACTGGGATGAGGAGACCGGGACGAAGAGACTGGGACGAGGAGACTGGGATGAGGAGACCGGGACGAAGAGACTGGGACGAGGAGACTGGGACGAGGAGACCGGGACGAAGAGACCGGGACGAAGAGACCGGGACGAGGAGACCGGGACGAGGAGACTGGGATGAGGAGACTGGGACGAAGAGATTGGGACGAGGAGACTGGGACGAGGAGACCGGGACGAAGAGACTGGGACGAGGAGACTGGGACGAAGAATCGAGCTGCTCAGACCAAACATGCACTTTAAAACTCTTCAGAACTGGATTTTTACTCCTATCTGCACAAGTTTCAACCAACCACTGCAGTTCCTCCTGTTTTTCCAGGAACTGTGTGAAGCATGAAGATGTCCCGAGACTTCGGCACAGACGGAACACACAAACGTTTCCCTGAACCCAGAAGGACAGACATACGTCTCTGCTTTTCACTGAGCAGAAAGACTTTCATCATGCCGGATAAATATCTCTGGCAGACAGAAAACAGCCACACACTTCTTCCAATCAAACTCCTGCATATTTACACAAACCCATTAAGTATCTGATTCACACGCGAACATGCTTTAGATGCCTGCAGCACACACACACACACACACACACACACACACACACACACACACACACACACACACACACACACACGCTAGGAGAAGCCGGAAAAGCTCGTATGCTGAGGGTTTTCCCTTACTTGACCCTCACATCTTACTGCCAGAGGTTGTTTCTTAGCATTTTAACTGTAACAACAACACGATGGGGACGACTGGGACGACGTGTTCGACCCCACAGAGACCAGGTGACGCAAGCTAATGAGGCTGTAGCTGCAAAACATGAACACACACAGCTGGTGTCATCACCCCACCCACCTGGGAGCAGCTGGAGGGGGAAGTGAGCGTCCCCCAGACACACACAGCACTTTCATCCCCCCAGAGGACATTACATGAACTCACATTCATTACTGTGACCTTAAACCGAGTCTACGCCATGAAATGTAGTGATCAGCGTGGAAAGGGGGGTTGCTTTCTGTCCCCACCGTGAGACTGTGAACAACGATACGCCCCCCCCCAACATGCAGGAACACCAGTTTATCTGCTTTTACAGCAGAATGTCCAACAATCATCCTGTTAACCCCTAAAACTCCAGGCTGTTTCTGTTTAACATAAAACTACATGTAATCCCCGTCAGCCAGCGGACAGCGGCTCCAGGACCGCTTCGGTTGCCAGATTATGAAACTAAATGATGTAAAATGAAAGAATCAATCCATACGGCAGCATGAGGAGCAACCAGAAGCAGAAAACAAGAGTCAGATCTCCGAGCTGTTGAACTTTAGTTTCCTCGCAGCTGGAGCTTTAATTCCCATCCTCTCATTTCATTTCACACAAACTAATCAAACATTCATGTGGTTCAGGAAACAACAGTCCTGCTGCAGGATGAGGGGAGGTCCAATCAACTCCGCTCATCAAGATTTGGGATAATGAGGTTCAATCTGGCTGATTTGGTTTCTTCTGCTTTGTCCTGATTGGCTGAGGCGAGCTGGTTGATCATTTACCATCAATAAAAGTGATTTGACTGACATGTTTAATGGGGGATGGGGTCTTGGGATGAGACGGGTCCCTGTTTACTGGCCTTAAATTAAAACTCAGGAAATCAGACTCACGGTGTTGGTTTGGTGAATACCAACTACTCTGATGAATTCTGGGTATTTTTTATTTTATATTTCAGGTCATGACCTTTCATTGAAACCAGTGCGAACGGCTGCTGGAGGACATTGTGTTTGTTCCCTGTGGAGGACGGTTTGTGTGTTCTTCTATCTATAAAACACTGTTTTGTCAGAGAGGTTAACAGGTGTTTACCTAAGAAAAAAATGAATTATTATTTTAGAGTTAGAAGCTTTAATGGTAAAATTATCCACGTCTTCACATAGTTTCATCCATATCTAACATCTGTCCAGCTGAGTTTGGGGTTTTGGGTTTAAACTACAGCATCACCCAAACCTCGGTGCCGTACACGTACCGCTTCAGCATTTTGTGCAAGAAGAGAAAGCTTGCCAGACCCTTCTTCCCTAGTTACTGTTGCTAACGTATGATTGGTCAGTGGCGGTTCTAGGGCGGGACTTGGCGAATGGTCAGTAGATTCTGGTTCTCATGAAGGTTTTTGTATGAAGTCCAAAAACCCGTCAGAGTTTACGGTCCATACTGGTCCTTTACCAGGGACGGGTCGACGAGCGGGTGAGTTATCTAAGGAGAACAACGATTTCTTCATGATGGATCAATTTACGTCTTGGGAAAACAGAACATTATCTTCTGCTAGCAGGTTTGCATGGTCTGATCTTAAGTAATAAAAAGCTGATTTCTCATGATGAACTTCCAGGTTTCCAGCCATAAGAGGATCATTATTTTCCTGCTTTTCTCATCACTTGTTGATCTTTGGCTGCTTCTGATTGGACGTTACCGTCAGTTTAAGCTCTCTGATTGGTGGAAAGTCTGACAGGAAGTGTCTTCATCATCATGTCCAGGTGAAAACAGAGGTCTCTTAGCAACATGGTAGTGATGGTGATGAAGATGTGATAAATAATGGTGGATTTACCATCTAGAGTCTCTGAATAAACACTACATGTTGTGTCTGGGTTGTGAACCTCCTGGACGGATAGAAACGCTGGAAAACCTCCGTAGACCAGCTGGAGGGTCACATGACCATCTCAGAGTTACACTCGCCATCAACATCCTGACAAATACATGAAATAGCTCCTTCATGGCCCAAATGGGGCCCTTCTAACCACTACGTCATTATAACACTTTAGCTTTCTCTTTGAAGGTTGTTTGCTGCTAAACTGCAGCACTGATTATTCCCATCTGACCTGAACGCAGCATCAGTGTCGTCCTGATTGAGTTTGGGGTTGGTGGATGAGAGCAGCTGGAGCACCGCAGAAGAAACATCCTGCAGGATGAAAACGATCCGGGTGATGAGAGAGGACAGAGCCATGCGTCTCTCCTCCGCCGCGCCCTCTTTGTCTTTTCTAACACCATTAGCAAAGTGCATGCTAACTCAGTTAGCTGAGGGATCGGGTGACGCTAACAGCTCAGAGAGGAGGCGATGCGTTCACTGAACTCTGTCCCCTCAGCTCTCACATCATCACTCATCACTCTAATGGACAGAGGCTCTCTGTCCGTCCCAGCTGGGTGACGGAGGTCATCACCTCCATCAACATTAGCATCGTCTTTAGAGGTCTAAAGATTACTTGATTAATTGATTGAAAGACAGAGAAGAAGGAGACCAAGTTCTAGACCAGGACTCAATACATCAAGACAACGCGGAGAAACCAGGAGTCCAACTGGAAATAAGCACAAATTAGGACCAAACTTTCAGAAAAACTGGACTGAAAGGCAGAGAATATCGGGACAAACTTTTACAGAAACTGCAGGAAGAGTTCTCCAATCCATGATGAAGCAGCAGATGGCACGAGGTCAGGAGTAAAACAGACCAACAAAACCTCTGTCCTGAAGAGATCCACCAGCAGGACCGACGTGGTAGGAAGCGTTAGTGCAAAGTAAAAGCAAACAACAGGTAATGCATCGATAAAGCAGGAAAAATCCAGACTGAAACACCACAAACTACCGTGCCCAAACAGGACCTGCATGGCAGACAATATATCTTAGAATCTGGACCTAAAACTGCAGGAAAACACAAAAAACAAAACACCAAGAACCACTGGGTCAAAGTGGGACTAAATGACAGGAAAATAAGTCTGAAACAAAAGAAAATACTGCTTCAAAGAAGAAACAATACATGAAGAAATACTGAGTTAAACACCAAGTAATGCTGGAAAAAACAAAAACTCACATAAACAAGGATTAAAACATCAAGACATGTTTGTCTGTACTGGAACCGAAGGTTTAGACAACAACACGCTGAGCCAGGGTTTAATTACAACCAAATATCTAAATATCCCAAAGTACTGGACAGAAATGGCAGAAAAAATGAGTTCTAATCAGAAAAGCTTGACGAAGGTAATAAAGAGAAGGAAAAACTGGATTAAAACACCAAAATAACAGGCCTGGACCTGAACCAGGACTGGGAATGTTACATTTACTTTATTTTGCAAATAATTTCCAGATTCAGTGCTACAATTAATTTAATCCATCGTAAAGATCAGGAAACAAATCAAATTTACAGACATAAGCAGCGTTCATGTGGCTTTACACATGAACGGGAAAGTGGGAAATAAACGTGGAACAATTGTAATTATTTCTGACAGTAATCAAGGCAATCTGTGAGCAGGACCAACAACATGGGAGATACTGGAGGAGAAATGAGCCGAAACTTTGGCTAAAATGCCAGGAAATACATCCCCACCTGGAAATTCAGTACCGCACCAGGACTAACACACATTCCTGTAGAAAACATGACTAAAGCACCAAGAAATGTTTAAAATACTGGACAGCATTCTGAATTTGGAGCAAAGCAGGAATAAAACAAGAGGAAGTTCTGACCCAAACCCGGACATAAAACAGCTTATCGAGGTGGTGAGAAAGTACCAACATTTTTACATGTGGCAATAAAACACTCGGACCCCGCCGCGTGCACGACCCGCCCCGCCGCGTGCACGACCCGCCCCGCCGCGTGCACGACCCGCCGCGTGCACGACCCGCCCCGCCGCGTGCACGACCCGCCCCGCCGCGGACGAAGCTGCTCGTTAAATATGAAACTAGAAACTCGGAGAGCGGAAACCTCCACCATGTTTAAGAATCCTTTTAAAACATTCCTGGATCCAAACGGTGATCCGGATCACCACCAGAATTTAATCACTTCTTCATTTTTTCATTTGCAACAACTCTTTATAAAATCCCTCCGTAACCTTTTAAGTTATCTTGAGCAAAAAGACGCCGGGGAAAACAACCTCCTCGGCGGAGGTAACAACCGGGTTCATCGCACGTAAAGCAGACATCTGCCCCCCCGCAGTGACCCCTCCCCGCTGCAGACCTGCTTCTCGTGGAGGATGGATGGACCTGCCGAACAAGACGTTTTTTCTTGTTCTTGCAGCCTCGAGAACAAG
Organism: Telmatherina bonti; assembly: GCF_933228915.1. Lineage (NCBI taxonomy): Eukaryota > Metazoa > Chordata > Actinopteri > Atheriniformes > Telmatherinidae > Telmatherina > Telmatherina bonti. The sequence goes on along the minus strand of NC_136626.1, from coordinate 6,517,613 downwards.
AACTCAGTTCTTGCTTCTCGTGGAGGATGGAACAGGCTTTAGTCCGACTAAACCAAGACAAAATGAGCCTCAGTCACCAACATCTTCTGACGAAACTTCTTAAATCTGTCCTGCAGAAGTTATTTATACAAAAACACTCACGTTCGTAGACCAGAGAACCGTTGGTATCTTTCGTCTTACACATGTGAACACCAGTCTGAGGTCGGAGCGGCTGACCCTGCTTTGCATGTTTAGCAACGTTTTGCCATCTTTACGTAACGACCGAAAGAAGAATGAGAACAAAAATGATAAAGATACGAAACAAGGCCCGTGTAAACGCTGGTGTCATACTGGGAGCATCAGCTAAGTGGGCCTTGCCAGGTTCCATGCAGCTGATGGCGAGCAGGGAGCATGAAGACCACCGAGCACAAGGCTCGGCCAGTGCGGTGGGACACACTGCAGCTGCATGCACACACACACACACACACACACACACACACACACACACACACAGCCTTGCCTTGCATGGGCTTCGTATGGACTGTGTTGCTTTGACCGCTCAGATGAACTTCTTGCATTCTTTGCAGGCGTTGGACTCCTTCAGCACCACACGCTGAGTTAAATAACACCGTGGACTGTATATAAAACAGGAAAATGTACCACACCTGCACACCGCAGGTCTACGGTTCATTAAATGCACCGTTTTTCTTTCATCTTCATCTGACAGAGTTATTAATATTACTACTATTCATACTGCAGCCTTGTACACGTTTACTGAGATTATCAGAGCTTCACACACAATGAAAACTGTTCAGTTCCTGGTTGAACTCCAGCAGATTGTTTATAAAATCTTCATGTGTGTGTCAAGCTTCACAATGAATGGCAGCTGCCGTCCAATCAGATCCGAGCAGTCTGCATAGCGATGACAAAAAGACGTTCTTCCTCCACGTCTTCCTCTACGGCCTCGTAACACCTGCTGGGAGAAACGGGACAGGTGTCCACATTTCACGTCTTCTCCGCTTCATCTCGGCGTTTCTGACACCAGCAGCGGAGGTGGATCTCTGCTGGTCCATCAGTGGAAATATATTTCATTTACATCAACACCTGTGATGTTGGAGCTCCCAGCATGCCTCAGTGTGATTTACTGTTTAATCTGCGCAGGTCTGCGAAGGTCAGGTGGATTAGATCCAGGTCTGGCGTGGACGGGGACGGGTCGAGGTCACCCGTCATAGCTCCTGACAGAGCGGAGACACCAGCGGTTCTCCAACCTGAGCGCAAGTGAGCTGCTGACAGATTAATGTTCTGATCTGCTCGGACAGAATCAGCACAGCGTTAATGTGAAGCACAGGAAGAAGAACCGGCTTTATTCTGGTCTGGTGGTCTGAACTCAGCAGCCGCTTCACAACAGATCCATTTTACACCTTAGATCTCACCTTCTGGCTTTAATCAGGTTTTCAGCTTTTATTTTAATTTTTTAATGAATGAATGATTTATTATGTTTTGAGGTGTTAATTATTTCTAAAATATTAAAACCTTTTTAATTTAGGAGGAAACATTCAGTCAAACATGCAAAGCCACTGGACCAAGCTGCAGAAGCCCTGCAACCTGCAGCGGAAGCAGGAACACAGGATGGACGGACATTTTAAACAGGTTTAAAATGTTTGCACAAAAAAATCTATATCACCTAACTGGGACAAAACATGTGGACGTACTTCAGGAAAAGAGACAAAGATGCTAAAAAGGAATTCCACCATGATGGAGAACAGTGATGTAGTGGTCCCTCTAGAAGTGGTTATACTCTATATATTTTTTCCCCTTTAAAACAAAACAAAAAACAGGGGAAAAGATAGCCCAGAAAATTCTGTTTCAGAAAAAGTGACATGGAAAACTACCCCAAAAATCCATCAGGATATTTGCTCACTGTCACATAATTTCTGCTCTTTGGTTTCAGGCAGGAAGAGTTATGGAATGACTGAACCAGTACTGGCAGTGAGAAACAGGCTCATGTTTATTATGTCTATGTTCAGGCTAAAGTTAACACAGCCGATGGATAACTGCACCAGTTCAGCATAGGTAACCTTCGCTGAGCTGCTGGGTCACGTAGCTACATGTGTAGAGATGGGTCTCCAAGTGGATATGCTCAATGCTGACTGAAAAAGAAATGGGTTTACTCTGTATAGCTGGCTACACCACTGGTGGAGAAGGTATATTAATAAACCAATAAAAAGCATCAAACCAAGGCGGAAGTCTAGAAGAATTAAAAACAAACATTTACTGACTTTGGTGCAAATTAAAGGTCCAATAATGCTTCACACTAAAGACAAATACAGAGTAGAGATGGACGATACTGGAATATCGGCGATACAGATGCCTTTTGCTTAAATTTAACAATCACTCAATGATTTCTTCTTTAATTATTTATCAATATTATGATCACAATAAAACATATTTGAGTCAAATAAGACACTTTAACAACTATCAGCTTTTTTGTTTGTCCACAACATAAAATAACTAAAAAATAAAATAACCCTTTTTTACACAACTGTACAGAGAAAAAAGGCAACAATGCAAATTAGCTCAACAAAAGACAACCTACATTAGCTGGCTCTCATTTGCCTTCTGTGGATTTTTTTACCCTTAAAGACCTCTGCAAAAAATACCAATATTAGTTCAATGTGTATTTGTAATAATCTACCAATCCCTGTCTAACATGGAGCATTTTGTTTGTCTTTTGCATCATTGACAAGTAATCTGGTTCATTTTGGGGGTTTTGTGGTTGTATAACCCGACAGAGTAAACGCAGTGATACCACTGGGATCTGTGAGGGGCGTGTTGAGCGGTATAGGTGATGCACAACCACAAAAGGAGCAAAGAAGCTGTAATGTGTGGACCGTTTTAAGCAATGTCGCATATTTGTTACGCCGCCATGTTGGATGTCTAAAAGCTAGCCGCCGATATCCAGTTACAGTTAATTTGTTTTTAACTGTTTCTCAATAAACATGGTGCTGTTGTTCAGGGTCCAAAATAAAAATCCCATGATTGGGAGTTTGGGAGACAGTTAGGAAAAGCTAGCAAGCAGCCGAGCTAGTAGCAGAAGGTCTGCTTTGTTTTTGTATATAACAGACGTGTGATCTGTTCACCTGAAGAGGACCCCAATGAGGAGAGAGCTGGAGTGATAACTAAACAAAAATAAAATCCATTTAAAAAATAAAATATTAAAATCTATACTAATATGTAAATAAATATATAAAATAAATAAATCAAATTAACTAAAAAGATGTAATATATAAAATATATAAATAAATAAAATGAACTAAAAAGATGAATAAATATGGGTTAATATAAGAATGTTAAAACTTAGTTAAAAGCTAAACTAAAAAGGTGGGTCTTGAGCGTTTTTGTAAAAACATCAACAGTCTCTGCAGCCCTGAGGCCCTCAGGCAGGCTGTTCCATAGCCGAGGCCCGTAATACTGAAATGTGGCCTCGCCATATGTTTTGGTACGAACTTTAGGAAGAACTAAAAGGCCGGTACCTGAGGACCTCAGGGTCCGCGAGGGCTCATACCTTAAAAACGGATCAGATAAATAAGAAGGCCCAAGACCATTAAGACATTTATAAACCACTAAAAGAACCTTAAAATCAATCCCGAAATGCACGGGGAGCCAATGCAGGGACTTTAAAACTGGTGTAATGTGTTCCCGCCCCCTGGTATGGGAGCAGTGAAGTTTAAAACAAATGTACATATTTATATATGTGAAAGAGCAAAAATGCAAAGCACCCTTATTTATAAGACACTTTAAACACAACAAAGTTGACCAAAGTGCCACAATGTGAAGAGGTAAAACTAAATAGAATAAATAACATATAAGAGGACATTAAAATGTAAAATACAGGCGGTCTTTGGGTTACACGGTTCTCGACCTACGTTGTTTCAACTTTACAACGCTCATGGACAGGACGGAAACTCAAGAAAACTTCACCCTAAAAGATTTCTGGAGGTGTAAAACATCCGTGATGCCATTAGGAAACATCACCCATGGGTGGAAACTTGGGGTGGGAAAATCTAATCAAAAAATTCTTTTTAAAATAATCTGGATTTTTTGATTCACAATGAAAAATTTTTAAATGGATTATTTTTATTTGAGAAAAAAATAAATTATATATAAAAATAATTTTTTTCAAATAAATAAAAATAAAAAAGTTATATAAAAAACTTTTTTTTCAAATAAAAATAATCAGTTATAAAATTTTGGTCATTTTTATTGTTTTTATTTATCTTTTTACTTCTTGGGCTTTAAAGCAGCAGAATGATGGTCTAGATACTGGGTTGTTTTTTCCTCAAGAAAAATGATGAGCCAAAAGTTTTTTTAAAACATTTTGTTTGTTTTTAATCTACAAAAATCAGCAATATTTAAGAATTGTGAGAATCGCTATTTAAATCAAAGCGGCACCCAAATAAGTCAAATCGAATCGGGACGAAAGCATATCGTCACAGCCCTAGTGGAAGCGGATGAACATGAACGGCGTGTGGAAGGAGTTGTGTCACCAGTTTGTCAACGACTTCCACGGTTTGAAAAGTGTTAACACGTGTATTTAGATATTTATTTAGTCATTTCAGGGTTATTTAATGCTAAAAATCCAATTTCTTGTTAACCGTAAACCGAGGACCGCCTGTACTAGAAATAAGAGTAAATAATTAGTCATGTAAAATCAATCAAGATCCAAATATCAATTTATTTTACATTTGAAACAAATGAGACAATTCTGAATTAAATAGTTAGGGGAGTGTGTAAATTACAGGTTAAAAACAAAGATTGACAATAAATTGAATAATTTTTCTGCTGTGCTGAAAGCTTGAACTCATTTTGACTCAGACAGCAACATTTCTCGTCATGCTAAAAAGAATTAGCTGGAGGGACACTTAGCAGCTAATCAGGGTCATTATCAACAGGTCAGTAACATAATTGGGTCTAAAAAGAGCACCCTAGAGAGGCAGAGTCTCTCAGAAGTAATGACAGACAAATGCAACTGAAAATCCATCATGCGAAGAAGATTAGTGTGTCAGAACAAACCTGGATTTAAACGCCAGAAAAAAGAATTTGCAGCTTTAACAGTTTAGTTATTGTGCTTCCTGAAAAATATCTGAATGGTGACCCAGATGTATGACATCACGCAGACATGTTATTGTAGTTATTGAATTAGAGTTAATGATGAGGCAGGATTTTCCCACAGCTGCAGCAGAGAGCAGCTTTATTATTTCTGTCCCACAGTCACATGATCGATGCCCTCTGGAGATACTGTGCAGACCATTGTACTTCTGTGTGTAAGTGTAATGTGACCCAGTCCTGCTACAATGCGCACAGTGTTTCCTTCAGGTTCAGACAAGAAGCTACAAGCTGCAAGACAAAACTATCTGATTTGCTGTCTGAACACCTGATCCTGCTGGCTGAAAACAGGTTTTCTTTTTTTTCGTTTTGGTTTTTGTGAATAGAAACCTCCATCTCAAATTCAAAATCTCCAAACCAGCCAGATTGACAGGAGATAAAATAGTTCAATCAGACCAACTTTAGCATTTGGTTATTCTCTAAGTGTAGCCGATTCCATCCTCACACAACACGCACTTTGATTTAGATCTAAAAAGGTTGACTTTTTGCCATGATTAACAATAAATGACAAAACAATGACCTAATCTTTGGTTGATTAGTTCATCTTTTTGGCTGAGCCAAAGATTAGCCTGATGAAAGTTAGCATAGACTGGGATCATTTTTGCTAAAATAGTAAACTACAAAATTGACAGTGCTTGTAGTTGCTGTTTTTAGTTTTTTACTCTCCTATTAAACTTTTTTAAGATGAAATGTGATTAGTTGTGTCTTAAATATAAAAAATATTTGTCACAAGTAGGGCTGGGCGATATGACGATATATATCCTTTGGACAATAGAAAATGTCTATTTCATTTGAGGTTCTATCGTTTACGCCATGATAAGGTGCTTTACTGCTACGACGGAGTGTTAGGGTCACAATTTGGGGAAAAAAAAATATGTTGGATGATTTCCCCGTTTACTAGAGAATAAAGTTGAAATGACAAGATTAAAGTCGAAATGACAAGAATAAAGTAGAAATACAGTTTCGAGATTTAAGTCAAAATGTTGAGAATAAAGTCGAAATGAGAATAAAGTAAAAAAAAAGAAAAAGAAAGAGTGACCACATGTGCATGTACAACGTGTGTGCATGCAACTTCTTAATATAAAAGTGAGTAGGCTACTGCATAATGCAATTTTTAAAAACCTGTCATTGTATCTCTTGTCATGAATAGGTTTATTCATTCATTCATTTTCGGAACTGCTTTGTCTGGTTCATTAGTGTGCAAATTACATGAACTTGATCAGGTATTATTAGCTAAACACATGCCATTGCTAAAGATTACCTTAAGTTTACCTCGCGTAACTTGTGCTATTTTTGATAGTTTCACAAGCTGCCTGCAAGACTGGACCGCCAAAATGTCAATGTCCGTGACGGACTTTCTTCGAGGCTGGGGTTTACCAGAAGCAGCTCTGGCACTAATGGAAGAGCAAAAGGTGTGTTATAGCAGCTTATTATCTGAATAAGTGATATTTGATTAAAACCCACTCTGAAACTCCAGACCAAACGCTGCAACAGGTATTTACCTGTGGAACGTCATATGACCATAGTTCCCCCAGATGGAAGGAGATCACTGCTGCTGTTGCCTAGCAACATCTGATACATAACTGATGACTGACACAAAATTAAACTGTTTTATAAGGTTATTTAAATTATTATGGGAATATAAGATGAGCTTTATCGGGATATAAAATTTTGGTCATATCATCCAGCCATAGTCATGAGGGATTCTGTGGAATGAGTAAAGGTTAATCGTTCGAAAATAACCTTAAGGTTTATGTTTTGACTCATCATCACACTGTGCAATATGTTTACATGTTGCGTTACATTTATAGAAGGCTTCATTTGACGGCTCGATGGAGGAAACTGGACGGCTATAAGCTTAGTCTAAACATAAAAAAAAAAACTGGGAAAAGAGTTAACTACCATTTCAAATTAAAAATAAAATACTGTAAACCTGTTGTAAAACTGAATTAGCTCACCATAGAGCACACTAATGATGTTTTGGTAAGCTAATAGTGCAGTAATGCTATATCCGCAGCTAGCTTATATAGCACATAAGCTAACACATCAAGCAAGCTAATGTTTCACTTTAGCATTAATGCCACTGTGTATGTTTGCTAGCTGGATTGTCATTAGCAAGGTTTAGCCAAGGTTTACGCTGTGTGTTGTAGTGTTTTTAAAATGTTTGTCCTCTTTTTTTCATACAAAGTAAATCACTAAAGCTAACACTTCACGTTAGCATTTAATGTAAGTCTGTATATTTGTTTGTTGTGATGAATGTTAGTAAATATCAAATGTTAGCTGAAGTTTGATCTGGTTGTTTTGTGGTTTTTTAAACATTTGCCTTGCTTTTTCTTTCTTCCTCAGACAGTTACATTCATCATTTTGGACAAATGGTTCATAAAAACATTGTATGACAAGATATTTCTGGGTAAAAATAAGAACCAGAATAGCCCATCAGTACTTTAATGCCTTCTTGGAGCTCTTATTTGTCCTTTTTTCATTTTAATTTTATTTTTAAATACCATGTCTGGTCCAGCATTGATGCAAGCAGAGAGATGATCTGTGTTCTGCGTATTTGTCCTTTTTAAAAGAAATTCATCAATTAAACCATTTGTAAATGCATTGTTTTTAAACTTCTAAAATCTAGTTGTATTTTTAGTCAAACCAACTAACTTTCACAGCAAAATGTGATCCTACATGGACCCAGACAAAATACTGAAGATTTATCAACATGAATGAAAAGTCATTTATCAACATGAACGAATGGAAAGTTATTTATCAACATGAACGAATGGAAAGTTATTTATCAACATGAACGAATGTATGACACAAGGTGAATGCAAAACATTAAAACAAAAGAAAAATTTCATAGAATAAACTCCAGATATAATCCAGATACAATGTGGTAGAAGTTAACAGTACATGCTTGTAGTTTAAAATGCACACACAAATGTTCACATAAAGCATGTTCTTTTGGGTTTGCCTCCTCCTGCAGCAGCTGTTTCACCTCAACATTCATCAAACTAATAATTCTGAGAGCGGCCTTTGTTGGTCTCCAGTCCTGGTTAATGAGCGACCCTCACAGCAGGGGGCGCTCCGCATGTGTTCCAGAGCAATAAATAGCCAAATGAAATAAAGGAAAGTTGTTTCTTTTCCCCCGACCGTAGCGTGCTATAAAAATAACATTTGTGAAAGGTATCGTGTGTCGCGCTGCGGAGGCGTGGCGGTCCTGACAGGAGCTGTTTGCAGTAATGCTGCGCCGCTACTCCGGTACTGACAGGCCGTGCGGCGCTTACAGATTCCTCAGTGCTGTAATATTCAGAAAATGTCGGATCATGTTAACTGAACACGTTACACACGCAGCAGCAGCCACATGTTCGTTGTAACACGACCCCAGCCTCTTTGCTGTTACCACGGCGACGCATGATGAACTCCACACCAGACGTATGTGTGTGTGTGCGTGTGTGTGTAACACTGATCTGTTGTCAGTCCGGCTCTGCACAAAGGCCGAACTACAAACGACTTCAAACCTCCTAATTTCCATGTTGCTCCAGACTCGGAGAGATGAAACCGATATCCAGCTTGTCCCCCGACGCCACAGAGCACTGCAGGATTACCCACAATGCCTCAGTGCTGCAGGTGAGCGCATGGTTAAAGCTAGACATGCCAAACTCATAAGGAAGAGACTTGCCAAAGTTTTAGGGAAAGAGGGGGAAAAGGGTGAAGTCCTCTAACCCCGTCCCCCCACCCATCTTGTTGACCCTGCCCCTCCTCTCTACCCCCCCATCCACCCCCCCTCAGTCAGGGACAATGTAAACAATATGAGGCTGCTGCTGCTTTGTGTTTTCTGATCTGAGAGGTGAAGCCTGTCAGATACTAACACACACACACATAAGACCCCCCCCATCCCCTCTGCCATGTGGGTCAGGTGGCCCCTGTTGGCCCCAGGACCCTGCCTGGCCCACCATTATCTTTAGTCCTGTCAATCAGGCTTTTTCAGAGAAACGGTTCAGAGTGAGGAGGAGGAGGAGGAGGAGGAGGAATAAGAGCCACTAACATCCAAACAGGTAAAATAAACAGTTCACTTTTCTCACCGAGGAAAAACAACAGGAGTCATGTTGAGTCCTGGTGGAGCGTCGGTGATGATTCACATGTTAACAACATGTCCTGAGAAGAAACTTGAAAACTGACACGTCTACAAGCTCTTCATCGCTCTGACCAGATAGTTGACGTGACCAGGTAGTTGACGTGACCAGATAGTTGACGTGACCAGATAGTTGACGTGACCAGATAGTTGACGTGACCAGGTAGTTGACGTGACCAGATAGTTGACGTGACCAGATAGTTGACGTGACCAGGTGGTTCACATGACCAGGTAGTTGACGTGACCAGATGGTTGACGTGACCAGATGGTTGACGTGACCAGATGGTTGACGTGACCAGATGGTTGACGTGACCAGATGGTTCACGTGACCAGATGGTTGACGTGACCAGATGGTTCACGTGACCAGATGGTTCACGTGACCAGATGGTTCACGTGACCAGATGGTTCACGTGACCAGATAGTTGACGTGACCAGATGGTTGACGTGACCAGGTAGTTCACGTGACCAGATGGTTGACATGACCAGATAGTTGACGTGACCAGATAGTTGACGTGACCAGATATTTCACGTGACCAGATAGTTCACATGACCAGATGGTTCACATGACCAGATAGTTGGTGTGACCAGATAGTTGACGTGACCAGATAGTTGACATGACCAGATGGTTCACATGACCAGATGGTTCACATGACCAGATAGTTGACATGACCAGATGGTTCACATGACCAGATAGTTCACGTGACCAGATAGTTGACGTGACCAGATGGTTCACGTGACCAGATGGTTCACGTGACCAGATAGTTCACGTGACCAGATAGTTCACGTGACCAGGTAGTTCACGTGACCAGGTAGTTCACGTGACCAGATGGTTCACGTGACCAGATAGTTCACGTGACCAGATAGTTGACGTGACCAGGTAGTTGACATGACCAGATGGTTGACGTGACCAGATGGTTGACGTGACCAGATGGTTGACGTGACCAGATGGTTGACGTGACCAGATAGTTGACGTGACCAGATAGTTGACGTGACCAGATGGTTGACGTGACCAGATGGTTGACGTGACCAGATGGTTGACGTGACCAGATGGTTGACGTGACCAGATGGTTCACGTGACCAGATAGTTGACGTGACCAGATGGTTGACGTGACCAGGTAGTTCACGTGACCAGATGGTTGACATGACCAGATAGTTGACGTGACCAGATAGTTGACGTGACCAGATAGTTCACATGACCAGATGGTTCACATGACCAGATGGTTCACATGACCAGATAGTTGACATGACCAGATGGTTCACATGACCAGATAGTTCACGTGACCAGATAGTTGACGTGACCAGATGGTTCACGTGACCAGATGGTTCACGTGACCAGATAGTTCACGTGACCAGATAGTTCACGTGACCAGGTAGTTCACGTGACCAGGTAGTTCACGTGACCAGATGGTTCACGTGACCAGATAGTTCACGTGACCAGATAGTTGACGTGACCAGGTAGTTGACATGACCAGATGGTTGACGTGACCAGATGGTTGACGTGACCAGATGGTTGACGTGACCAGATAGTTGACGTGACCAGATAGTTGACGTGACCAGATGGTTGACGTGACCAGATGGTTGACGTGACCAGATGGTTGACGTGACCAGATGGTTCACGTGACCAGATGGTTCACGTGACCAGATAGTTGACGTGACCAGATGGTTGACGTGACCAGGTAGTTCACGTGACCAGATGGTTGACATGACCAGATAGTTGACGTGACCAGATAGTTCACGTGACCAGATAGTTCACATGACCAGATGGTTCACATGACCAGATGGTTCACATGACCAGATAGTTGACATGACCAGATGGTTCACATGACCAGATAGTTCACGTGACCAGATAGTTGACGTGACCAGATGGTTCACGTGACCAGATAGTTCACGTGACCAGGTAGTTGACGTGACCAGGTAGTTCACGTGACCAGATGGTTGACGTGACCAGATAGTTTACGTGACCAGATGGTTGACATGACCAGATAGTTGACGTGACGAGATGGTTGACGTGACCAGGTAGTTCACGTGACCAGATGGTTGACGTGACCAGATAGTTCACGTGACCAGATAGTTCACGTGACCAGATAGTTCACGTGACCAGATAGTTCACGTGACCAGATAGTTGACGTGACCAGATGGTTCACATGACCAGATGGTTCACATGACCAGATGGTTCACATGACCAGATAGTTGACATGACCAGATGGTTCACATGACCAGATAGTTGATGTGACCAGATGGTTCACATGACCAGATAGTGTGACCAGATAGTTGACGTGACCAGATGGTTGACGTGACCAGGTAGTTCACGTGACCAGATGGTTGACATGACCAGATAGTTGACGTGACGAGATGGTTGACGTGACCAGATAGTTTACGTGACCAGATGGTTGACATGACCAGATAGTTGACGTGACGAGATGGTTGACGTGACCAGGTAGTTCACGTGACCAGATGGTTGACATGACCAGATAGTTGACGTGACCAGATAGTTGACGTGACCAGATAGTTGACGTGACCAGATAGTTGACGTGACGAGATGGTTCACGTGACCAGATAGTTCACGTGACCAGATAGTTGACGTGACCAGATGGTTCACATGACCAGATGGTTCACATGACCAGATAGTTGGTGTGACCAGATAGTTGACGTGACCAGATAGTTGACATGACCAGATGGTTCACATGACCAGATGGTTCACATGACCAGATAGTTGACATGACCAGATAGTTGACATGACCAGATGGTTCACATGACCAGATAGTTGATGTGACCAGATGGTTCACGTGACCAGATAGTTCACGTGACCAGATAGTTGACGTGACCAGATGGTTCACATGACCAGATAGTGTGACCAGATAGTTGACGTGACCAGATGGTTCACATGACCAGATAGTTGATGTGACCAGATGGTTGACGTGACCAGATAGTTGACGTGACCAGATAGTTGGTGTGACCAGATAGTTGACATGACCAGATGGTTCACATGACCAGATAGTTGGTGTGACCAGATAGTTGACATGACCAGATGGTTCACATGACCAGATAGTTGGTGTGACCAGATAGTTGACATGACCAGATGGTTCACATGACCAGATAGTTGGTGTGACCAGATAGTTGACGTGACCAGATAGTTCAAATGGTCACGTAGACATCAGATCCAGCAGTTTTCTGATTTATGGTTATCTTTGTGCAGGTAGACTCTTATATCAGATTTCTTCCCGTTTTTATGTGCCAAAAACTGTGCCATCATAACACGATGGAACAAAAGAAAAACGCAAAGTCGACGTTGGAGGACATTAGCATTAGCAGCTAACGCTAAGACAGCAGACGCCACCATGTTCTGCAAAGACCAGATGTTTTATAAATGACAGGAAGTTGCGTTATGACAACAGTACTGGTAATGGAAACAGAAAAGGGATTTCAGCGTTTAGAAGTGCATGTACACGCGTAAAATCTGATTATCACAGTAATCTGATTACTCCCAGATAGCTGACTTTGACTGCTATGAGCCATGTTTATATGACCATAAAAAAGGATTATTACCTGATTTCTGGAGTCGTCTGATAATTCTAACGGTCATCATGTAAACGACATAATGTGATTATGTTTTATCTGGTAATGTCAGCTATCCGATCATAAGAAATCTGATCTATAAAAGTAGATTATCCCCCTCCACAATACTCTGATGTTCTTGTAGATGTAGACACGTACGTGATTTTTATTTCTAGTTTACCTCACTAGGTACGTACACACTCCGGTAGATAATGGTGATAGCTGGGAAATTGAAAGGATTTCGCTAAATGTCGCATTTCTAAGAAATGTAATTATTACAGTAATCTGATTACTCCCAGGCCCTGCCTACCTGTCCAGGTGTACCTGATGACTGCTGAGATTGGCTCCAGCTTCCTCACCACACTTAATTGGACTAAGCGGTAAAGAAAATGAATGACTACTCCCAGTTATCAGATTTTGATGTAAACGTTACATATCTGCTACGTACATGGACGGGGTCAGCTAACCTCGAAATAAAGTCTTGTTTCTGGACTCTAGAAACCAATATGACTGATGTATGAAGCACTTAGCACTGCTTCTGGTATTAAAGTTGCTATAACAATAAACTCTGCACGACTGATCTTCGTACAAGATAAAAAAAACAAACTGGAAATTTCAACCATTTTCCAGGACAGTTTCCCAGTTTTGCCAAAGAAATGTGTGTTTTGTGGCAGTGTTAGGCGTTTTCTGACATGGGTCTACGGATGGAAGTTAGTATTTTGCTAAATTTGGTATATTTACAGCATATTTTGCCTGTTCATCAATAAACACTTGTCCATTCAAAGAAATGAAAAAACAAACTTGAAAGAACAATAAATGTTAATAAATTAATAGTTATAGAAGCCATTTTTATAGAATATGAAGACAAACTTCCAGTCTTTGAGGAAATGGACAAGAAGATCCTGGAAAACACGGTGTGATCCTGGAAAGGTTTTGAATAAGAATCTGAGCCCCCTCTCAGGCTCCCCTTTGCCCCTCTCTGCTGGTCTCCGGAGGATTTCAGAGCTATCAGAGGAGGATGAGGAGGTTTTTCTCTGCCAGCTGGCAGCCTCTTTATCACTTGTATTAACTCTGGCCTGACGTTGGCTCGGTGCCGGCATGGCCGGCTGCCATTACACTTCACACTTGTGCTGCAGAAAATCCAAGAATTACAAACCTGCTCCTCTGAAATGAGCTCACAGACACCAACAGTTTAGACTCATTTCATTGGGTTTACACTGAGATACATGAGACGGAGGGAATGTGACCCCCTTCCCGCCACTCTCCCTGGGCGCTCCACCTCTCCATCCTCAGCCTGATAAACTTTACAGGGAGTTTAAACATGTCATCTCTGCAGATGAGTGGATTGTTCAAGCTTTTTCTCTGTATGTTCATCATGAAGCCATGATGTAGAGCTGATTCTGTTACCCTGATCCTCCCCATAACCCTTATCCAACTTCAGGACCTGAATGAAGTTTGGGGAATGACTGCCTCCACTAACTGTGCAACCAGAGAAGTCGTCCACAGCCGAGACTCTGACGTTAGGATCACAAAACCAACTATGTCATTCTGCTCTGTTTTTCAGTTGATGGGGATGAAAAAAAACCCAGCTTCTGTCATTTTGGCACATGGTCAACAATCAAATTTATCTACTGTAAACCTCGTTTCTAACAGGTACGGGTCGAAACCGCTAACTGTAAAGCCACATGTAACCATAAAGAGCGGCCGCATGTCAGCCAGGTTGAGATAGATTCCTCAGCTACGTGATAGCATGAAGACATTGCAGCATTCCTTAAAGTACAAACAAAAACTGACTGAACAGAAGAAACAGTTTATTGTTTTCGTAACGCCATTTTAACGGTTTAATCGACAAAAAGAAAATCTTTAAGCCTTTTTCTTGTCAACCAACCAAAGAACAGCAATGTGTCAAGCTCCACCTTTTTGGGTCAGATCAGTTAAAGTGTCTCTAAGATGCACATTTCAGTTTATTTTAATATGCAAGTCCAGAAGGGCAAGAAATAATCAACTATTTTCCACAAACCCCTTCATTCATGTTGTATTGATCCTCTCAGATCAGTCTCTGCCAGAAACACGTCAACAGAGAAAGCTCCGCCCCATGTCCTGCAGGCTGCTTCTGATTGGTCAACTGCTAGGAGTAGTTATTCTGAGCAGTGAAGGTGGGCGTGGCTTTCTTCTCCTGAACGTGCACAACCAAGAGAAGATGACCAATCACTGAATCCCTCCCCCGGGACGTCACTAACGTTACAAAGTAGTCGCCATGGAATCCGAACGTAGAGTGCTGGAAAACTCAAATATGATTTAGGTGATTTAAAAAAAAAAAAATCAATAGTGCCGCTCTAATGTCTGATGAGTGTTCAACACTATAACACTGTAGAAAGCTCAGCAAACTAGACATAGCATCATAGGGCTGCTTTAAAGTGGCACCCCAACAGAAGAATCCCAAAGAAGTAGGACAGGTCAGGATAGATTTTAAGGTAATATTCCAAGTTTTCCTGTGTGAAAATGGAAAAAGATGTGTCAGTCATACACCTATGGCTGGCTTTAACTCCTAACCACATACAACCTCTCAATATCTTACTTTGTTGTTCATCTCACTCTTTTCCTGTACAGGTGGACAATATTTTGTCATGGTCTACATCAGGTCTAATCCTGCAGCTTTTCAGTGTACAAGCTCAATTTTAACTGGATCCAACAGCCTATGAAATGGAACATCGGATGTATTTCCTCCTTTTTCTGCAACTTTTGATGTCATGCTTTACAGTAGGGGCGGGAAAATCGAATCGAAAAATCGAAAATTGGGATTTTTTTTGTTTCATAATTTTAAAACCGATTTTTTTAACAAAAAAAAAAACCTTTTTTTTCATTCAATTACATAAAAATAATCCACTATAATAGTTGTGTCATTTTTATTGGTTTTATTGATATTTTTACTTGTCTTCTTGGGTATTATAGCTGCAGAATGATAGTCTGACTACTGTGTTGTTTTTTCTAACTGAAATCAAGAAAAATTACTAGCAAAAGTATTTTTTTTTATTTTTAATCCACAAAAATCAGCAAAATCGAAGAATTTTGAGAATCGCAAATAAAATTGAATCGGCACCCAAAAAAATCGTAATCGAATCGGGACAAAAGTATATCGTCACAGCCCTACTTTACAGGCTGGCGAGTCTCTTACTCCACAATGACACCTTACAAAATAGACAATGTTTTTTTAGATGGAATGGCTCTATCTTTGCTGTATTTCTTCCACTCCAACAAGCATCTTCTGCAACTCACACGGAAGGAAATCAAAACTTCACTAGCAGCTCTGATCTACTGATTTGGTTCAGATATCAACTTTGACGATTAATTACATGTAAAAACCCATTTCTACTTTATGCAGATGATGGTTACTCAGAAAGACAGACAGTTTTGTCTCTCTCCCGCGAATTTGGTCCATTTTTTCACCATTTTCTGGTGTTTTTGGTGTGGTAAAAACTTTATAGCTGTGCATTACCGCTACCGAAATGCAGAGGTGAACTCCGCGCTGCGCACGACAACATTCTGGACAAACAGAAGCATGAGGACAGATCGAATGATGATTAACACGTATGTCCCCATTTACGTATGTAAAGAAGCATAAATGGGCTTTTTACCGTGTTTAATCGTGACATCCTGACCTCCCACACTGACGATAATAAGTTTTTATTTGCACACAGGGAGCAAATCTCTGATCGGATCTTTGAATTACAGCAGAACAAGACGGGTTTTCACACCAGTTTCATCTGTGATCCCTCAGACAGGATGTGTTCAGCAGGAGGAAAAACCCAATCAGTCTGATTTTGACTCCAGCTGTTTGATTTTAACGCCTCCCGCGACCTCCTCCTCGCTCTCTCTGACCTTTCCTCCACTTCCTCTTGGCTTCACGCTCCCAATGCTCCTCAGCTAAAGCTGACCAGCTGCCATAATCTCAGTAATATGATGTGAAAGAGGGATTTACACACATGGAAATAACCATGAAAACACACAGAAATGGTATAAAATACCTAAAGATCTCCTGCAGATCGCTGCAGCTTCTGCAACGAGTTAAAAGTTACTAAAAAGACTCAACTTTTCCTCACTGACGCTACTGAACGACAGCTAGGCATCAGGACAAATTTAATTTCCTCAAATTAATTCAATTTATCACCCAGCCACACCTAAAGTTAGGTCCAAGTGATTTACATAATGGGGACTTTGGCTTCTTGTCCTCTGAAGGAAGTCGAGCCCCCACCAGTCCCAGTATGAGCATGTAAACAGGTTTACTGGTGTGCGCGCACACACAGCGTTCCTCGTGTGTTCTTTCCCGGGCAGCTGCAGGATTATTAGCAGTTCAGGATCGTCACACTCTGGATGTCCAGCCACATGTCTCTGAGCTGCAGCAGGAGGAAGCTGTTATCATTCTTCCTCCTCAGTGGTTTCCATGCCTGTGCAAACACTCTGCCGGTCAGGAGGTCTGAGCTCTGTGACGACAGACTCACAACTGAGCTGGGAGCAGCAGAACTGGTCTTTACGCAGAACCAGCATCCTCACAAGTTTCCAACACAAGACCGAGACTTTCCACAGTTTTAAGTGTTCAGCGCCGGAAGGTCTTGATCAGATCCTCAGTTACAGATTTAAAGGAAGAAATAGATGCACTTATTGACTGAAACCTGTACAAGATGTTCCTTTAGCCGGTTGTGCGTCAGCTGTACAACACAATGCTTCTCCCCGTAACTTCCGATAGATTTGCTCTGTTTTTTGATATACAAATAAGCACCTTAAACCACGTATCCGGTCTATAGAGAACCTTTCCGTCAAGTTGTTAGGTCTTCGGGAAGAGTTCTCCAGGATCCTGGATTTTCCAAAGTTCTTCTTTAGACCTTTCTGTCCTTGGCTTTGTTCTCTGTTCCACTCTTTCAACAAGGACCGGGTTCTGGTCTCTCCATCAGACTGCTGATTTTCCATCCTGCCCCCAATGCACAACTTTGGGCCCCCCAGTTTGGGAGGGACTAGAAAACCCATCAGAGCTTTTTTGTTCCACAGTGATTCTTGGAGGAGACTTCACCATGGACCGTCTTGTTTTGCCCAGGTAGACTGACGCAACCTGGACCCCTTCAGGTCTTAGCGAGGGTCCATAGCCAAGGTTCACAGTGGACAGTCTCACTTTGCTCAGATAGACTGACACAACCTGGACCCCTTCAGGTCTTAGCAAGGGTCCATAGCCAAGGTTCACAGTGGACAGTCTCACTTTGCCCAGGTAGACTGACACAACCTGGACCCCTTCAGGTCTTAGCGAGGGTCCATAGCCAAGGTTCACAGTGGACAGTCTCACTTTGCCCAGATAGACTGACGCAACCTGGACCCCTTCAGGTCTTAGCGAGGGTCCATAGCCAAGGTTCACAGTGGACAGTCTCACTTTGCCCAGATAGATGACGCAACCGGGACCCCTTCAGATTTTAGCGAGGGTCCATAGCCAAGGTTCACAGTGGACAGTCTCACTTTGCCCAGGTAGACTGACGCAACCTGGACCCCTTCAGGTCTTAGCGAGGGTCCATAGCCAAGATTCACAGTGGACAGTCTCACTTTGCCCAGATAGATGACACAACCGGGACCCCTTCAGGTCTTAGCGAGGGTCCATAGCCGAGATTCACAGTGGACAGTCTCACTTTGCCCAGATAGATGACGCAACCGGGACCCCTTCAGATTTTAGCGAGGGTCCATAGCCAAGGTTCACAGTGGACAGTCTCACTCTGCCCAGATAGACTGACGCAACCTGGACCCCTTCAGGTCTTAGCGAGGGTCCATAGCCGAGATTCACAGTGGACAGTCTCACTTTGCCCAGATAGATGATGCAACCTGGACCCCTTCAGGTCTTAGCGAGGGTCCATAGCTGAGATTCACAGTGGACAGTCTCACTTTGCCCAGATAGACTGACGCAACCTGGACCCCTTCAGGTCTTAGCGAGGGTCCATAGCCAAGGTTCACAGTGGACAGTCTCACTCTGCCCAGATAGACTGACGCAACCTGGACCCCTTCAGGTCTTAGCGAGGGTCCATAGCCGAGCTGAAACTCCAGAGCAGCTTTGTGGTGGGTGTAATAAACGTAACATGGCTGTTTCTCCTCTTTTCTCTTGCTGAGTGAAACACGACTCGTTGACACTTCAAAACTCGTCAGGTGGTGTGTGTGTAGGTGAGTGAGTGTGTGTGTGTGTGTGTGTAGGTGAGTGAGTGTGTGTGTCTGTAGGTGAGTGAGTGTGTGTGTGTGTGTGTGTAGGTGAGTGAGTGTGTGTGTCTGTAGGTGAGTGAGTGTGTGTGTGTGTGTGTAGGTGAGTGAGTGTGAGTGTGTGGGGGGGTAGAACATACTGTTGGTGACCTTCAGCTGTTTGTCGTCTCATCAGAGACAAACTGAAAAATGCTGCAGGGTTTTTATCATTGTTCAACTTTAATGATCCATTTTCCCTCCACAGTTCTCTCCTTTCTTCTTTCCTTCCCTCTTTCCAGCTTCCTTTCTTCCTTCCTTCTCATTCTTTCCAATCTTCTTCCACACATTCATTCCTTGTTCAGGTTCTATTCCAGGTTTCCATCCAGTTTTCTCTTCATATCTGGATTTTTCTTTGACAGTTTTCCATCTTTTTTTATTTTGACATCTTTATTGATCCCATTTTCCCTTTCTTGAATTTCCCCTCGGGGATGAATGAATTTTCTTTGATTTGATTTAATTTGATTTTCTTCCATTCTTTACCTCATTTTCTTTCAGCTTCTCTCTCTCGTTTGGATGGAGGGAAGGGAAACAAGTCAACATGCCATTAGTGAGCAATAACATGCAAACAGTAGGCGTTTCCCTTTAAAATTTTTCCCCCTGGAGGGGTCGCCATGGCGAATTATCGGCGTCGGCTAACTCCCGAGCCCGTATGGAAGCAGTAGTGCAAAATGTACAAAGTAGGTAAAGTTTCCCAACCTGAAATGATGGATCCAGACTAAACATGGAAAAGCAGCATTCAGCTGTTGTGCTGCAAACAAATGGAACAAACTGCTGGAGATTAAACTCATCACATGTCAACACATTTACATCTGGACTAAAAACATTTATATTCTCGTGCGCCTGCATGAAACCTGAACCCAAACTTTAAACTGATCTTACTTTTCATAATTTCATTGTGATTTTAGCCATTTGTTGCTTCTATTTAAAGCCTTCTTTACACTGCTGCAATGCTGTTACTGTTTTAAGTAAAGCCCTTTGTATTGTCTACATGAAATGTAACGAACAAATATATTTACTTTGCCTAAAAATGGTTCTGAACACTTCTTCAGAAAATCGAAAAACATCTGGCTAGCTTTGACTTCCAGCTGCTGTTTGACACAAATAAAACAGGAACAGCGGAAACTGGAAATTTACTAAGGATGTCCATCCAGCAGCTCATTTCCAGCCGATGTTCTGGTTATATATGGATCCACCATCAGGTCCCAGATCATTGACATTGAATCCACAGTGTCTTTGCTACATTGAGGTTTTTGTTGGATGTTTGTTCTCTTGCAGTAATGAAACGTTGTTCCTGTTCTGGATGTCCTGGATCGAGAACGTTGGTCCTGTTCTAGAAAGTAGTATCCAGAATGTCGTTCCTGTTCTGGATGGTAGTATCCAGAATGTCGTTCCTGTTCTGGATGGTAGTATCCAGAATGTCGTTCCTGTTCTGGATGGTAGTATCCAGAATGTCGTTCCTGTTCTGGATGGTAGTATCCAGAATGTCGTTCCTGTTCTGGATGGTAGTATCCAGAATGTCGTTCCTGTTCTGGATGGTAGTATCCAGAATGTCGTTCCTGTTCTGGATGGTAGTATCCAGAATGTCGTTCCTGTTCTGGATGGTAGTATCCAGAATGTCGTTCCTGTTCTGGATGGTAGTATCCAGAATGTCGTTCCTGTTCTGGATGGTAGTATCCAGAATGTTGCCGGGATCAACATCTATCTTTGATATCTTGGAAAACCTGTTGGAAACTTCTGGATTTTCTCACCATTTATTGTGGAGTTTTATGCAGATATACTGAAAGTGGTTCTATCTCACAATAAGGAAGAATCCTTCACAACATTCCAGGATCCAGATGCTGATCCGGCCTGTTCTTAGAAACACATCATTAAAAACGTTTCTGCCACAAACCAAACGGCATCGAACCCTCACCACGTCCGTTATGTCTGAACATAGAAAATATTAGTTCACACAGGCAGGGTATTGGGAGGTGTGCACGTGGCGCTGGGTGGTGAGAAAGGCCATCAAGGTGGTCTTGATCGCTGCACCCAGCCTCGGCTCACCTCCCAGTTTTAATTACACTTAGACACCAAACACCAAAACACTGACGACTCACATGATTAGGGGGAAGAGCATGCGGTGTATGGTGGGCGGGGCTGCTTAGGTGGTCCCTCTCCCAACACCGCGTGGCAATTCCCTCAGTTTTAATTGCAACTAATACATACTTCACAATCAGTCATAAGCGGGGGGGAGGCAGGGACGATAGGGTCTTCTCATGCCCCTGCTCTCGGGGCTTTACTGGGGGGGGGTACGGGTGGGGGAAGAGTGCCGTCCATTAGGCCTAAGTCTGGGCTGGCCTGGCTGTAGGAGGGTTGTCGCCGGCCCTGGGGGGGTGCTGGGTCGGCTGCATCTGTGGGGTGGTGGGGGGGGGCGCTGGGAGTGGTGGGCGGTAATTATGGGGGCCCTGATCGGGGCCATCCTGTCCTCTGCCCCCTCTGAGGTATCTCACATGGGACATGATGGAGGGGTGAGGTGAGGATGTGTGGGAGTGGGTGTATGGGGTTACAGATGGATGGTGGGATGGCTGGGGGGGGGATTAGGGTTAGGGATATAGGTGGGTAGGGGATAGGGATGTGTGAGGATGAGTAGATGTGTGTGTGGAGGGGTATGTTGGCGCGTGGGTTGTATTGGGGTGTGCCTGTGTTGGAGGAGTGAGGGTATGTGTGTGTGTGTGTGTGTGTGTGTGTAGGGGGGGGTGTATATGCGGAATGGGATGTGTGAGTGAGGGTGAAGTTTGGAGGGGGGCTATGGGTGGTGGAGGGGTGTTTGGTGGGGCATGTGTGGTTGGGTAGAAGTAGAGGGATGGGGTGGCGGGGTGTGAGCGTGTGTGTGTGGGGGGGGGGGGGGGTGAGCGTGTGTGGGGGCGGGGGCGATTGGGGTTCGTGTGACTTGGTATGGGTGAGTGAGTAGAGGTGGGGTGGGGTTGTATATGTTATGGATGATGTGCATGGATTGCAGAGGGTTGTGTGGATGGGGGTTGAGAGGGGAGTGCGTGTTTGGGGGGGGGGGGGGGGTATGCATGTATATGTGTGAGGGGAGTGCGTGTTGGGGGGGGGGGCGGGGTATGCATGTATATGTGTGTGTGGTTTGGTGGTGGGGGGGTGGTGTCCTGTACCCGGGGGCGCAGCTGGTGCGCTGGGGTGCGACCTGGCTGCCGCTGGGTGGCGGTCTGGGGATCCTGGTCCTCCGTCGGTGTGGGCTGTGCCCTCTGCCTGCGGGGGCGGGGGGCTGCTCACGGGCTCTTGGGGCCCTGGGGCCTGCGCTCTGTCTGCCCTAGGTGGCCGGTGCCCGGCGGGATCGGCCCTTGCCGGCCTGGGCCTGCTGGGGCCTGTTCCCCCTGACTGCGGGGGACTCTGGTTGGGCACCTCCTTCGCCACCTCCTGGGCAGATGCATGGCTGGCTCTGGAGTGGGGGGGTTGGGATCTGTACCTGGGGGTGACTGTCGGTTACCCGGGTCTCTGGGTTCTCCTGGCCTTCCTCTAGCTGTAGGCGGGCGGGGTCACATTGGCATGATCACTCTTCTCTAAACACGTTCCACTCTGAATGTTCTGCATGAATGTTCTGCATGTGTCACAGTCACTGAGTCATCCAGCAAGTTTATTCACTAACAGCAGGTACCTCTCTTTCTGTCTTTTTGACTTAACTTGCTAGTTTCTGGTCTTCATGATTGTCAACGGTTTTGTTCTCCACGAATCTAGAGTTGGCTTGTGTGGGTGTATATATTTATGTGTGTGGGTGGGTATGTGTGTGTACTTATGTGTATGTGTATGTGTATGTATGTATGTGTATGGATATGTATATATGTATGCATATGTGTGAGTGTATGTGTATGTATGTGAGTATGTATATGTGTATATATGTATATATATATATATATATATGTGTGTGTATGTATGTGTATATGTATGTATGTATATCTATCTTTATGTATGCATGTATGTGTACATGTGTGTGTATGCATGTGTATGTATGTGTATATGTATGTATGTATGTATATATGTATATATATAATGTATGTGCGAGTGTATATACATATATATGTAGGTGGGTATGTATGTGCATATACATGTATGCATTGATCTCTTTCTTTTGTTTTTTTTTTTTTTTTTTTTTTTTTTTTTTTTTCTGTTCTCTTTCTGCCCCTTTCCTGTCCTTTCCGGTCGGGTCCAGTAGCATAAACTCTGTAATACAAGCTATTATCCAAAACAAATTGAAAAATAAAATAAGAATCAAGAAATACAAGGGGATCATTACATCTACAAAAGTTCCCCTTGGCAAAATAAATTTGCTCAGCAGAACACAGCATCCAGAACATCAGTCTGCTTGCTTAAATGCTGGACAAGACAAAAAAAAAAAAAAAAAAAAAAAAAAAAAAAAAAAAAAAAAAGAAAATATTAGTTCAAAAAAGACATATTTAGATTTTTATTACGCAACATTTGGCACTTTGAGCATTAGGTCCAACCAGAATCGTACAAAATTGCAAACGTGTTAACGTTTCATTAGATAAACGTTAACAACATTGAAGCAAACAACATAAATCTTTAGCTTGAAAAGCTGCTGCGTATAAAATACAATCCATGTATTTCCTGCTTTTTATGTCCCGTTTTGACGTTCTGGTGAGACGTCCTCCACACAGACACCGCAGCCTTGAAAAAGAATTTGTCCAATGGGACGTCTTCGGTGACTTCAGACCAACTTCCCCCTTTTTCATACTTCCTCTTCTTCCTTTTTTTTTGTCCCCTCTGTTTGTTTGTGTTTATTCGGCCACATCAACACCGATCGGCCCCTGGCTGTTGTCGCCACGGGAACAATAAACAGTGATGTGCAGTGAGCTGATGAAGAGTAGAAGACGATGAGGAAGATGACAGCAGGAAGTTAAGCTAAAGAATGAAGGACAAAGGGAAAGGAGGTGTGCAGGAGGAAAAGGAGGAAAACGAGAGGACGAGGAGTGATACGTTTGGTTGCGGCCTCATTTGATTGGCAGCCAGGTTCGGCCAATTGAGACGAACTAACAGAGCGGGACGCGCTCACCGGGGCGACTACGAGTGGAACTATCAGAGCTGTCAATCAAGAAGAGTGTGTGTGTCCATCTGTGTGGAAGTTTTATCAGCGCTGTGAGGACATTTCATCAGGTCCTCACTTTGGGACAAATATTCAAAAGACTGTTTGAGGCTGATGTTGGAATTAGACAGGAGTGTGTGAATATGTGTGT
The DNA here is from genome assembly GCF_933228915.1 of Telmatherina bonti. NCBI lineage: Eukaryota > Metazoa > Chordata > Actinopteri > Atheriniformes > Telmatherinidae > Telmatherina > Telmatherina bonti. The sequence continues at coordinate 6,493,274 of NC_136626.1, read as the reverse complement.
GTGCGCGATGATCTCTGTCAGGTCTGACTTGTGGAGCATGGCCTCCACTCCCATGATGCACCTCCCGGCTGAGTATCAGTTCTCACCTGTCAGTCACCTGTCAGTCAGAACTGATGCACATCGTTAGTCTATCTTTGTGAGGACCCTCATTAACAAAGAATTCACCGTCCCGTCACCGTGACCTAAATCTGATTCCAACATGAAACTTAAACCAAGTCTGGACCTCCTATGTAAGGATCTGCCAAAATTCCCCACACGGTTGTACACACACACACACACACACACACACAGACACTTGTCATCTGACCAGTAAATCATCCCGCCAAGCAAAAGCCCCGTCTTTCCCATAGACTGTATATAAAAGATGGGCGGAGCCTCCATGACGTCACCCGTAGGTTTCTGAAGAGCTGAACTAAAGCTCATTGGCGGTTCCTACTGTCGCCATGTTGGGAGCGTCACACGTGTCGTCTTTCCTGAGAGGGGGGCTGTGAGCGTGGGGGTTGATGATTAGCTGGGTTTCCATTACACCTGGAAATGCACAAAAACTAAATATCGCCAAAAAAAAAAACCACCAATGGAAACACTAACATTTTGGGGAAAAAAAAAGTCTCAAATATCACAAAAAAGGTTTTCACGCTCTTATGAGGTGCTTTTTTCATACGTTTTTAAGTAGAAATATTTTGTAAGACTGTAATGGAAACACTTTTTAGTTCTAGTCATCATAATTTCCTTTTTTAGATTAATAAACTTTTTATTAGTCAAATTTACTGTGTTGTTTTAACTCAGACATTATTATTAATACTAAACCAAATGAGGCGTTTGGAACATCAGGAAAACAGGAACTTCAGAAAGGTGGCAGTCAAACACTGTTTTATGATCAAAAGCTGCTATTCAGAAGCAAATACATCAGATATGTCATTTGGGATTAAATCACAGCAACCAGATTCATTTCTTTGCTTTGTGAAGAACCTTTGTTTGTAAAGTTTCAGGATTTTGACCCACATGGTTGAGAATCTGCAGCAAGACATCCTGAGCAGAGAGAACCAAACAGCATTTAATCCGTTTTTAGCTTTTATCACACAAACAAACATGAATCCATTTAACTGGCTTTAAAACGGCGACATTAAGTCTGCATTTTGTTGACGTTGACAAACAAACGATGAAACAAACACAAATAAATACGTTGTTTCCATTTAGATTCACCTGAAGCGATGGAACAGCTGCGACCATCATAAGACGCACACACATTTCCACACAGCAACCACAAATCTCTAAAGCCTCATAAAGACAAACAGAAACGGGTTTCCTCCCATGACACACACACACACACACACACACACACACAGCAGGATAATTAGCAACTTGTTGTCGCTCATTAAACAAATCAACCAATCAAATCAATCTGCATTGCTCATGACCTCGTTAAGAGAAACATTTTAATCATCAGAGACGAACAGAATGACGGCAGGCTGGACTTCATCTCGTTTTCTGGAGAGTTTGGTGAAAACTTTAAACATCGGCGCTCACTTATCCAAACAAATTTCTGTTTGTTTTAAACCACAGACCCTTTTCGTAATTTGTGAACAAAACACTCGTGCATGCACGTAAGCGATCAGAAAAGTTCATCTTCCCTGTTTGTTCACACTGAACACTGATTTTTCAGGTGAAATGTGTCACATAGAAGCAGATCTGAAGGCAAGGAAAGTTGCACGATACAGCACAATTCAACAACAGGGTCGTTCAAAATGCTTTGCAGAGACAATATTAGAAAATAAGAGCATAATTTCAAGTTAAAACAAGGAAAAGGAGATAAAAGAATTATCCGAGATGCCAAAGGTTCCTCTAACCCGCCTAAGAACCCTCTAAAACATCGCAGCTAGCCAGCTCAACCAGCATGCCCTGCTGGCAATTTGTGGCGTTTCGCTCATGAAACGTCTGGTAGAAAAGGGCCGAAGGCAAACTTGCGCAGAATGAAAATCAGCCCATTTTGGCCTGACTGACCAGTAGATCGCTGGTGTTTCTGTTCAGTAAAACCAATAAAAACTTATTCCCTGTTGACATGACGTCTCTCCTCTTCGACTGGAACAGTTAAACACGCAGCAACTCTCTGGCATTGCTCTCATTTTCCTGCTGACTTTGTGGAGATTTACATGCACAACAAGGCTTTCTGATCTTCCTGGGTAGTTACTGCACACTGTATATAAAAAGATGGGCGGAGCCTCCGTGACGTCACCCGTAGGTTTCTGAAGAGCTGAATTGAAGCTCGGTGGGTGGTTCCTACCATCACCATCTTGGCAGGGGCATGTGCGTCATCTCGCCCGGAAAATACAAATATGGGCAAAGAGGTGGAGCTGAGAGGGGGGCTGTGAGCGTCATGGTGGATGATTGACATCGAGCGAACATCGAGCGAACTCTGAGCTTTCTGTAGCTAAAAGCTAACCTGGAGCTAACAGAAGCTAACCAGCTAACAGTGGTAAGCGGGCTAAAGCTAAGTCACATTGTTAACCGGCTAAAAACCGCGGTTGTTCTACGTTCTTCTGACTTGAAGCGGGAGATCGGGTACCTGTCAATCAAAAGGACACTCACCTAAAGATGCCGAATTTTAAGATGATTACTTCTAAATGGATAAAAAAAAAAATCACTCCCCCACAGTTGTCATGAAGGTAAACCTGACCTATTAAACCTAAAATGTTTTTGTACCAGGCTGTAAACATGTTTATTCCTGCTGTAAACATGTTTATTCCTGCCGTAAACATGTTTATTTCTGCTGTGAAGTTGGTCTTTTTAACATGGGAGTCTATGGAGATTTGCTTTGTTTTGCAGCCCCTAGTGGATGAAGGGGGAACTGCAGTTTTATGCACTTCCATATAGGCTTCACTTTTAACGGTCCGAAACAGGTCTATGAAAAGGATGAAAAGTCAGAAAATTTTGCTGAAACTGACTGAAATCTCGCTGTTGACTCTCTTGTAGAAAAGAAAAAGACAAGCCTGGGTTCAGTGGAAACAGTCTGGTGAATATCACCATGATGGCGGCACACTAGCATCAGATCAATCAAACCCAAGCTGATTGGATGTAGTGACATGCGACAGCAACACCAACCTTTGCAGGGATGTCGCGCAGCTGGAGGAGAGCAAGTTTCATTGTAAAAAGAAGTAGCGACGTTGCCTTCTGTGTTTCGAGCCCTAACTCTGGATTTCTGTCAGAGAAGACAGACGAAGAGTCAACAGGATCACGACCTGAACTTTAGATTCTTTCTGTAAACTACATTCTAAAAATGCTTTTCAACACTTTAGAAAGCAGGAAAAACATCCAGCTAGCTTTTACAGCTGCTGTTTGACTTGTAAATAATACTGGAACAGTGGTAGTGAAGAAACAAGACCACATATCTGGAATTAAATACCGTTTCACTGACCAGCAAAAGGATTCAACCTCCTGCAGAGTCTGTTGTGTTGGAGCAGTGAAACTGTCAGAAAAGACACATTTAGTCGGTATAATGTGAAGGTCAGTGAACGCATCATGTTTCTGAGAGTTCAGCCAGTCTTACTGGATTACAAAAGTACAAATTTCAGGAAAAAATTAGATAAACATTAACGTCATTAAATCGAGCTATGGAGACAAGTCTGTGAAACATATTTTATGTATTTCCTCTTCTCTGCAGCGCTTTCTGTCCACATGTTTACAGGTTGTTTATTCATGAGAACCAGCGACCAAACAAAGTCCAACGCAGATGTTTTAACCTGTTTATGAAACCTGCAGTTAAAAAATAAGCAACACAAGCAGGAACATACAAAGTTATCTTTTCTTTCCAGGTTGTGCTGATCTGCCGATGTAGGTCAGACGGAAAGTCGTGATATTGAGGAATCTTTATGATTAATTATTGTGAATTTCTGTTTATAACCCAGATTAAATATGAAATTCAGTAACTGTGACCTTCCTAGTCCGAACATGGAATACGTAAACCTAAGCATGCAACACTGAACAAGACCAAAAAATTCCCAATTTGTTCAACCTACAGGTTCTGCCAGAGCCAAAACAATCCCACATCATGTTGCTGCCACCACCGTGCTCAACATCTGTTTAAAAATGTTAGCAAAATCACGTAGAACTAATAAATGAAATTTTCAGGAGTTGTTGGAAATGTGAAAAGGAAGAAGTGACTTAATTTTGGTGGTGATCCGGATCACCGTTTGGATTCAGGAATTTTTTAAAGGATTCTCTTGTTTACCTACAAAACAGGCTTTTTCCAGATGTAAATAATCATTTCAATGCAATTCTACGAAAATGAAGATGTTAAAATATTTTATTTGTTTTGTTTCCTTTTGAGGCAAATTCTGTCCAGCTTGGATATGACACTATTGCTAAGTTTGGATGTTTCAAAATAAATTAGTAGTAAGCTGTTAGCTTAAATTTAATATTCAGCTGGTTCAGGAGTCGTTCTTTTAACTTACTAAAGGACATTATATTGGGACTGACTGGGAATCAGGGGGACATTCATATGATGCAGATGGAGAGAGTGGGTTAAAACATACTGGAACCAGTAAAAAGAGCTGCGTCAACTGGAAGCACAGATGGTGGGCGGGACAGAAATAATCGTGATAAATCGAATAAATTATTTAAAAACTGGTCAACTATTAAAATAATCATTAGTTGCAGCCCTAGTCCCTTAAACAGCAGCTAAAGCTGGGTGTCATCAGCATAGAAAAAGAAAATGTCCCAAAACTGACCCCTGTGGTACACCGTATCTATCAAAGGAAAATGTGCATGTGGTTTTTTTGTTTTCTGTTTGTAAAACAGGATTACAATTAAAACCATTTTAAGAGAACCAACACCCACATGTTCCTGTACCTGTCAGTAACTCAGATCATTCTGCAATCTAAAAAGTACTACTAAACTCTGAAGATGCAGAAGTTTTTTTTCCTCTTCAGAAAATCCTTTTATAATAAAGTAAATTCATGACGTTTGTGAATTTAGACAGAAACACACCTGCTGGTTCAGGCAGAAAACTACCAGGAGGAAATCCACACACTCTGCATGAAGCGGCGCAGATGGCAGCAGGTGAAGTTAGGCTTGATGACATGAGCAGACACACTCCCATCTGCAGCTGCATGTGTGTTTCTATGCATGTGCCTACCAGTTATCTCGCAGTTTCCGACCGCACACACATAAACAGGAGCTCATGTTGCAAACAGCAGCAGCACTGACAGATGTTTCCTCTCTCAGCTACATACAGAGCAACACACAGTCAACACGCAGCATACATGCTACATACGGGCTCTGATTGATTCATGCTTTTCATCTGGCATGAACGCTGATATGGCTTTTTAATGCTGAGGAGGCTGATGTGTTTTTGCCTGCATGAGACTTTCTGAATGAGAAACTGTAAAAACTGTTCTAAATCTGGAGCGGGAGGTTCTTGAACTGGTCACACGGTGCAGTTGGTGGTTTTGACATTATTTACTGGAGAAAAAAGAAAAGTTCTAATTTTGACCCTAACATGATGAATCAGACTCGTGTAAATAAACCAAACTGCACCAAATGTGAGTTTGGGGAAAAGTTAACCTTTAATTTCCTACAGCTGTTTTCCTCATGTCCCGTCTTCCTGCTACTATCTACCTGCTATCCTTTAGGGCAGCATCCGGGTACTTTCAGTGCACTGAGTTTTTGGCACAAAAGTCAGTGTAAACGCACTGAAACATAGTGCGCAAAGTAGTGTTGGTGCGCTGAATGAGACACAGCCAAAGACTGGATCTGCAGGCAGATGGGGAAGACCTGATGATGATGATGATGATGAGACCTGATCCAGAACCAGTTCAACACACATTTTCTGCCCCGCGCCTCCGAGGAAACAAAGGCGGGTCGGTCGGTGTTGGTGAAGAATGTGGAGGCAGCCTGACCTTGGCAGGGAGGGGGTGTTGTGGTTCAGTGAGGGGGATAGGGGGGTCCTGAGAGGCCGTGGCCGTCCTTTGTGGAGCCTGAGTGTTAATTATCCTCCTGTTAATACAAAACCTCACCTGCTGAGAGGGCGGAGCCTGGACTGTGTTCACAGGTGTCCTCGTTTGATTCTGGCCGAGCATCCCAGATCTCAACCAGCAGAGTGCCTCTTTCTACTCTTACTGGTTCAAAATGGAGGAAACCAAAGAATATACAAGCAGTCTGCTAAACAAAACGTCCTTTTGTGTGTGTGTGTGTGTGTGTGTGTGTGTGTGTGTGTGTGGCTGCTCATTAGCTAAAACTAAAACTAGCTGCCGTTCTTTTGAATAATTAGCAGCTAAAACACAAAGTTGATGAGGTGGTTTAACGATTCTGTTGCAATCAGACGCATTAAGTTGATGTTAAACGTGAAGGTTCCTAAAACTCTTCATCAGTTAAAATCATCACATCCGTCTCAGCTACAAAGCTCACCAACAGATGTTACTGATGACGTCTGACAGGTTAAAGAAGTTAAACTCATCATCATCAAGCTGCTTTCTGGTTCTGCAGGTTCAGGAACGACGAGCTCTCAGAGCCAAAACCATCGTGTGTTCCTAAACCGAAGCAGAACCTCAGTTAGTGGATCTGCAGCCTGGATGTAAACCAGGTCTCCGAGGTCTCCGACTTCAGATCAGATCATTTACTTTTTATGTCCTTTCAGATCATTCAGATTTATCCATTTTTGTATTTTAAAATGTTTCTTTTTTTTCTTTTCTTTTTTTTAAATAATAGTTAAACTTCTGAAAAGATGTTTTTTTTTCAGCTTGACTGTTGGTAAAAATGTAATTAATAAATAAATAGTTTTGTCTTGAAAATCGATTAATTGAATTTAAACTATTTAATATTTAATTTATATTTTGGATAAAAATCGAGATTTTTTTCCCTTAAAGTATTTCAGTTTTGTGTATGAATATACACAAATTTTATATTATATATATATATATATGCATATACATATATATATATATATATATATACATATATACATATACATATACATATATATATACATATACATATATATATACATATATACATATACATATACACATACATATATATATATATATATACATATATACATATACATATACACATACATATATATATATATATATATATACATATATACATATACATATACACATACATATATATATATATATATATACACATATATACATATACATATACACATACATATATATATATATATATATATACATATATACATATACACATACACATACATATATACACATACACATACATATATACACATATACATACATATATACACATATACATACATATATACACATATACATACATATATATATATATATATATGTGGTCAAACAATTTTTATTGATTTTTTTTTTAGGTTTTAGTTGGTCATAAAAAAAATTAAATGTTTTAGTAATTTTTTCTACAAGAAAAAATGTTAATGAATCTATTCAGAAAAGAACAATTTTTCTGCAGTGTTTGTTCAAACCGTTTATTTTTCCGTCTGCCAGACGGGACGTTTGGATCCCAACTCCAAACTTTAATCCGGCTGGAGGTCAGAGCAGTGCGCCTCTTCATCCCGCTCGCCGTCCTCTCAGGGAATTCTGGGAATGATGGCAGCTATTGTTGATGGCAGCGTGTGATTGGTGGAGCGTGTCCACCACTGACAGCCGGGACAAAGAGAGAAGGGGGGTCATGGCCGACCAAGTAGAACTAATCCACCCCTTCCTCACCCCCTGGACTCAGCCCTCTTCTCAGGCCCGGACCCTCCGGACCCCCCCTCTGACCCTCCTGGTGGTTCTGCAGGGCAGCGGGGTCACATGAAGAACTGAACCCAGATTCCAACCACAAACAAACCTGATGAGCCTTAATTAAAAAACAGGTTTTTATTTTTAGTGGCTGCTGAACTTTTTTAATTCAGATTATTTTTAATGTCAGAAATTATTTGTTGAATCTTAAATTTAATGTTTTAGGGAAATTTGTTGATTTGTTTTAAAGTTTTAAATGTAAAAATATGTTAACGTCATGAGAAACAAAATTTTACATAAAGGTTTTGTTTTAACATTAAATGTTTCAAGTTTTAAAAAATAATTAATCCAAATGTTTAATAAAGTTCTGAATATTTAAACAAATTTATTAATTTAAAACAGCAAAAAGATTAGAATAATTCAGTTTTTATATGGTTAATATTAAACATTTTATAATGAAAGAGCGCGGCATCAAGGCGTCTGAGACGGGAAAACTTTATTCATAAAATGTCCGTTTGTGTTGGATAAAATAAATTTAAACTAAATTTGATTTTTAAAAAAAGTAGTCCTTGTTGTGGTTTAATAGTTTATTTAAATATTCATTTATTTAAAAAATATTTTAGATTCTCTTGCTCTGTGTTGATGCTTAATCACATCTGATGAAATACAAAATAAATCGGATTAAATGTAATTAAATTCAAGCTTCAGAGAAAAAGTGCAGAATAAAACCACTGAAAACATTAAATAAAAACCATTTGATAATTTACTGGAAGAAATTTCCACTTTAAATCTTTTTAAAATAAATATCTCGTCATTGATATTGTGAGCTAAAATCTTTGATTAATTTAATTAATTTCAAATCAAAAAAGAAAAACATCAGTGTGTTAACTAATGTGTTCAGTAAACAGTAACCTTCGCTTCACCTCAACAACAAGGTTCCGCTATGGACAAACTGCAAAAACACATAAAAACATGTAAAAAATAAAGTTTTAAGCAAATATAAAAATTTGTAAGCATTGTTTATTATTAGATATTTTTCTGTTAAACATCTGATGAAATACTGAAAGACGATACATATTGAACTTTGAAAGAATTCATTTTCTTTGTTAAACTTTTTTTTTTTTTAACATATTTATAGTTTGGATTAACGACAGAAATGAGATAAAGTAAAAATTTGCCGTCTTCTGATTGGTCGCTGTTGACTAATTCCCAGACGAACTACAGATGTTTGGCTTCAAAGTGAAAACAGGAAGTGATTGTGTGGTTTTAATTTGAAAAAAATAAACATATTTCCCGTCAAACCTGCAGATGGACCACGTTGTGGACCAGACCGTGTTCCTCACAGGTTGGGCTACCTTCATCTCCACGTTGCTCTTATATGAAGGCATGAGCAGCACATGCTACCAGAGCGTTAGCAGAGCAACTTGTGCTCAACGACGAACTGTAAATGTAGATGAAACGAAGAGCACTGGAACGCATCGCCTGCTGCCTGATGAGCTGAAACGCAGCTCAGCGACTATAAAAATCCGCCTGCTGTTTGCTGATCAGCCACTACCTGCAAACACGCTGGAAGTTATAGACTTATTCAGGTTCAGGGGTTGTGTGAAGCTCAGTTTTCCACCTGAAGGGAAGGAAACGTGTTCACATTCTGGTCTGTAATTAGAGGGATTAATATCAAAGTTGGACTGAACACGTCGCTCGTCGGTCCTGAGCCGAGTGGAAAAAATCCGCCCTGCAGAGACCAGTTTCCCTCAGAGGAATCGACCCGGCGGTCTGCAGAATCCGCTGTGGGTCAGTTTTACAAGCTGATCTTCTAAAAATAAGGTGTCAGTCTGCACACGCTCAGTGCGTCTCTGCAGACGTGTGAGGTTTCAGGTTTCACGCTTCGGGGTGCAGCAAATCAAACGCTGCTGACCTCTGACCTTTAGCACCCCCCATATCAGAGTCTTCACGCCACTCGCTGGAAAATCATCCCAACATGTGTCTGTGACGACGTTTCCTCCTGCTTCCGACTCCCCGAAGACCTTTTGTTTGGCCGCAGACACAAAGATGAGAAGCTACAAGCTACGTCAGTCTGACGGCAGCAGCTGAGCAAGCAGTCGTCTTCGTTTTCCGCCCAAACATCGCCTCAAACGACTCAAATTACTGCAAAAACACAAGCGTCATGTCAACTTATTCAATAAGACTTCATAGGTTTGATTAGATATAAAATTGTATTGAAAGTATAAATGCTTTAAAGCTATTAAATTATCATTTGATGTCATTTTTATTACTCTATCTGCAAATATGGAGTTAATTTAATATATATCACCAATAATCACAAAACTAATTTTTTATTGTGCAAATTTATTCTTAGAACCTTTAAAATATTTTTAAAATATTTTATTTTGTCAGTAAGTCATCTGGAAAGGGACGGATTCCTCCTTTACAATGAAACATGTTCCTGTATAACATTTACGTCTAAGAACATCTCAGCATCTTGGACATCAGCAAAAATTATCCCCTAAAAACATAAATAAGTATATTATATATTTAACTAGAAAAGCATTTGAGTTGTTAAATATAATAAACTTTATGACAAAAACGGGAAAACACGTTAGAATATCGTAAGAACTCAAACGTAGAAAATTTCTCATTAATTTTTATTTATTTTTGTGAATTGTGAAATGATAAAATTTAATGATGAACAATTTTATTAAATTTTGCTTCAATTTTCAGTATTATATTTAATTAAAAATGTTGTATTGGTTTGTTAAAGCAAAAAAAAAAAAAAAAAAAAATTATAATAATAAAAATATATAGTGTTTTCCATCAAAGTGCTGTACGTAGTAAAACGTTGGAGATTAACACGCATGACAATAAAAACTTAGAAAAGAATTATTAAAAAAACCAAAAAAAAACCAAGTAAAATCCAAAGTAAACAACCGTTTTCCTTGTTTTTCCAAGGTTGGATGAAGGTAAAATAAAGTGAAATTTTATATTTATATAATAAATATATCGAAAAGCTGCAGTACAACTTCCAGCCACTAGGGGCCGTCTTCATCTCTGGCTGCACCAGAACAAAACACTAAATCAATACATGTTTCCCATTACGGTCTTATGAGCTGATTGATCATCCCTTTTGAAAATGATCTTATAATCAAACAATCAGCACCCAAGAGGAGGGTCTTTTGTCCAATCAGATTTCACTCTCTGGCGCCTCCATCTTGTCCCAGTTTGGTCACTTTTGACTCCAATTAGAATAAATGTGGCAAAAAATCTGAAGTTTTCGCAGCACGATGACGATAATGGTTTGAATGGAAACCATCAGAAAGCAAAGATCACGCCGTTTCTTCAGGACTTTCAGCAGCTTCAGTGGGAACGCTGTGTCCTCTCACTAACCCTACTCTGTCTGGCGGGGTGGGCGGAGCCTCTGATTGGTCATGGACATGCTGTTGTTAGCCGGGTCCCTCCCACAGGGCAGCGGGGTGAGAATCCAACAGAAACAAACGTGCTCGGTTCAGCAGGTCTGGACCTCCTGCTGATCGATGAGCCGCAATCAGCCGAACGCCGACTCTTCTCCAAATAGATGAGGGTGTAATTTTCATTCATTTGCTCAGCATGCCCCCTCCCCACGCTCGGATCCACACAGCGCCTAATGAAACCCGAGGCCTCTAGCCCTCCGTACACAGCTGCTGCCGTGAAACCCCTCTGATCCTCCTCATCTTCATGTTTCTGCCGGCGATCCTCCAGCAGAACTCTGCACAGATCTCCAGCTGATCGGCTCCGATCAACCCGTGTGTTCGCCACATACAACCAAAGCTCTGCAGAAGATGAACATGTCCACACTGGAAGACTTTCAGACTTTCTCAGATCACCTTTTCAGAGGCAGAGTTTGACTAGATGGAGATAGAAATCAGAAGGAGACTCCAGATCCAGCAGAGACAACATGTTCTGCACAAATAAACTTCCACGTCTACAGAAAACATTCCCGTTTGGAGCCAAACCTCAGAGGAATGTTTCCAACACCTTGTTCAGTCCATCACACCAAGAACTAAGGCAGTTCTGAATAAAAGACTGTAAATAAAAGATGGGCGGAGCCTCTGTGACATCAGCGTCGGTTTCTGAGGAGCTGAAGTGAAGCTCGGTGGGCGGTTCCTTCCATCGCCATTTTGGCAATGTAACGCGTCGCCACTGTAGTTAAATAATTCAAATGAGGTGACGTTGAAAGGGGGCTGTGAGCGTCATGGTGGATGATTGACATCGAGTGAACTCCGAGCTTTCTGTAGCTAAAAGCTAACCGAGCTAACTTGGAGATAACAGGAGCTAACCAGCTAACGGAGGTAAGCGGGCTAAAGCTAAGTCACGTTGTTAACCGGCTAAAAACCGCGGTTGTTCTACGTTCTTCTGACTTGAAGCGGGAGATCAGGTACCTGTCAATCAAAATGACACGCCCCTAAATTTCAAGATTACTTTTAAACGGGCGAGTTAGAAAAAAATTCACTCTCCCCACAGTTGTCATGAAGGTAAACCTGACCTATCAAACTGAAAATGTTTTTTGTACCAGGCTGTAAACATGTTTATTTCTGCTGTGAACATGTTTATTTCTCTTTTGCTCTGTTTTGCAGCCCCTAGTGGATGAAGGGGGAACTGCAGCTTTATGTACTTCCGCATCGGCTTCACTTTTAACGCCGGAGGTTGCATCTTGGTGGCTAAGAAGCAGGTAGCTCAGTGGCATTGTTTCAGGGTTTTCTGCTCACTGAAGTATTTTCCACAACTTTTCTGCCTTATTTCTCTTTCTAATTCCTGGTAAAACTCTGAAGTTTACTGTTGTTTGCAAAAAAGTCGGAAGTTAAATTTTTCTCTTTAATTATCTGAAAAAAGATTTCCGTCTCCTCCTCCGTCCACACATACCGCACCATCTTTGTTTCAAATTAACTGGTCATGTGACCCTAAGTCCCAACCGGTGATGTGTAAATGTGAACAAAATGTTTCCCTTAAACTTTTGTTGTATACTTCTTCATCTAAACATCTGTAAAATAAATAAATAAATAAAAACATCTGAGCATAAAACCCTTTTAGCAGCATCTGCTTTTTGGTAGTGCGGCTGTTTTCATTAGTTTCTTTTTATTCGATATTTTGTGCATTTCTAGGTGCGATGGAATTGCAATATTCAGCGTGGATGTGACATCCAAGCTGTCCGTCATCAGAAGTAATTGGACATTAAACTGGTTTAAACTGGTTTTGTAAATGGTATAAAAGTAAACCAGTCTAAACCGTTGCTGGTTTATGGTTAAAATCTAGAGATCCATGATAACACCATTATCATATTTTCATACTATCACTACTATGTTGCTAAGAGACCTCTGTTCATTGGTGGAAAGTCAAACCTTCCACCAATCACAGAGCTTAAATTCACAATGTCCAATCAGGAGCAGCCAAAGATCAACAAATGATGAGAAAAGCAGAAAAATAATGATCCTCTATGGCTGGAATAAAGCCAAGAAGACGTTTGTGATGTACGGTGGCTCCAAAACACAGCTGGTCTGGAGGATGGTATGTCAACAGAGGCCTAAATACCTGGAAAAGAGAAAAAACTACCTTGTTTTCTGGTTTTAATTGGTCTTTATGTTGCTATATTTATTGATAAATTTATTTAGCCTCATAATCTGACATCTGAGGCTGAAAGGATCACGTCTGACTGGGATTAAACCAGTTCAGCTTCTACATGCAGTTTTTATATTTAAAAAAAGCAGGAGGAGCAAAAACAGCTAAATACAGCTTGAAGTTACGGATTAATGTGAACAAACCGCCGCGGGTTGAGAGGAGACAGCATCTACACCTGGATCTGCACATTTCACCATTTTCTTCATTTTAAACACAAAACAGTAAAATAATATTTAGTCCTTTATTCAGTCCTACAAGGGCCGTAATCCAGCAGGTTTTCCATGTGTCCCTGCTCCAACACAGCTTTTGTTCAGAACCTGAGAGGCCGTTGGATCCATTTCTGGTTCCGTTTCAGCAGAAATTTACTATATTTTCATGTTTCTTTTTCAAAGGTGCAAACAGAAGCAGTTCCCTCCAGTCAGGCAGGGGGACCGGCCGCCATGCGCCCCGTCTTATCAGCACACTGACATGGCGTGGATTACACAGCCCCAGTGGCTGCTGGGAATTCTGCTAATCTGACCACTCATTAATATTTAACACAAATCCTGCCAGTAGACTCTGCACAGAGGCTGAGACGCCGCCGCTCGCTCTCCCCGAGCGATGCGTCCTGGTTGGCCGCCGGCCACCGTTGTTGTCGAGCTGCTGCCTGTCAGTCACAGCCCAGGGACAAACTCAGACCCAACTCCGTGACTGACCGCAGACTGACCCGACTACACAAGTTTCATGACCTCAACAACCAACAAACAGCAACACAAACATTTGTTTCTTTTTCTCTCCGCCAAACGCAACATTCCTGATTCACGTTTTCAGCGTTTAGCGTCTGTTGGGTCAACAGACGGGTTCACCTTTGTAACAACTTGTACCGGTCGTGTACGTCGTCTAGAAGTCACGTGATCAGCCATGATGAGGTTGTACCTGAGCTAATTAACAAAATAAAACCCCTTTTTCATCCTTCAATCAGCTCCTTTACAAACGAGAAAAAAGGCGGCTTTTCTATCTTCACTCTCATGTTGACTTGGATATTCCGCTTATTAACTGATTTTAACGTCAGAAACTATTTTATTTACATTTAAAATGACCAGAATCATCAAACTATTAAAAAATGCCAAAATCAGCTGACTGGGATCTTTTCCGGTAATGTCCGCCGTGCCCGACAAGAGAAGCTGCATATGTCTGAACATCGTTCAACGTATTTCCATCATTATCTGTTTCTGTTCGGCCTCACCTGCACCTGTCAGCTGCAGCCCCGCCTCCGTGTTTGTTGTCACATGTTTGACCTCTTACCTCCGTCACGCGACAGTTCATGACAGAAAGCAGCTCAGGCTCCTGATTGGCTCTTTCAGATAAGGTCACGCCGACTCGTCTGTTTGATAAACTGACTCTCAGTCAGTCTTCACAGGATTTAACGCTCCGATACGTCCAACGCTCCGTCGCCGCCTTAATCCGGCAGGAAGTGGATTTCCATCCCGATCGGGAAGGCAGAGGCGAGGCGTGACGGGCCGCTGCAGGAGGAGCAGGCGGCTCGTGGAGGAGGAAGAGGAGGCCCGTGGAGGAAGAAGAGGAGGCTCATGGAGGAGGAAGAGGAGGCTCATGGAGGAGGAAGAAAGGGAGGCTCATGGAGGAGGAAGAAAGGGAGGCTCGTGGAGGAGGAAGAGGAGGCTCATGGAGGAGGAAGAGGAGGCTCGTGGAGGAGGAAAAGGAGGTTTGCGAGACGCCATCCTGAAGTAAATGCAGAGCTAAGAGCCAAACGTAGCGCAGCAGCAAGACAACAGACGCTGAAACCAGCAGTTCAAGCTTCTGAAACAAGAGAAGTTCAGACAGCTGGTTTAAATATATTGCTACTGAATAAATCTTAAAACTGACAAACAGTTGATGTTTTTATTTGGGAACTCTGGCTGTGATATAGTCTGTAAATTTGGTCATCATGCAAGTTTTTCACGTGGTCGGCTGTTTAAAAAGGAAACTAAAACTCAGCATCGAATCGGAATCGCAATTTAAATCAAATCAAGACCCAAAAAATGGTTTAAAATCACCAGGACTCGAGCCTGGACGGGATCTATCCTGCAGCTTTTCTGAGACAGCCGCTAAACCAGGTGAAGTAACCACTAGTAAACCAGGTGAACTAACCGTTGCTAAACCAGGTGAACTTACAGCAAGTAAACCAGGTGAACTAACCGTTGCTAAACCAGGTGAACTTACAGCAAGTAAACCAGGTGAACTAACAGCTCCTAAACCAGATTAACTAACTAGCTGATAGACCAGGTGAAATAACAGCTAGTAAACCAGATGAATAAATGTCATGCTAAACCAGGTCAACTAACAGCTGCTAAACCAGGTGACGTAACAGTGGCTAAACCAGGTGAAAATACAGCCCTTAAACCAGGTGAACCAACTAGCCGCTAAACCCTGGTCAACTAACAGCATCTTGTCCTCGTCGTGTTTCTGCCCCTGTGAGGGTTTAGTAATCATGCTGATCTGCTGCTTCTGACTGAAACAGGAAAAACTTGGCTGTTTCCGCCTCCACATCGAGGTTTAAGTTCTCTTCTGAAAAAGTGAAACCATCTTTGTAATCAACATCTTAGAAGGTGCTACAGGTATAAATAAAGTTTTCTTAACGTGGCTCATTGATCTGGAGAGACTAACTGCAGGCTAACCGTAGCGCTAACCGTAGCGCTGCATAACTCCATACTGCAGCAACCCCCCCAGAAGCCGACAGGAGAGATTTATTCATGTGTTTTCATCAGAAACTGCATGTAAGAGTGAATTATGTATGAACCATGAGGATTCTCCTGTTCAGTTTCACATTCAGCAAATAAAACCAGCTGCAAGTGGAACAAAGATAGTGTACTGCCAGTCCTCTGCAGCCTGAGCCTGAATCTGCCTCCCAGGCTGCACGTCGCAGCGAGGGTAGTCACCGTTTGGCGTTTCAGGAAAAGGTCACGCTGATTCCTCATGTCTTCAGGAAGTGTTGGAGCATCAATCGATCAGAAATTCATTGTTTCTACTCGTAGGTGGATAATGTTCTGGTTCTATTGAAGGTGTAAAAGAAGTTTTTCCTTCCCACGGTCACCGAGTGCTAGCTAGCTAGAAACTGCAGGGGCGGGGGGGGGGTTATGTAAAGCTAACACAGTTTTCTTTCCTTTTCATTCCTACATTGTGTAGTCTTCAAACTCGGGCTGTAACGATCTGCTTTCATCCTTATTTTGTTACGATTTTTTTTGTAGAGGAGGGTGGGGGGGTGCCGATTCGATTTAAACTGTGATTCAGCCGATTCTTCAATATTGCAGATTTTTGTACAAGAACAACAAAAAAAAATTGTACAAAACTTTTGCTCTTAATTTCAATCAGGTAAAACAACACAGTAGCCAGACAATCATTCTGCTGCTATAATGACCAAAAAGACAAGTAAAAAAGATCAATAAAAACAAAGAAAAAAGGCAAAAAATTTATCATGAATTTGTTTTATTAGAAAAAAAGCTTTTTTTTTAAAAAACATAAATATTGATTTTAAAGTTGTACAGCAAAAAATCCCGATATTCGATTTTTTTTCCTGTTCGATTCTCCACCCCTACTTCAAACCCTTTCATTATAATCACTGCCATAATATATATTTCACCATAAAGAGGCTTCAGAAGCCGATGCAGGCAGCTGCTGATGCATTCAGGACGCTACTTGTATGCTTAATATATAACAGCAAATATTTACAGACGCTTAAACACAACTAGTCATGGAAACGCACCATATTCTGATTGAAACGAGGTATAAATAACATCTCACAACATAAAACTGACATATCAGTGTGCACGTTATTAAGCGTGTTGGATCCACCTTTTCCCAACAGCAATACCTTCATGATGACATTTAATATAACTAAACAGTTGATAGAAGGCTCTGAAGACTCCTAAACCCGTCAACACATTAGGGGTGCGAAAATCGAATCAAAACATCAAATGTCAGGATTTTTTTGTTTCACAATTTTAAGTTCAATTTTTTGTTAAAAAATAAATAAAAATAATCCATTACAAAATTTTTGTCATTCTTATTGTTTTTATTGATCTGTTTACTCGTCTTCTTGGGCGTTTTAGCAGCAGAATGATGGTCTGGATACTGTTGTTTTTTCCTCGTTGAAATCAAGAAAATGATGAGCAAAAAAAGTTTTATGCTTTTTCTTTTGTTTGTTTGTTCTTAGTCTACAAAAATCAGAAATATCAAAGAATTGTGAGAATCGCAATTTAAATCGAATTGGCACACAAAAAATCGGAATCAAATCGGGACAAAAGCACACCGTCACAGCCCTAGAACACACAAGGATTTTTTTTTAAAATCTGGAGCGATTTCTTTTCTATCTACTAGAGACTTATTCGTCCCACCGGCCGTCTGGAATCTGCTCCTCTGAGCCGGAAATCTCACATGATCTCATAAAAACAAAGAAGAAGAAACATAGCGTAGAAGATGAAACAACCGTAAATCACGACACCCAGGTTCGCTTTTGGTTCGCGTAAATTACGAGGTTTCACCAGGTTGCTGCCAGCAAAGTTGCATTCAGTCATCAATACCTGACCAAATATTAACTTTTAGTAATGTTTACAACCGGAAAGGCTTTTTTTTGACAACATAAACAAGCTAATAAGACTGAAAACCTGATTTTCACTTCAGGGTCTGGGGGTTGGGTTACAGTTTACTGTTAACTAAAACCTAAAACCTCTTCTAAAACCCCTGCAGAGGAAAAGTTTCAGTCGGAGCCAAAGGCTGCTTCAGTTTCATGGTGTCAGCCGAGGCTTATGAGGGAAAGCGGTGTCTGGTTCAGGTTTCCAGCTGCTGACACACCAGCAGCCGGTTTCTCCTCCAGTAAACCAGAAATCACAAACCCAACGGCTCTGTTTTCTCCTCCGCACCGTAAATGAAATGTGAAACCAGAAACGCTGAAACGTGTTCGCATCACGGCAGAACTCAGAGGAAATATGACCCACGTGCACAAGAGAGAGTAAAACATCAGTCCACCTACCTGTAGAGGAGCCGCCGATGCAGGAGGACGCACCGGAAAAAGAAGCAGAGAAGAAGAACAATTAATGCAAGTAAACAGCAAACAGGTTGCAGCTGATTTACTGAAACTTTCCTCCTGATCAGACATTTGGACATAGAAGACGAGAAAGTTTTCCGCCTGCAGGGGGCGCTGCAGCAGTGTGGCTGTCAAACAGCAGGAAATAATCAGCAGTGTAATGACAGGCGGTTAAAATGCTCCCATAAAGCAGGATGATGAAGACCCTGATCAGATCCAGATGTCAACAGCTGGATTCTGCGAGCCCCTCCTGCGCTCTGATTGGACGCTTTCCCTGCGCTCTGATTGGACGCTTTCCCTGCGCTCTGATTGGACGCTTTCCCTGCGCTCTGATGGGACGCTTTCCCTGCGCTCTGACTGGACGCTTTCCCTGCGCTCTGATTGGACGCTTTCCCTGCGCTCTGATTGGACGCTTTCCCTGCGCTCTGATGGGACGCTTTCCCTGCGCTCTGATTGGACGCTTTCCCTGCGCTCTGATTGGACGCTTTCCCTGCGCTCTGATTGGACACTTTCCCTGCGCTCTGATTGGACGCTTTCCCTGCGCTCTGATTGGACGCCTTCGCTCCAAACGTCTCTTTCTCTGACTCTTTAGGCTCTTTTTATGTGAAACAGAAACTGATGAAGCTGGAAACGTTTAAAATCTGAAGCCGCAGCAAACTGCTCCGACTTTCTGATGATTCTTCAGTAAAAACAACATCAGACGGAAATCAGGAAGACAAAATGTCTGAAAGAGTTTCTGGGATGCCTGATGATCTCTGTAGGACAGTCGCTGCAACGCAGGAGGAGATTTTTAATAAAAAAACCACAGAAGCTTCCCTGAAGCTGCAGCTGTGAAGCAAACTTTGCTGAGAATCATGAAAACAGGAAATGTTTTGTTCAGTCACAGAAATGAAAATAAAAAAAAGGTTTATAGTCACATATTTCATATTAAACTGTTACAAGAAGCTGAGAAGTTGAGACTAAATCCCAGTTTAAATCCCAGTTCAGACAAGATCCCAGTCTGGAGGGGGTCTGAGCGATCCCTGCTCTGCTTCGTGGTTTCAATCCGGTCCAGACGGCGTCAGTCATTTTTCATCTCGGGAACGCTTCAGGCCGCCGTTTCTGTCGTTTCAACATCAGCCGTTTCCTCCTCAGACTGAAATCCTGGAACTTCTGACGAAGTGAAGTTTGGTCGTCAGACGTCGCGTTTAGTTTGACTGTCGGCTTCAACAGCGGCCGATTTATCCTTCAGCCGCTCCGGAGGGAATAAAACACACAGAGCAGAGGACGGAGACGCAGGGGACGGAGACGCAGAGGAAGGACACGCAGGGGACGGAGACGCAGGGGACGGAGACGCAGAGGACGGAGACGCAGGGGACGGAGACGCAGGGGACGGAGACGCAGAGGAAGGACACGCAGGGGACGGAGACGCAGTGGACGCAGAGGAAGGACACGCAGGGGACGGAGACGCAGGGGACGGAGACGCAGAGGAAGGACACGCAGGGGACGGAGACGCAGGGGACGCAGAGGAAGGACACGCAGGGGACGGAGACGCAGAGGAAGGACACGCAGGGGACGCAGAGGAAGGACACGCAGGGGACGGAGACGCAGAGGACGGAGACGCAGGGGACGGAGACGCAGAGGAAGGACACGCAGGGGACGGAGACGCAGGGGACGCAGAGGAAGGACACGCAGGGGACGGAGACGCAGAGGAAGGACACGCAGGGGACGCAGAGGAAGGACACGCAGGGGACGGAGACGCAGAGGAAGGACACGCAGGGGACGGAGACGCAGAGGAAGGACACGCAGGGGACGGAGACGCAGGGGACGGAGACGCAGGGGACGCAGAGGAAGGACACGCAGGGGACGGAGACGCAGGGGACGCAGAGGAAGGACACGCAGGGGACGGAGACGCAGAGGAAGGACACGCAGGGGACGGACACGCAGGGGACGGAGACGCAGGGGACGCAGAGGAAGGACACGCAGGGGACGGAGACGCAGGGGACGGAGACGCAGAGGAAGGACACGCAGGGGACGGACGGGCAGGGGACGGACGGGCAGGGGACGGAGACGCAGGGGACGGAGACGCAGGGGACGGAGACGCAGAGGACGGAGACGCAGGGGACGGAGACGCAGAGGAAGGACACGCAGGGGACGGAGACGCAGGGGACGCAGAGGAAGGACACGCAGGGGACGGAGACGCAGAGGAAGGACACGCAGGGGACGCAGAGGAAGGACACGCAGGGGACGGAGACGCAGAGGAAGGACACGCAGGGGACGGAGACGCAGGGGACGCAGAGGAAGGACACGCAGGGGACGGAGACGCAGGGGACGCAGAGGAAGGACACGCAGGGGACGGAGATGCAGAGGAAGGACAGCCAGCGGACGGACACGCAGGGGACGGAGACGCAGGGGACGCAGAGGAAGGACACGCAGGGGACGGAGACGCAGAGGAAGGACACGCAGGGGACGGAGACGCAGAGGAAGGACACGCAGGGGACGGACGGGCAGAGGACGGGGACGGAGACGCAGAGGAAGGACACGCAGGGGACGGAGACGCAGGGGACGGAGACGCAGAGGACGGAGACGCAGGGGACGGAGACGCAGGGGACGGAGACGCAGGGGACGGAGATGCAGGGGACGGAGACGCAGGGGACGGAGACGCAGAGGAAGGACACGCAGGGGACGGAGACGCAGGGGACGCAGAGGAAGGACACGCAGGGGACGGAGACGCAGAGGACGGAGACGCAGGGGACGGAGACGCAGAGGAAGGACACGCAGGGGACGGAGACGCAGGGGACGCAGAGGAAGGACACGCAGGGGACGGAGACGCAGAGGAAGGACACGCAGGGGACGCAGAGGAAGGACACGCAGGGGACGGAGACGCAGAGGAAGGACACGCAGGGGACGGAGACGCAGAGGAAGGACACGCAGGGGACGGAGACGCAGGGGACGCAGAGGAAGGACACGCAGGGGACGGAGACGCAGGGGACGCAGAGGAAGGACACGCAGGGGACGGAGACGCAGAGGAAGGACACGCAGGGGACGGACACGCAGGGGACGGAGACGCAGGGGACGCAGAGGAAGGACACGCAGGGGACGGAGACGCAGGGGACGGAGACGCAGAGGAAGGACACGCAGGGGACGGACGGGCAGGGGACGGACGGGCAGGGGACGGAGACGCAGGGGACGGAGACGCAGGGGACGGAGACGCAGAGGACGGAGACGCAGGGGACGGAGACGCAGAGGAAGGACACGCAGGGGACGGAGACGCAGGGGACGCAGAGGAAGGACACGCAGGGGACGGAGACGCAGAGGAAGGACACGCAGGGGACGCAGAGGAAGGACACGCAGGGGACGGAGACGCAGAGGAAGGACACGCAGGGGACGGAGACGCAGGGGACGCAGAGGAAGGACACGCAGGGGACGGAGACGCAGGGGACGCAGAGGAAGGACACGCAGGGGACGGAGATGCAGAGGAAGGACAGCCAGCGGACGGACACGCAGGGGACGGAGACGCAGGGGACGCAGAGGAAGGACACGCAGGGGACGGAGACGCAGAGGAAGGACACGCAGGGGACGGAGACGCAGAGGAAGGACACGCAGGGGACGGACGGGCAGAGGACGGAGACGCAGGGGACGGAGACGCAGAGGAAGGACACGCAGGGGACGGAGACGCAGGGGACGGAGACGCAGAGGACGGAGACGCAGGGGACGGAGACGCAGGGGACGGAGACGCAGGGGACGGAGATGCAGGGGACGGAGACGCAGGGGACGGAGACGCAGAGGAAGGACACGCAGGGGACGGAGACGCAGGGGACGCAGAGGAAGGACACGCAGGGGACGGAGACGCAGAGGACGGAGACGCAGGGGACGGAGACGCAGAGGAAGGACACGCAGGGGACGGAGACGCAGGGGACGCAGAGGAAGGACACGCAGGGGACGGAGACGCAGAGGAAGGACACGCAGGGGACGCAGAGGAAGGACACGCAGGGGACGGAGACGCAGAGGAAGGACACGCAGGGGACGGAGACGCAGAGGAAGGACACGCAGGGGACGGAGACGCAGGGGACGGAGACGCAGGGGACGGACGGGCAGGGGACGGAGACGCAGGGGACGGACGCGCAGGGGACGGAGATGCAGGGGACGGACGGGCAGGGGACGGAGACGCAGGGGACGGAGACGCAGAGGAAGGACGGGCAGGGGACGGAGACGCAGGAGACGGAGACGCAGGGGACGGAGACGCAGGGGACGCAGAGGAAGGACACACAGGGGACTGAGACGCAGGGGACGCAGAGGAAGGACACGCAGGGGACGCAGAGGAAGGACACGCAGGGGACGGAGACGCAGGGAACGAAGACGCAGAGGAAGGACACGCAGGGGACGGAGACGCAGGGGACGGAGACGCAGAGGAAGGACACGCAGGGGACGGAGACGCAGGGAATGAAGACGCAGAGGAAGGACACGCAGGGGACGGAGACGCAGGGAATGAAGACGCAGAGGAAGGACACGCAGGGGACGGAGACGCAGGGAATGAAGACGCAGAGGAAGGACACGCAGGGGACGGAGACGCAGAGGACGGAGACGCAGGGGACGGAGACGCAGAGGAAGGACACGCAGGGGACGGAGACGCAGGGGACGCAGAGGAAGGACACGCAGGGGACGGAGACGCAGAGGAAGGACACGCAGGGGACGCAGAGGAAGGACACGCAGGGGACGGAGACGCAGAGGAAGGACACGCAGGGGACGGAGACGCAGGGGACGCAGAGGAAGGACACGCAGGGGACGGAGACGCAGGGGACGCAGAGGAAGGACACGCAGGGGACGGAGACGCAGAGGAAGGACACGCAGGGGACGGACACGCAGGGGACGGAGACGCAGGGGACGCAGAGGAAGGACACGCAGGGGACGGAGACGCAGGGGACGGAGACGCAGAGGAAGGACACGCAGGGGACGGACGGGCAGGGGACGGACGGGCAGGGGACGGAGACGCAGGGGACGGAGACGCAGGGGACGGAGACGCAGAGGAAGGACACGCAGGGGACGGAGACGCAGGGGACGCAGAGGAAGGACACGCAGGGGACGGAGACGCAGAGGAAGGACACGCAGGGGACGCAGAGGAAGGACACGCAGGGGACGGAGACGCAGAGGAAGGACACGCAGGGGACGGAGACGCAGGGGACGCAGAGGAAGGACACGCAGGGGACGGAGACGCAGGGGACGCAGAGGAAGGACACGCAGGGGACGGAGATGCAGAGGAAGGACAGCCAGCGGACGGACACGCAGGGGACGGAGACGCAGAGGAAGGACACGCAGGGGACGGAGACGCAGAGGAAGGACACGCAGGGGACGGAGACGCAGAGGAAGGACACGCAGGGGACGGACGGGCAGAGGACGGAGACGCAGGGGACGGAGACGCAGAGGAAGGACACGCAGGGGACGGAGACGCAGGGGACGGAGACGCAGGGGACGGAGACGCAGGGGACGGAGACGCAGAGGAAGGACACGCAGGGGACGGAGACGCAGGGGACGCAGAGGAAGGACACGCAGGGGACGGAGACGCAGAGGACGGAGACGCAGGGGACGGAGACGCAGAGGAAGGACACGCAGGGGACGGAGACGCAGGGGACGCAGAGGAAGGACACGCAGGGGACGGAGACGCAGAGGAAGGACACGCAGGGGACGCAGAGGAAGGACACGCAGGGGACGGAGACGCAGAGGAAGGACACGCAGGGGACGGAGACGCAGAGGAAGGACACGCAGGGGACGGAGACGCAGGGGACGCAGAGGAAGGACACGCAGGGGACGGAGACGCAGGGGACGCAGAGGAAGGACACGCAGGGGACGGAGACGCAGAGGAAGGACACGCAGGGGACGGACACGCAGGGGACGGAGACGCAGGGGACGCAGAGGAAGGACACGCAGGGGACGGAGACGCAGGGGACGGAGACGCAGAGGAAGGACACGCAGGGGACGGACGGGCAGGGGACGGACGGGCAGGGGACGGAGACGCAGGGGACGGAGACGCAGGGGACGGAGACGCAGAGGACGGAGACGCAGGGGACGGAGACGCAGAGGAAGGACACGCAGGGGACGGAGACGCAGGGGACGCAGAGGAAGGACACGCAGGGGACGGAGACGCAGAGGAAGGACACGCAGGGGACGCAGAGGAAGGACACGCAGGGGACGGAGACGCAGAGGAAGGACACGCAGGGGACGGAGACGCAGGGGACGCAGAGGAAGGACACGCAGGGGACGGAGACGCAGGGGACGCAGAGGAAGGACACGCAGGGGACGGAGATGCAGAGGAAGGACAGCCAGCGGACGGACACGCAGGGGACGGAGACGCAGGGGACGCAGAGGAAGGACACGCAGGGGACGGAGACGCAGAGGAAGGACACGCAGGGGACGGAGACGCAGAGGAAGGACACGCAGGGGACGGACGGGCAGAGGACGGAGACGCAGGGGACGGAGACGCAGAGGAAGGACACGCAGGGGACGGAGACGCAGGGGACGGAGACGCAGAGGACGGAGACGCAGGGGACGGAGACGCAGGGGACGGAGACGCAGGGGACGGAGATGCAGGGGACGGAGACGCAGGGGACGGAGACGCAGAGGAAGGACACGCAGGGGACGGAGACGCAGGGGACGCAGAGGAAGGACACGCAGGGGACGGAGACGCAGAGGACGGAGACGCAGGGGACGGAGACGCAGAGGAAGGACACGCAGGGGACGGAGACGCAGGGGACGCAGAGGAAGGACACGCAGGGGACGGAGACGCAGAGGAAGGACACGCAGGGGACGCAGAGGAAGGACACGCAGGGGACGGAGACGCAGAGGAAGGACACGCAGGGGACGGAGACGCAGAGGAAGGACACGCAGGGGACGGAGACGCAGGGGACGGAGACGCAGGGGACGGACGGGCAGGGGACGGAGACGCAGGGGACGGACGCGCAGGGGACGGAGATGCAGGGGACGGACGGGCAGGGGACGGAGACGCAGGGGACGGAGACGCAGAGGAAGGACGGGCAGGGGACGGAGACGCAGGAGACGGAGACGCAGGGGACGGAGACGCAGGGGACGCAGAGGAAGGACACACAGGGGACTGAGACGCAGGGGACGCAGAGGAAGGACACGCAGGGGACGCAGAGGAAGGACACGCAGGGGACGGAGACGCAGGGAACGAAGACGCAGAGGAAGGACACGCAGGGGACGGAGACGCAGGGGACGGAGACGCAGAGGAAGGACACGCAGGGGACGGAGACGCAGGGAATGAAGACGCAGAGGAAGGACACGCAGGGGACGGAGACGCAGGGAATGAAGACGCAGAGGAAGGACACGCAGGGGACGGAGACGCAGGGGACGCAGACGCAGAGGAAGGACACGCAGGGGACGGAGACGCAGGGGACGGAGACGCAGAGGAAGGACACGCAGGGGACGGAGACGCAGAGGAAGGACACGCAGGGGACGGAGACGCAGGGGACGCAGACGCAGAGGAAGGACATGCAGGGGACGGACGCGCAGGGGACGGAGACGCAGGGGACGGACGCGCAGGGGACGGAGACGCAGAGGAAGGACACGCAGGGGACGGAGACGCAGAGGAAGGACACGCAGGGGACGGAGACGCAGGGGACGCAGACGCAGAGGAAGGACATGCAGGGGACGGACGCGCAGGGGACGGAGACGCAGGGGACGGACGCGCAGGGGACGGAGACGCAGAGGAAGGACGCGCAGGGGACGGAGACGTCCAGAGATGGACGTCTCACCAGAGATGGACGTCCCACTAGAGATGGACGTCCCACCAGAGACGGACGTCCCACCGAGATGGACGTCCCACCAGAGACAGACGTCCCACCAGAGACAGACGTCCCACCAGAGACGGACGTTTCCTAAGAGATGGACGTTTCCTAAGAGATGGACGTCTCACCAGAGATGGACGTTTCCTAAGAGATGGACGTCTCACAAGAGATGGACGTCTCACAAGAGACGGACGTCCCACCAGAGACGGACGTCCCACCAGAGACGAACGTCCCGCCAGAGACGGACGTCCCGCCAGAGACGGACGTCTCGCCAGAAACGGACGTCCCGCCAGAGACGGACGTCCCGCCAGAAACGGACGTCCCGCCAGAGACGGACGTCCCGCCAGAGACGGACGTCCCCTCGCAGGGATGGGAGGTGAAATACAGCCGGTGTCCCGGTGAAGGACGCTCGGCGGTCTCGGCTGATTGGTGGGAACCAGCAGCAGATTTATGTTGTTTTGTTGTTTCAGGCTTTAAATCTGTTCCCGTCTCCTCTTCGTCTCTTTCTGCGTCTCACATCCGTCTCTTTCATCCTCTGCGGACCGTTAAACACGCAGAACTCTGCCGTTTTGTTTTCCTTCTTTCTCCGTCCTGTTCCTCCTGGTCTGTTTTCTCCGTGACTTCGGCCCGGCTGATCCGCCGACTACAACTCATCAGGATCGTCCTCTGAGACGGGTCATTTCCTGTTCGGAGGGTTAAAGGTTTACCTCCGAGGGAAGAACTCCTCTTACAACCATAAATTCAGCGCCTGTTTAACCCATAATGCACTGCTTCCTGCAGGCGGCTCCAGGGTTAGGGGCTAGGAGATCCATGAAGGGTCCAGAACCGGTCCAGAACCGGTCCAGGAACTCCTTCCAGCTGAATCATTCAGCAGCTTTCTGTTCTGATCCGATCAGCTCAGCTGTCGGTTTTAGATTCAAAGCAGAGACGACCTTTGACCCCTGAGCTCCTACTCCAACACAAACAGCTCATTCAGAAACCGAAGGAGGAGGACCAAACCCCAGACCACCGCGGGGACTACAGGAGCGTGTGATTCCTGGCGGTCGCAACAAACACGGAGTTCGTCACGGAGCTGCAGAGACACCAACATGGAGATGAAACCTGACGGCGTTCCTGATTTATGGAGATAAAATCTGCCTGTCTGCAGTCCGAACTGCCACAGAAAGCGAATAAATCAGGAAAAGAAGGAAAGTAAGACGCAGAAATGAGAAACTGTGAAATAATTCTACAACAATTAGATATATGATGGTGTGAAATGAACCTTGTTTTACGTTGAACCTCGGTTTTCCAGACGAATCCGTCCAGTCGTGTGATTAGACGGCTGTTTTCTAACAAGCCTGGACGTCGCCTTACACACATTTTATTTTTAGATATTTGTTCTTTTTTTTTATTTGAATAAAGTTTCCATGATTACCTTCCTTTCTTCCACCTGCAGCTGTTGCTACAGGCTGAAAATGCTGCAACGTAAACGGCAGTAAGAATCTATTTTATTATTTTATTTGTTTCATCAGAAAACTTTATAAAAATCTGTTTTTAATAAAGTTTTTTTGCTCTCTGGCCTTTACTGGACAGGTCCTGGAGAGGAAAGCGGGTCAGAAAGAAGAGGTGACCTGCAGCGAACCGGTGTTCTGCTGAAACATCAGAACCTGCTCCTGCATCAGTTGATCGGAGTTACACGTCAGAGAAGAATCTAGAAAACAATCTATACTGTTGTTCTATCAGAAATAGAAGGTGGCCTCCTGGTTTCTACTAAGCCAGGGTGTCCAGCTCCGGTCCTCAAAGGCCACAACCCTGCAGGTTTTCCATGCATCCCTGCTCCAACACACCTGACTCAAACTGAAGATGAACATCTTCCAACTGCAACAACTGATGAGCAGAAACGACAAAAACTGGGTTCAGAACCGTCGGACGCAGCATTAAAACCTGGGGGGGCGACGAGGAATCACCTGGAAAACATCTGGAAAACATCTGGAAAGCATCCGGAGTGACGCTGATCGATGAAGACGCTGATCGATGAAGACGCTGATCGATGAAGACGCTGATCGAAGAAGACGCTGATCGAAGAAGACGCTGATCGAAGAAGACGCTGATCGATGAAGACGCTGATCGATGAAGACGCTGATCGAAGAAGACGATGATCGAAGAAGACGCTGATCGATGAAGACGCTGATCGATGAAGACGCTGATCGATGAAGACGCTGATCGAAGAAGACGCTGATCGATGAAGACGCTGATCGATGAAGACGCTGATCGATGAAGACGATGATCGATGAAGACGCTGATCGAAGAAGACGCTGATCGATGAAGACGCTGATCGAAGAAGACGCTGATCGATGAAGACGCTGATCGATGAAGACGCTGATCGAAGAAGACGCTGATCGATGAAGACGCTGATCGATGAAGACGCTGATCGAAGAAGACGATGATCGAAGAAGACGCTGATCGATG
Organism: Telmatherina bonti; assembly: GCF_933228915.1. Lineage (NCBI taxonomy): Eukaryota > Metazoa > Chordata > Actinopteri > Atheriniformes > Telmatherinidae > Telmatherina > Telmatherina bonti. Next base: position 6,464,619 of record NC_136626.1, on the reverse strand, counting down.
AAGACGATGATCGAAGAAGACGCTGATCGATGAAGACGCTGATCGATGAAGACGCTGATCGAAGAAGACGCTGATCGATGAAGACGCTGATCGATGAAGACGCTGATCGATGAAGACGATGATCGAAGAAGACGATTATCGAAGAAGACGCTGATCGAAGAAGACGCTGATCGAAGAAGACGCTGATCGATGAAGACGCTGATCGATGAAGACGATGATCGAAGAAGACGCTGATCGAAGAAGACGCTGATCGATGAAGACGATGATCGAAGAAGACGCTGATCGATGAAGACGCTGATCGATGAAGACGATGATCGAAGAAGACGATGATCGAAGAAGACGATGATCGATGAAGACGCTGATCGATGAAGACGATGATCGAAGAAGACGATGATCGAAGAAGACGCTGATCGATGAAGACGCTGATCGATGAAGACGCTGATCGATGAAGACGATGATCGATGAAGACGATGATCGATGAAGACGCTGATCGATGAAGACGATGATCGATGAAGACGCTGATCGATGAAGACGATGATCGATGAAGACGATGATCGATGAAGACGCTGATCGATGAAGACGCTGATCGATGAAGACGATGATCGATGAAGACGCTGATCGATGAAGACGATGATCGATGAAGACGCTGATCGATGAAGACGCTGATCGATGAAGACGATGATCGAAGAAGACGCTGATCGATGAAGACGATGATCAAAGAAGACGCTGATCGATGAAGACGATGATCGAAGAAGACGCTGATCGATGAAGACGCTGATCGATGAAGACGATGATCGATGAAGACGATGATCGAAGAAGACGCTGATCGATGAAGACGATGATCGATGAAGACGATGATCGAAGAAGACGATGATCGAAGAAGACGATGATCAATGAAGACGCTGATCAATGAAGACGCTGATCGATGAAGACGATGATCGATGAAGACGATGATCGAAGAAGACGATGATCGATGAAGACGCTGATCAATGAAGACGATGATCGATGAAGACGATGATCGAAGAAGACGATGATCGATGAAGACGATGATCGAAGAAGACGCTGATCGATGAAGACGATGATCGAAGAAGACGATGATCGATGAAGACGATGATCGAAGAAGACGATGATCGATGAAGACGCTGATCGATGAAGACGCTGATCGATGAAGACGCTGATCGATGAAGACGATGATCGATGAAGACGATGATCGAAGAAGACGATGATCGATGAAGACGCTGATCGATGAAGACGCTGATCGATGAAGACGATGATCGAAGAAGACGATGATCGATGAAGACGATGATCGAAGAAGACGCTGATCGATGAAGACGATGATCGAAGAAGACGCTGATCGATGAAGACGCTGATCGATGAAGACGCTGATCGATGAAGACGATCGATGAAGACGCTGATCAATGAAGACGCTGATCGATGAAGACGATGATCGAAGAAGACGCTGATCGATGAAGACGCTGATCGATGAAGACGCTGATCGATGAAGACGATGATCGATGAAGACGCTGATCGATGAAGACGCTGATCGATGAAGACGCTGATCGAAGAAGATGATGATCGAAGAAGACGCTGATCGATGAAGACGCTGATCGATGAAGACGATGATCGAAGAAGACGCTGATCGATGAAGACGATGATCGATGAAGACGATGATCGATGAAGACGCTGATCGAAGAAGACGCTGATCGATGAAGACGATGATCGATGAAGACGATGATCGAAGAAGAAAACCAGCAGCAGAACTTAAGACCATGTTTCACAGTGACTTAAGAATATTTCCACATGAACAACGTGAAGGAACTGAAGGGACTGAAGAGCTCTGGAGAACCGGAGAAACTGCAGGGAGACTCTGGAATAAAGGTCATGTGGTCTGCGGGGTCCAGATGGACCCTGTTCCAGACTCATGTGGTCTGCGGGGTCCAGATGGACCCTGTTCCAGACTCATGTGGTCTGCGGGGTCCAGATGGACCCTGTTCCAGACTCATGTGGTCTGCGGGGTCCAGATGGACCCTGTTCCAGACTCATGTGGTCTGCGGGGTCCAGATGGACCCTGTTCCAGACTCATGTGGTCTGCGGGGTCCAGATGGACCCTGTTCCAGACTCATGTGGTCTGCGGGGTCCAGATGGACCCTGTTCCAGACTCATGTGGTCTGCGGGGTCCAGATGGACCCTCTTCCAGACTCATGTGGTCTGCGGGGTCCAGATGGACCCTGTTCCAGACTCATGTGGTCTGCGGGGTCCAGATGGACCCTGTTCCAGACTCATGTGGTCTGCGGGGTCCAGATGGACCCTGTTCCAGACTCATGTGGTCTGCGGGGTCCAGATGGACCCTGTTCCAGACTCATGTGGTCTGCGGGGTCCAGATGGACCCTGTTCCAGACTCATGTGGTCTGCGGGGTCCAGATGGACCCTGTTCCAGACTCATGTGGTCTGCGGGGTCCAGATGGACCCTGTTCCAGACTCATGTGGTCTGCGGGGTCCAGATGGACCCTGTTCCAGACTCATGTGGTCTGCGGGGTCCAGATGGACCCTGTTCCAGACTCATGTGGTCTGCGGGGTCCAGATGGACCCTGTTCCAGACTCATGTGGTCTGCGGGGTCCAGATGGACCCTGTTCCAGACTCATGTGGTCTGCGGGGTCCAGATGGACCCTGTTCCAGACTCATGTGGTCTGCGGGGTCCAGATGGACCCTGTTCCAGACTCATGTGGTCTGCGGGGTCCAGATGGACCCTGTTCCAGACTCATGTGGTCTGCGGGGTCCAGATGGACCCTGTTCCAGACTCATGTGGTCTGCGGGGTCCAGATGGACCCTGTTCCAGACTCATGTGGTCTGCGGGGTCCAAATGGACCCTCTTCCAGACTCATGTGGTCTGCGGGGTCCAGATGGACCCTGTTCCAGACTCATGTGGTCTGCGGGGTCCAGATGGACCCTGTTCCAGACTCATGTGGTCTGCGGGGTCCAGATGGACCCTGTTCCAGACTCATGTGGTCTGCGGGGTCCAGATGGACCCTGTTCCAGACTCATGTGGTCTGCGGGGTCCAGATGGACCCTGTTCCAGACTCATGTGGTCTGCGGGGTCCAAATGGACCCTGTTCCAGACTCATGTGGTCTGCGGGGTCCAGATGGACCCTGTTCCAGACTCATGTGGTCTGCGGGGTCCAGATGGACCCTGTTCCAGACTCATGTGGTCTGCGGGGTCCAGATGGACCCTGTTCCAGACTCATGTGGTCTGCGGGGTCCAGATGGACCCTGTTCCAGACTCATGTGGTCTGCGGGGTCCAGATGGACCCTGTTCCAGACTCATGTGGTCTGCGGGGTCCAGATGGACCCTGTTCCAGACTCATGTGGTCTGAGGGGTCCAGATGGACCCTGTTCCAGACTCATGTGGTCTGAGGGGTCCAGATGGACCCTGTTCCAGACTCATGTGGTCTGAGGGGTCCAGATGGACCCTGTTCCAGACTCATGTGGTCTGAGGGGTCCAGATGGACCCTGTTCCAGACTCATGTGGTCTGAGGGGTCCAGATGGACCCTGTTCCAGACTCATGTGGTCTGCGGGGTCCAGATGGACCCTGTTCCAGACTCATGTGGTCTGCGGGGTCCAGATGGACCCTGTTCCAGACTCATGTGGTCTGCGGGGTCCAGATGGACCCTGTTCCAGACTCATGTGGTCTGCGGGGTCCAGATGGACCCTGTTCCAGACTCATGTGGTCTGCGGGGTCCAGATGGACCCTGTTCCAGACTCATGTGGTCTGCGGGGTCCAGATGGACCCTGTTCCAGACTCATGTGGTCTGCGGGGTCCAGATGGACCCTGTTCCAGACTCATGTGGTCTGCGGGGTCCAGATGGACCCTGTTCCAGACTCATGTGGTCTGAGGGGTCCAGATGGACCCTGTTCCAGACTCATGTGGTCTGCGGGGGTCCCTCAGCGTAGATCTGGCCTCCGCAGCAGTAAAAACCCGTTTTACACCAGATTCATGCCATCGTAACCCGACACTGGGTCAAACGGTGACATGCGGGAAAATGACGCCGTCCTGAACAACACTGACTGTAAATGCCTGCTGCAAAAGGCCGGTAGCTGGTTCCACGCTTGCAGGAGAGAACTTGGAAAAGACGAGGCAGAACGCAGGAACCAAACCAGGAAACTAAATATAGACAACCAACCGAGGCAAGTTCTGCATTTAAAGATGGTTATCTCCACGTTTTACCTCCTACAGAACCATTTCCAGGAGAAATGGAGACTAGAAATCTTCACTGAAAAAAGTGGTTTTTGTTCAATCTGCTAGAAAACTGAGTGAAAATACATCTTTCATAGACATAAAGATGCAGAACCAACTCTGATCATTTTTGGGAGCAGGAACCCAAAAAATAAATAAAAAATGATGCAAAATATTTGTTTTTAAAGCGGAGGAGGGAAGAGCAACATCTCTGCACATGCAGGCCAGTAATAAGAGCTCAGTAGAAATTATTTCAGAATAAACAGAAAGTAGACGCCGCCTTGTGTGACGGGATTCATGCAGAGTCGCTCAGATTTCCTCCACCAGTCGGGTCATAATCCTCCAGCGACTGCAGCTGGCACAGCAACGTGGCGGAGTTTAGCTAAATAAAAAAATAAAGCAGGTAGATTCCAGCCGTGTGGCGCTCACAGCTGCATTGTGGGAAACATGTGGGTTTAGGTTGCGGCGTTCCCATCGAGCCCTCTAATCTCTGCCGGTTCATCAGCGACCCGCTGCGGCCTGTTTGCCGGAAACCAGCCCGTATAAATGTGGCGTCTTACCACAGCGGGCCCACCCTGCAGCCAATCAGAGAGAAGGGAGGGGGCGGCATGGGAGCGAATTAATGAAGGGGACCGACGCGTCAGGAGGCCGGACGCGGACAAGGACGCTCAGAGGTCTGACAGCAGAGAACGCCCTCGTCATTATCAGGACGTTTGTATCTGCATTCATGAAGAATGTTCATATTTATTCCTGTTTGGTGGAGAAAAAGACGTCTCCAGTCAGACATCAGGGACGAGGAGGTGCAGTGGGATGGTAACCAGTTGCAGCTGTAATGAGGGTGTGTCATGTCAGCCGTTACGCTAATTAATTAACTGTGTGTGTGTTTCTTGTCCAAACACTTATCGCTCGGCCCCGCTGGTCATCACCTGCTGTGATTACGCAGTGGAGCAGGGGAGGGGGTGATTAATACGGGACTAATTAGATGACCTAACGGGAGAGGAGGGGCTCCCTGAGGACAGGTAATTACAGCAGGGACGCTTCACCTGTGGACGCTGTGTCAGCTTCACTCTGAGAACAAACTGAGTTATCACCGAGATTCTGCAGTTATTTTCTGCCTTCTAACTGGAAACACGCAGAGTAAATCAGGTAAATCCTGGTTTCCACGGAAACCTGAGACGTCTGCAATTACTGCAGTCGAGTCTTTACGCTGGGCACAGAGGACGAATATGCAGGCGAAGAAGCAGACAAATACGCAGATGGATACACAGACGGACGAACACGCAGACGAACACGCAGACGAACGAATACGCAGACGGAGACACAGACGGACACGCAGACGAACACGCAGACGAACGAATACGCAGACGGAGACACAGACGGACAAATACGCAGACGGACGAACACGCAGACGAACGAATACGCAGACGGGGACACAGACGGACAAATACGCAGACGGACACGCAGACGAACGAATACGCAGACGGAGACACAGACGGACAAATACACAGACGGACGAACACGCAGACGAACACGCAGACGGACACGCAGACGAACGAACACGCAGACGGACGAACACGCAGACGGACGAACACGCAGACGGACGAACACGCAGACGAACGAACACGCAGACGAACACGCAGACGGACACGCAGACGGACACGCAGACGGACACACAGACGAACGAACACGCAGACGGACGAACACGCAGACGGACGAACACGCAGACGGACGAACACGCAGACGAACACGCAGACGAACACGCAGACGAACACGCAGACAGACGAACACGCAGACGGACGAACACGCAGACGGACAAACACGCAGACAGACAAACACGCAGACAGACAAACACGCAGACAAACACGCAGACAGACAAACACGCAGACAGACAAACACGCAGACAGACAAACACGCAGACAGACAAACACGCAGACAGACAAACACGCAGACAGATACGCAGACGGATAAATACGCAGACAGACAGATATGCAGAAAAACAGGCAGACAGACGGACACACAGACAGACCTTGCCAGCCTTCCACCGAATTGGGTATATACGTAATCTGGTGTTTTAAAGGGGACTTGGCCTGCCGTTAATCAACACAGAAAGCGAAGCAATACCACCATAAACCACTGGGGGCATTATTGAGCTGTATAGCTGACACACAAACAGAACAAACCAGAGAAGAAGAACAGGGACAGGGAGAAGACGGCGCCAAACCATCAAATAAAAAGCAGCATCAGAAATTAAGGACAAAAAAAAAATTCTTTGTAGTTTTATTGGTCTTTTTCTGGTGTTTTTGGACCGTTCTAAACAACTGTAAGGTGGTTCTTTACCACAACAGTTTATTGACTGTTTCCCTATAAAATGGATCTCCACAGTTCTGCACAAGTCTCTTCATGACCCATTCATTTGAATCAGGTGTGTGGCTGCAGGGAAACATTCTGCACATGCTGGACACTCGAGGACCAAAGTCGATGATTCCTGATCTAGATTAGCACCCACCAACCTGCCAAATGTTACATTTGATATGCAGATATTAAACGTAACATTTTGCAGATATGAAGTCATATTTCTAAAGTCTGCCTCAGTCACATTGAGAAATGTTGAGATGAGCTGAAGGCATGAAAATGAAGAATCAGCAGGTTTCTGTCAAACACACACCAACATCACGATTGCAGCCTCTGAAATCAATAAAATAATGAACATTGATTGACTGATTGATGCAGAATGAAAATGATCTGCGTTTGTATTCCAGTAAGCGATCATGAAGCTCCTTCCGAAGCGAAGTGGATATATCCAACTCCCACCGAGGTTCATCCACCAAACTTCCCAGCCAAACTTCGGCTGGAACCACAACCAACCTGCAGCGAGGGCCGAGGAAGGTTGCAGAGGACGAGGACAGCCCACATATGACAAGATAAAGGTGCGTTCCCAGCATGCAGCAGGGCGCAGGCGGCAGGTTAGGCTTCCCTTTAAGCAGAGACACTCTAGAAACGTCACTGGAGGACATACGGGGGTCATGTTTATGTATTCATTGAATACCGAAGTGATTTTCTGACATGACAGCGAGACTCCGCCCACATCACCGTGAGGTGAGGCGTGATGGGAGCTGCGTGTCTGAGCTGATCTGAGGATTAAGTCTGCAGCACCGACACGCTGCGTTCACAGCCTGCCGGTGATTTACGTTTATCATTCTTCACATTAACAGAGTCATGCAAAAGCTTGTTAAACCATCAGGGTTCTGTTCTGATGCGCAAAGTCGATGTAAAAAGTGTAAAAGACTCCTGTTAAAGCTCCTTAAATGATGAAAACTTCCCAGCATTTGATGTTGCCTAAAACCTGAACAACGCAGCTGAAAGAATAAACTAGCCTCTTGGAGGAAAATATGTTTTAATATCTACAATAAGCCAGTTTGTGTCCAACTAAAACTACATTTAAACGCTTTTAACTAACAGGTACCTGATGTGCATGAAGGCAGAGTGTAGCATAAGCGCGGCTTTCAGTCGGCTAACAGCTGGACTTAGGTTGCATTCCCTTCGAGATAGTCCGCTAGACTCGGTCCGATTGGGGACTCGGCTCAGCTGTAGGGGGGTGTATCCATGCGGACTGAGATCGTGTTCACGCCTTGGTCAAACCAGCCAAACCATTAGAATAATATCTCCCCATTCCCGCCAGAGGTGGCGCTGCACTGGTATTTAGCAGAAGAGAGGACAAGACCGGCGTGAAGAAGAAAACTGTTTCCTCCACCTGCCAGTTAAACATGGAGACCAAACTATGGCTGTTTTGGGTTTTTATTGTGTCTTATGCAAGTATCCTGCAGAAATCCACTGCAACAATGGACGCAGTATGAACACCAGACGAGGCAGAGGACCCTTAACGCCATCGCTATGGATTCACCCACAATGCAATGCTACAGCACATGCAGGAAGGGACTTTTTATTGTAATCCACTTCCTGTACTTGTTCCATTTGAAGCAAACAGAGACCTGCGTTTGTTGGTGGACCAAATCTAGCGGACTAACCAAAAAGGCTAATGTGAAAGTGCCCTTAGCTTTAGCCCGCCTACTTCTGTTAGCTGGTTAGCTCACGTTAGCTCTTAGCTGCAGGCAGTTCAGAGTTTGGTAGACATCAATCATCCACCATGACGCTCACAGCCTCCTCTCAGCTCCACCTCTTAGCCCGTATTTGTATTTTCCTGAAGTGCTGACACGCGTGAGTCTAAGATGGCGACGGTGGGGACTGCCAACCAAGCTTCGATCTTTTATACCATCTTTTATATACAGTCTGTCTGTCCTGCTCATCGCCTGGCAAGAATTTAAAACTACTTTCACTGGGGGATAAAGCTTAAACTTCCACACCTGGCAACAATCTGCCAAAAAAAGAAAAGGAAGTTTGGTTTCTACCTGTTGTCATAGCGATCAGAGCTTAGACAACCTGCATAGCTTCATTATAGCAACTCAGAGAAATGTTTTAACCGCTTGAGCAAAGTTTCAGTTCTTCATCAGTTTTAACACACACACACACACAAACACACACACACACACACACACACACACACACACACACACACACACACACCCTGAGATCAGCTGACCACTGCTCCTCCCCCACCAGGACCGCCGTAGGAGTAAATGCTGTCCAGGAGCGTCGTGGGTGGAGAAGCAGCATCAGTCCGACTCCTGCTGCAGCAATCAGTCCAGAGAAGAAGAGGAGGAGGGAGAAAAGAAGATGTAAGCGGAGGACAGGAAGTGCTTGTTTGATATTCATGTGGATCACAGGAGCTTCTTTCCTATTCATGGAAAACGCTAAAACATGCAGCCGAGTGATGGAGACGTTCAGAACTGCGGTCCAGCCCGACTGCAGAGCGACGACATCCAACAGCTTCACGCTGCTTCACCTCAGAGACGGATTATTAAAGGAACATTTCACCACATCTGTGACTCTGTTCGCTCTCACAATCCAGCTTACAGCGAAGACAGTTAATCAGAAATTAGCAAACATTTCTTACCAGTTTAATTAATAGTAGTAAAAATCTATTTAGAACGGTAAGAATTTAAAAGTCTGTATTCATTTTATTATAATGTATGTTATCAACGTTTGTGAAGCAACAACAATTGCAAATTAGCTGTTAAGCTAATGCAGCTTGCACACTTACATTTTAACAGTTATACTTCCCTTTATTAATGTATAAATTCCCTTTCCAATAAACAAATGGAATAAAAAATATCAATCACAATCACTGAGAAATATTTAACAGTCTTCAAACACCTAAAACTGCTAGCAAAGGTTCAGCGTTGGCTAACAAAATGCTGCTAGCATCGCTACGTTTATCCTCCAGTAAGGCTGTGCACCACCAATCACCACAACAGTGGTGTAGTCCAGAGTATACGCGGGTATGTGGCGTATAGCCACCTTTTTTTCAGTCAGCATTGAGTAAACCCACTTCTAAACCCCCTATGATGCAGCTTTTACAGTTAACGTCTCTACACATGTAGCTACATAGCTACAAGTATCGACCAAAGTATCGCTACGCTTATTGCTAGTTTACAGACCTGCAATCTTTAAAGAAGTGCGAAATAATGTGAAGTTAGTCAGGCGTTTTATTAAAACACTAGATGACTTTTACATCCAACTTTAAAGGTTGCAATACAACCAGTTGTCTTTTTGTCGCGTCATAAATGCTCCCAGTTCCCGGTACATACCATATTAATCCCTCCCCTCATCTAGTAAAACCCCTTCAGACGGCCCAGAAAGTGGCAACACATTTATTGTTTTATCAGGCAAAAAGGTCATATTACTCCACATCTCGCTGACCTCCAACGTCGCCTGCAAAGACTTGTGAGTCTGCAGCAGCTGTTTACACATCTGGATCTCGGCTTCTGTCCATCTCAGTCCAGATTCTTTTCATCGCTGGTTCCAGAATGGATGGCCACCAGAGCAGCGTGTTGCTCACCGCCTTCCAGCATCTCCTCAACACAACTAACCTGCAGCAACGTCCAGCTTTTCAGCAGTCAGATTGTAAATGCAGAAGCAGCAGCTTAAACTCCACAAATCTCAGAGTTACAGCGCAGATCTGTGAAGTTTTCAGGTGCTAGCGCGCTCGTTGGAAGCTAAATCTGCTGACAGCAGCAGCACATTGGAAAGTTAATAATAATCTAACACAAAACAACAGAATGAGCTCCTCCACCAGATCAAACTGGGCCCCAGTCTGAAAACCTTTAAATCCCAACACACACTTTTATTCCTCAACTTTTATCACGGCATGCGAACTCTGTCTTTTAATGGATTTTTTTAAAAATATTTCTCAATGTATTGTAATCTTGTTTAGTTTTAATCTTTCACTTATTTCAGCATTAAATTTCTTTGTGTTTTCCTTCGTTCTAATTGTTTTATTTTAGGCTGCTTTCGTCTGTTCGTTCCTTTTAAAATATTTTAATGTTTTAATTTCTTTTAGTGTAATTTACATTTCTTTTATTTGAACGGATTTCTTTCAGTTTATTCTAGTTTTATTTTATTGGTCTTAATTTCTTTAAGTGTAATTAGTTGTCATTAATTTTGTCTTTACGTCTTGTAGTGGAATTTTACAATACTTTATTTTAGTTTTAATATTTTAATTCCCTTTAATACATTTTAATGTTAGTTCCACTGTGTATTTTTATGTTTATTTTGTCGGTATATACCACATATATCACTTTGTTTTGTTACTTGGCTGTGTCTGATTGTCTGTTTTTCAACAATTGGCAACTGTGTGCTTTAAAATGAGCAAAGTAAGTGTTTTTGGAAACTAAAAAATGTGTAAAAACTATAAAAGCACAGAAAGAATTCAACACATGAATGCAATATCTTTCAAATGCTTCATTAAAGATTTGTTTATTTGTATGATTGGAGCATTTTTGTCGTCCGTATGGTTTAACGGGTGGGTTTTATTCTGCCGCATGAAGCAGCCTTAGCGAGGGACATTCATGTTTTAATGGCTAAAAGAATCCCAGTAAGTCAGGATGGTGAAGTGGAACACACAATGACAGGACCTCCCCTGAGAGGAATGCAGCCATCATTAATACACCTGCGCTCTTCCTGTGATGATGTGTCAAAATGTCAGCAGCAGCAGTCCCCACGGAAACCACCACCACTCCGGTTGTTGATCATTTTTATGCCCCAACCTTCCAGCTGTGAAAGTAGTTAAACTGTTTGTCCAAAACAAACCAATAATGTGAATTATTACAGATGTTATTAAAAACATCTCATTTCACTCCGTATGCAGGAAGTTAAGAGCTAAATGTGACGAGGACAGTCTCCAGGACAATGTCCCGCTGTCACATCATCCCTGACAGATTCCCTCCATCATCTCCTGACTGACACGTCCAGCAGAGCAGCGTCTGCACAGTTGGTCGCTGCTCCGTGGAGAACTACAGCTCCCAGCATGCCTCAGGGCTCTAACAGGCAGGCGACACAGATGCCTGAACTGTCTTCGGCAGGTTTCCTGGTTATCGCCACAGCAGCCGGGGAGGACGTCACCATGGCAACATCCTCCACCGAGCCCCGGCTGGCTGAGGAGAGTCCAGCTGGCGCAGCCGGGGGACGAGTCCCGAACCAGCTCCACCAGTTTCCTGGCGAACACCTGGACATGTCGCCGAGGGAGGTGGGAGGACGACGTGGACGGGACAAGAGACGCAAAGACGAGGGAATTATTCCAAATATGAAGGATAGGAAGATATTTATGGAAACACAGGCTTCATTCATTATTACTGGCTGGTGTGAAGAGTCTGCAGACTGACAGCCAATCACAGCACTGCCACAACGACAGCCAATCAGAGCGCAGTGATCGCAGGAACCAAGAGTCAAGGAAACAAATCTCAGATCGTCTCCGTTCCTTTCACCTTGTTTCCTTTTATGTCCACTTCTCACGCTCCTTTCACTTCAAACTTCCAGAGATTTGGTGGCGTTTTAAGGGTTAATCAGGAAAATTATTATTTTTCTTACCCATCTGTAAACAGTTTAATTTCTGAAGAACTGAAACATGGGTGAGACAAAAGGGTGATTTGAGGGTTTTTAGAAAAGAAAAACTTCTGGTTGATTTTCAGAAAAATGAAACAAAAATGAAACAAAATGAACATTTAAGCTGCAGGATGATCAAACATGCTGATGAAAACTGGAAAAAATCAACTGACAAGCCTTAAAGGCTGCTTGTCTGATCAGCCCAAGTGTGTGTTTGTGTGTGTAGCTGCATCCGTTTGCCAGAAAAACCACACATTTACACGTGGTATTATGGGATTGATGTGTGCAGCAGTGTGACCTGCAGGGATCCGCGGCTCAACCTCCATCAACGTAAACATCGTTAAGACTTCGCAATAATCAGAGCGTGAATCACAGGCGGCGGGCCTCTTTTCTGCCGCCATGTTTATCTCTGCTGCTCCACTCGCAGAAATATTAGCTTTTATTATAAAAAACTGCATTTTTCAGGGATGAGAAAACTGAGAACGACATGCAAACGTTCATCAGCAATCAGAAACAAATTTCAGCAGAATTTGACTCTTTCTGCACAAAAATAAACAAAAACTCTCGTAGAAATAAATAATGAGGAAGAAAAATGAGAACAAAAACAACAGAGAGGAAAAAGTCAAAAGACTGAGTCAAGTTCAGCTCAGAAACGCATTAAGAAAACAGACTTTTTAACGTGCCTGTGGCCCCGGGAGTAACTATCAGATCATTCATAAAAAAAAAAAAAACAAGAACACAATGGGTACAGGATGATTACTGAGCTGAGCCGCAGAGTAGCCACAGACCTGGAATAGTTCCGGTTTGATCGCCACTGGCACCAGATTTATGCAGGCGTTAGACATGCAAGAGAATAACATCTGAATATCTTCTAGAAGACACCGATTGCTCCTCAGCCGTTCAACAAGCAGGATCATCACTAAATCAAACGAATGATTGTTTCCTGTCCAGATCCTGCTCCCGTTCGTCTTAATGAACCAATGTGAAACTAGTTCCTGTTCCTAATAAACTCGATGCCGCATATCTGCGGCTAAATGTACACGATGCTAATTATTCCACCGCTAACTAACATTAGCTTCCTGACTACGCTGAACCGGAAGCGCCACAAAAATATTCCACTGTCAGGTTTTCTCCAAGAAAATATCTGTTTAATGTTCTGATATTACCTAATTTTAGTGTTTTAAACAAAGTGAACAGAAAACGATAAATCTTCAGGAGTTCAGTTTTTATGATGTGCTCAGGGTATTTACGGCACAAGTTCCTGCTTTACGACACAGTTTTACAGCTGCTTTACGGCACAAGTTCCTGTTTTACGGCACAAGCTGCTCCTTTACGGCACAGTTTTACAGCTGCTTTATGGCACAAGTTCCTGTTTTACGGCACAAGCTGCTCCTTTACAGCAAAAGCTCCTGCTTTACGGCACAGTTTACTGCTCCTTTACGGCACAAGTCCCTGCTTTACGGCAAAAGTCCCTGCTTTACGGCAAAAGTCCCTGTTTTACGACAGTTTTACTGCTGCTTTACGGCACAAGTCCCTGCTTTACGACACAGTTTTACTGCTGCTTTACGGCACAAGTCCATGCTTTACGACACAGTTTTATTACTGCTTTAAGGCACAAGTTCTTGCTTTACAGCACAAGTTGCTCCTTTACAGCACAGTTTTACTGCTGCTTTACGGCAGCGGCTGCTGTTTTACTACACTGGCTGCTGCTTTATGTTACAGGGTTGCTGTTAACAGTTTGGTAAACTGAATGTTTATTTCTGTAAACAACCAGATGTTGATTAAACTTGCATGAAACATGAAAAACAAACTGACTGGAGGGAAAAAAACATTCAGGAACTGTTCAGAAGATGTAAACAATCCTGTTTGTTTTTGTTTTGTTTGCAGCTTTTGCATCAGTGTAACAATGTTTATCCGTCTGTTTATCTAAACAAACACCCTGCTGAAGTGCTCTGGAGCCAGACGCAGAGCTGTCGGTGATGGGCCGACCCTTCACCCCGACTTCCCCCCTGGTCAACCCTCCCAGCAGCTGCAGCTTCGCTGCTTTTCTCCTCTTTGTGTTGTCTTTTCATGGAGCAGGAGAAGGTCTGAGCCGCTCAACCATTTCCATAATCTCCATTAAACACTTCAAATGGGCGCTTTAAGAGCGCTGCCATCTGCATAATCCCATTAACTCTGAAGCTGCAGCCGCCACAACGCCGCCGCCGCCGCTCCGGCTCAGGTGGAAGGAGAAAGGGCAGATTTAGTTTGTGTCAGGTTTCTGAATGAATAAAAGACGAGGACAAGGAGAGGCCTGACAGTCCGGGGCGGCGATGGAGTCGGAGCCAAAGCTGCTCTGAGGGGACAAAATAAAAATCTTTTCAGGCTGAAAGCTTCATCCTGGTGTAAATCTGCTGGTGCTTCCCCTCCGTCTGGGGAAAAGTCCGCTTACAGAGTTTCCTGTCTCCCCCTTCTCCTCCTCTTCCTCCTCCTCCTCAGACGGAGAAGCAAAACAGATTCACGCTTTCTGACGACAAGAAAAGTAGGTCAGATTTAAATTCAGACCAAATCCGGGTGTTTTACTGCCACGCTCGTAAAACACCGCGTATGGCCGACCTCGGAGAAGAAAAAATCTGCAGGCTCAACAGGCCGCGGAGCTTCACAGAGAACCAGAGGGCTCAAAGGCCGTGGCGGAAATGAAACATCCATCACACATCAAAAGGTCGATAAAAAAGCAGGAAAATGGTTTGGTGATTAATTAACCACAGACGCCTCCTGAGGGAAACACTAATGAACCACGGAGAGAAAAAAATGGATCCGTTTCAGCACCGTCGTCTGCAGACGAGTGACGAGGCAGAAGGGGGAAAAAAAAGGTCAAAATATGGCGACTGCAATCTGTTTTCTGAGAAACACGACTCATTTATTCCAAACGCTGCTGCTGCATCCAGTCAGAGCTTCACCCCGAACAAGAAACAAGAATTTTAATGTTTTTAACCAAAACCAGATGAAGGAGAGTCGCCCACACACTCAGGCTCGCCGGTTTCTGGACATGTTATCAGGGTTTCCTCACACACTCACACACACACACACACACACACACGTCATGTTTTTCATGGTGGAAACAAAACTATTTTAGATTCTTTAAACCTATAAAAATAACTTCCAATAGTTATTTTATGCCATAAATCAACGATGTCCCCACAATACAAAATGGCCCCATGGTGCTTTGTGTATTTTCACATATTATTCCTTACAAATCACATTTACCAACACACACACAGACAGACACACACACACACACACACACACACACACGCACACACACACGCACACGCACACACACACACACACACACACACACACGTCACTATCTGATGCTAATTAATATAATAACACCAAACAGGATTTTGACCAGATACTTTTACTAAACTGTTCCTGAACTGGAATAAATCAGTAAATAATTGGTATAAATAATAAAACGAGTTATGAGTTATGTCATATCACCCTGGTATTGATTAATAATTAATCTGATGATAATCAGTCTGACAAGTCCGTTGATGGCAAACTGCAAGAAAATAAAAGATTCCTGAAGAAAAGACACACTAAAGTTGAAAAAAAAGACAAAGAAATGGTTTCTTCTGAGTCATGTTGAGTCCAGGTTCGGACCAGTCCAGGTCTGATCCGGTCCAGGTCCGATCTGGCTCAGGTCAGACCTCTGATGACGTGGAACTAAAAGAAAAGACCACAGTGTGGCTCCTGCTCCTATTGGTGGCACTTCAATGATTCATAAGTCGTCTCAGAGCAGGAATTCCAGCTCATTCATTATGAATAACGGCAAACATTAAAGCCTGCAGAACCGCAGCGGAAAATATACTAAAATAACACAAACACCGACCCCAGAGACTGAAGAGCATGTGAGAATGTGAGAAGAAAGAAGCTAGACTGTTACTGGGACCACCTCACTGAAGCAGCTCAGAACTGATAAGACTGGCTGGGGAGACATGCGCCAACCAGGTGGGATGCTAACTACGCTAACTACGCTAATTACAACCAGTCAGCACAGCTAATCTGGATGGATGGAACCAAAACCATTCAAACAAGATACAACTGAACAGAACCAGTTAGAATGAAAGAATAAAACCAGTCAGAACCAGTTAAAACAGGTGGACAAAACCAGTAAGAATCATGCAGTGTAGCATCAACCAAAAACAGTGAGGGTTATGTCCTCGCAAGCTTCCGTACTTTTACATTCCAACTTCCTTCAGCACAGGTACAGACAAAAGTCCAGATGCATTGACTTGCGTGAACGTGGATGAATACTATCCCGTATGAACAAACATATCTTCGCCCAGATATCGGGGCATGCCGCGCTGGAAGCTAAAAAAAGAAAAGTGACCATTAGCGTTTTTCCAGGTGTTTTAACAGGTATGCCTCAGAGGAAGCCCCTTAATGCCCCAGTTTGATTTTTCTCAGGCGCCACACAGGAAATATAATTTCTTTTTCTAAGAAATAAGACAGAAACCCCGGAAGTAACCAGTGGAGAAAATAAAGGAATAATCCCAAAGTCAACAGAAATAAGCACACCCAAAGCTGGTTTATGACAGGAAGAGCACTCACTACACTATAAAACTAATTTCATCTCCATGGAAACCAGCAGGACCTTCATGATTCATGTCAAACAAAGGAAGAGTTGTAGGAGAGCTGGAATCACCATAAAACAGCAAAAGTAAGACATGACTTGTGATTCTGGCCGTTATTTCCGAGTTTCTGTCCACAGTGATGAGATGGACATCTTTAGTATCAGCAGATCTGCTTTCCTGACACTTTGTGTGGTTTTCTTGGATCCGTTTGCTTCAGAACAGGTTGATGCCTCTCTTCCTCCTCCAGTGAGGAAGAGGTCAAACATTTCCAAACATGACGGTTCTGCAACAAGACGAGAGGATACGGAGGCTTCACTTTCTGGTTGTTCTGTGCTGATCTGGTGGGGTCACCTGCTCTGAAACAACCTGGTTGCTATGGTGATCTATGCCTCACACTGTACTTCAGTGCAGCGGAAATCACCATGACAACGTAAACTATTTTATCTCCATGACTTCATGTGATAAAAGCAGCGTAAAGCAGAGGGAGGGGCCTGGAGTGTGTTTCAGGTCGAGTGTGTAGCTGGAAGATCGTTTTAGTGCATTTAAACAGTTTTATTTTATTTTAGAGAGAGCAGCTCATTTACACAGCCGAGTCAGCAGCTCTGTGTGTGTGTGTGTGTGTGTGTGTGTGTGTGTGTGTGTGTGTGTGTGTGTGTGCTCCATCTCTGCTGGGTCCAGTTTCATCTCTGTGTCGGATCAGACAGGGACTCTGCCATAAATCACAGCTGCAGAGCCGATGTGCTGCAGATGATCTGGGTTGGGTTTAAGGTCCGAGCATCGGGGCGGAACCGCGACCCAACAGTCTTCAGAGCGCCACATCGTCCACCAGAACCAGCTCCGCACGCTGCGGTTTGGGGTAAAATGATCCAAATCTGCAGCAGAATGCAGCAAACGTACAACACTCAGCCGAGTTTCAGCAGCTTCTACTCAGAGCTTTTTTCATAACTTTACCAAAAAACGGCCATCGGGACTAGAACCTGGTTCTGGTCCAGATGGAGGTTTTCCTCCCTGGTTCTGGTTCTGATGGAGGTTTTCATCCCAGGTTCTGGTCCTGATGGAGGTTTTCATCCCAGGTTCTGGTCCTGATGGAGGTTTTCCTCCCTGGTTCTGGTCCTGATGGAGGTTTTCCTCCCTGGTTCTGGTTCTGATGGAGGTTTTCCTTCCTGGTTCTGGTCCTGATGCAGGTTTTCCTCCCTGGTTCTGGTTCTGATGGAGGTTTTCCTCCCTGGTTCTGGTTCTGATGGAGGTTTTCCTTCCTGGTTCTGGTCCAGATGGAGGTTTTCCTTCCTGGTTCTGGTCCAGATGGAGGTTTTCCTCCCAGGTTCTGGTCCAGATGGAGGTTTTCCTTCCTGGTTCTGGTCCTGATGGAGGTTTTCCTTCCTGGTTCTGGTCCTGATGGAGGTTTTCCTTCCTGGTTCTGGTCCTGATGGAGGTTTTCCTTCCAGGTTCTGGTCCTGATGGAGGTTTTCCTCCCAGGTTCTGGTCCTGATGGAGGTTTTCCTCCCAGGTTCTGGTCCTGATGGAGGTTTTCCTTCCTGGTTCTGGTCCTGATGGAGGTTTTCCTTCCTGGTTCTGGTCCTGATGGAGGTTTTCCTTCCTGGTTCTGGTTCTGATGGAGGTTTTCCTTCCTGGTTCTGGTTCTGATGGAGGTTTTCCTTCCTGGTTCTGGTCCTGATGCAGGTTTTCCTCCCTGGTTCTGGTTCTGATGGAGGTTTTCCTTCCTGGTTCTGGTTCTGATGGAGGTTTTCCTTCCTGGTTCTGGTTCTGATGGAGGTTTTCCTTCCTGGTTCTGGTCCAGATGGAGGTTTTCCTCCCAGGTTCTGGTCCTGATGGAGGTTTTCCTTCCTGGTTCTGGTCCTGATGGAGGTTTTCCTTCCTGGTTCTGGTCCTGATGGAGGTTTTCCTTCCTGGTTCTGGTCCTGATGGAGGTTTTCCTTCCAGGTTCTGGTCCAGATGGAGGTTTTCCTCCCAGGTTCTGGTCCTGATGGAGGTTTTCCTTCCTGGTTCTGGTCCTGATGGAGGTTTTCCTTCCTGGTTCTGGTCCTGATGGAGGTTTTCCTTCCTGGTTCTGGTCCTGATGGAGGTTTTCCTTCCAGGTTCTGGTCCTGATGGAGGTTTTCCTTCCTGGTTCTGGATCATATGATGGATTTCTTTTAACTGGACTAAACTGTATTTTCAGTAAAAACCTGAATTTGTTGCTCAGATCTCTCAGACGATGATGGTTTCCAACACCTCCCAGTCCGTCTCAGGTTGTCAAATATTCACCCAGAAACAAACCAGTTTCCAGTAACAAATTTCTAAATGGAAATTTCCAAAATGACCTAAAAATCTGAATGAAAACAGGTTTGAACCCTAATTATGTTTTTCTTGTAGGAAACATTTATATTATTAACGTTTCATATTCAGTATGAAGGAGGAAGAGAAGCAGTCAAGACCCGGACCCGTTCAGGGACATTAATTAACCTTCAGGGCATCCGAGGGCTGAAGGAGGAGGAGGAGGAGGAGGAAGAACAGCCTTCAAATAAAGATGAAGGGGAAATCTGCTTCAAACAACAAAAAAAATCCAAAATATCCAGTTCAGAAGTCGCTCCACCTCCAACCTGCTTCTCTCCACCCGTCCTGCTGGGCTGTCACCAGGCAGAATTCAAACGCTCCTCATTAAAATCCACCTTCACAACAACATCACACACACACACACACACACACACACACACACACACACACACACCAGGAGAAAGCCAGAGTAAACTCTGATGTGTGTTACAACTGACTTTTATCATCAATTTCTCTGATTTTTAACTAAATTTCTAATTTTTCACTTTTCTTGTTTTGTTTCATTCATTCATTTTCTGAACCGCTTAATCCAGTTCAGGGTGGCGGGGAAGCTGGAGCCTATCCCAGCTGGCTTTGGGCAACAGGCAGGGTACACCCTGGACAGCTCGCCAGTCCATCACAGTTTCAGTTTCTCTATATTTTATCACTCCGATCTTAGATCTTAATCTAAAACAATAAGAATGTAAAAAAAAAATAAAAAAAATATGACAACTTTTATCTTCTCATCAAATCATATTTTATTCCCAGTAGAAGATTAACAACCAGTCAGAAGATGAAACTTTTTAATCATTTCATGGAGAATCTGATGCAGCAACACGTCTGTAACACGTCTGTCACACGTCTGTCACACGTCTAACAAGTCTGCAACACGTCTACAACGCGTCTACAACGCGTCTACAACGCGTCTACAACGCGTCTAACCCATCTATAACACGTCTGTAACACGTCTGTAACACGTCTGTAACACGTCTGTAACACATCTACAACACGTCTGTAACACGTCTGTAACACGTCTGTAACACGTCTATAACACGTCTATAACACGTCTGTAACACGTCTGTAACACGTCTGTAACACGTCTGTAACACGTCTGTAACATGTCTAACAAGTCTACAACACGTCTGCAACACGTCTGCAACACGTCTGCAACACGTCTAACAAGTCTACAACACGTCTGCAACACGTCTGCAACACGTCTAACGCGTCTAACGCATCTATAACACGCCTATAACACGTTGCAACAGCTGGAAAGGTTACATCTGGAGTAACGCGACTGGTTTAACTGGAAACAGGTCGGTAACGCGACTGGTTTAACTGGAAACAGGTCGGTAACGCGACTGGTTTAACTGGGAACAGGTCGGTAACGCGACTGATTTAACTGGAAACAGGTCGGTAACGCGACTGGTTTAACTGGAAACAGGTCGGTAACGCGACTGGTTTAACTGGAAACAGGTCGGTAACGCGACTGGTTTAACTGGAAACAGGTCGGTAACGCGACTGGTTTAACCGGAAGCAGGTCGGTAACGCGACTGGTTTAACCGGAAGCAGGTCGGTAACGCGACTGGTTTAACCGGAAACAAGTCGGTAACGCGACTGGTTTAACCGGGAACGCGACTGGTTTAACTGGGAACAGGTCGGTAACGCGACTGGTTTAACTGGAAACAGGTCGGTAACGCGACTGGTTTAACTGGAAACAGGTCGGTAACGCGACTGGTTTAACTGGAAACAGGTCGGTAACGCGACTGGTTTAACCGGAAGCAGGTCGGTAACGCGACTGGTTTAACCGGAAGCAGGTCGGTAACGCGACTGGTTTAACTGGAAACAAGTCGGTAACGCGACTGGTTTAACTGGAAACAGGTCGGTAACGCGACTGGTTTAACTGGAAACTGGGAACATCTACAACACGTCTGTAACACATCTACAACACGTCTGCAACACGTCTGCAACACGTCTGCAACACGTCTAACATGTCTACAACACGTCTGCAACACGTCTAACAAGTCTACAACACGTCTACAACACGTCTACAACACGTCTGCAACACGTCTGCAACACGTCTAACATGTCTACAACACGTCTGCAACACGTCTAACATGTCTACAACACGTCTGCAACACGTCTGCAACACGTCTGCAACACGTCTACAACACGTCTACAACACGTCTAACGCATCTAACCCATCTATAACACGCCTATAACACGTTGCAACAAACAGCTGGAAAGGTTACATCTGGAGTAACGCGACTGGTTTAACTGGAAACAGGTCGGTAACGCGACTGGTTTAACTGGAAACAGGTCGGTAACGCGACTGGTTTAACTGGAAACAGGTCGGTAACGCGACTGGTTTAACTGGAAACAGGTCGGTAACGCGACTGGTTTAACTGGAAGCAGGTCGGTAACGCGACTGGTTTAACTGGAAACAGGTCGGTAACGCGACTGGTTTAACTGGAAACAGGTCGGTAACGCGACTGGTTTAACTGGAAACAGGTCGGTAACGCGACTGGTTTAACTGGAAACAGGTCGGTAACGCGACTGGTTTAACTGGAAACAGGTCGGTAACGCGACTGGTTTAACTGGAAACAGGTCGGTAACGCGACTGGTTTAACTGGAAGCAGGTCGGTAACGCGACTGGTTTAACTGGAAACAGGTCGGTAACGCGACTGGTTTAACTGGAAACAGGTCGGTAACGCGACTGGTTTAACTGGGAACAGGTCGGTAACATGACTGGTATCAAAAGGAGCATTTCAGAGAGGCAGAGTCTCAGATGGGGAGATGACAGGTTCAGACAAACGTCAAAACAACATTCGTCAGCCTTGGTAGTTTCCACCATCTACAGTGTAAAACATCATCATGACATTCAGAGAATTGGTAGGAATCCCTGTATGTCGTGGCTTTAGACACGTGTGGCTATACTGCTATACTGGATACTAGTAATTCTCTGGTTTAAAAGCGGACATGATTCTCTGATGGAAATCACGACATGGATTCAGGAAGACTTCCTGTCTGGGAACGCAGTTCATACTGGTTTCCATGAATGTCTGGAATTTAAATAAAATGGAGTTTTTTCCCTCCCACTGTCGCCTCATGCATCTCAGGGTGGAGGGTTGGATCTAGTCTAGATTCGATCAGAAAGTTCCACTTTGGTTCGAATCAATCTCCTGGTTTTCCTTATCAAGGTTGTTTACATGACCTGGCTCGAACCGATGTGCCGTTCAAGAGCCCTGAGATGACATTGTTGTGAAGTGGCGCTTTACAAATAAAGCTGGAGCTAAATTAATTATAATAAAGGTTAAAGGCACCTTACGTAACTTTCTGATCTTAAAACTTAAAACTTAAAAAGTCACATCTATTATGTGAATTTCTAGAGCCATCGTTGTCCAGGTTAGAAATCTAATTGTTACTTTTTCTTCCGGAACAGCGCAGGACGCGGTCGCATTGCATCACACACTAGCAAGCAGATATAAACACACCAAACGTTTTGAATGCACAGAAAAGAACAAGACAACATGAAAAGAGGAAATAAAAACAGGAAGAGACAAAAGAAAAGACAACAGTCAAGATAAGACTGACTTTTACTGGCTGGGGAGGGCTCAGAGAAGAGACGGCATGAAGATGCATTCTGGATTAGCCGTCGAAAGGAAGCATCACTGACAAATTCTGCTACATATGAAGTCTCATGTGAACCCACCCAGACACGGAAAACAAAAACTAAATTCTTCTTCTAAAACTCCAGCCACGCGTCTCCAGATGTCCCAGTTGCTAAGAGGAGAGAGGACGCTGCACAACGCTGAGTAACGCGAAATGAGCCCATGTGTCAGTTTCACCTGACTTGCTGTTTTTTCTCTACTGGGAATAAACTATGATTTGGAAATGAAACCGTATATTTCACACAAGGTGACATTTTCTGTGGGGAATTGAGGCTTTCCAGCATCATAATTAAAACCAAAATAAAGTCTTGAACATTCCTGACCAGAAATTCTGTAATTTTTATCCAGAAGCAACGATGGCGGAGCAGCTGCACGACCACAGAAGAAGAAGAAGATTCCAGGAAATGAATTCAGAACGCAGCAGGTTTGCAGCCTGCAGGGAGGAACCGGGCCTCCGAGGAGGTGAGCGGGTTAATCGCTGCAGTTTGCTTCTGGGCACATCGGCAGCATGTCAGGATGCTGCTCGCTGATGTCTCAGCGCCGGGACCTGAACCTGCGACCTGCAGCTCCAGACTAGGCTCCTCCCACATCCAGGAGGACCAAACAGCAGCCTGAAACACCTGAAGGCGTTTCAGGGAGCAGGTGGGAGGTGTGGGAGGGGGGTTGAACACCTCCGGCCCAGAATCCGTCCCCTCTGTGTCTCAGCTTCATCCGCGGGAACGCCTTTTGTTTTCAGCGGCCGATAATTCGGATTAACAGCGGCGTGAACGCTCAAGAGGACTCGCTAATCCTGTTAGAGGAACACCTGAGCTGCAGGCTAATCCTGTTTAAACCTCCACACACACACACACACACACACACACACCAGTAAACATGCTGCTGAGCTTTAACAGCCAACACACACACACACACACACACACACACACACACACACACACACACACACACACCAGTAAACATGCTGCTGAGCTTTAACAGCCAACACACACACACACACACACACACACACACACACACACACACACACACACACACACACACCAGTAAACATGCTGCTGAGCTTTAACAGCCAACACACACACACACACACACACACACACACACTGATGACACCTGGACGGAGACTTTTATCATTAATTAAGCTGATATAAACTGATGTGATTCTGGCTTCTTGTTATGACCATTAGCGATAGTGTGTGTGTGTGTGTGTGTGTGTGTGTGTGTGTGTGTGTGTGAGAGATGGGGGGGGGGGTGAAAGGAAAGGACTAAAAGAACTAATAATTTATCTGGTATGCCACTATTTTAGTCAACATGTTATTAATTGTTGTAATCATTAAGATGCCACCAGATCCACTCAAGCACCATCTCTCTACCATCATCATCATCGTCGTCTCTGGACCAGTAGTGTGGAACTGATGGTCATGTGACCCTCCAGCTGGTCTACGGAGGTTTTCCAGCGTTTCTCTCCGTCCAGGAGGTTTACAATCCAGACACAACATGTAGTGTTTATTCAGAGACTCTAGATGGTAAATCCACCATTATTTATCACATCTTCATCACCATCACTACCATGTTGCTAAGAGACCTCTATCTTCACCTGGACATGATGATGAAGACACTTCCTGTCAGACTTTCCACCAATCAGAGAGCTTAAACTGACGGTAACGTCCAATCAGGAGCAGCCAAAGATCAACAAGTGATGAGAAAAGCAGGAAAATAATGATCCTCTATGGCTGGAATAAAGCCAAGAAGATGTTTGGGATGCAGCTGAGGTGGAGGTGCTGCAGTGAGGATAGCAGGTAGATCGTAGCAGGAAGACGTGTGGAAACATGGAAACAGTGTGAGGTGGAGGTGCTGCAGTGAGGACAGCAGGTAGATA
The DNA here is from genome assembly GCF_933228915.1 of Telmatherina bonti. Classification (NCBI taxonomy): domain Eukaryota; kingdom Metazoa; phylum Chordata; class Actinopteri; order Atheriniformes; family Telmatherinidae; genus Telmatherina; species Telmatherina bonti. The sequence goes on along the minus strand of NC_136626.1, from coordinate 6,439,909 downwards.
GTAGCAGGAAGACGTGTGGAAACATAGATTAGTTTGTAAACAAAGAAATACATAAATGCCGCATGTGAGACGTGTAAACCTTAGAACATTTTCATGATAACATGAAACTTATGTTAATTCCTACATGAAACCCTTATAAATAATGTGAAATCATATGTTCCATGTTTAATCCCAAAGGTTTCACATGCAACCATGGGTTGTATGTTAGATTTAACATGGGTTTCACATGTAATTTTACCCGTTTCATTTAATCACCATGTTTCAAACTGCACGTTTCCACGTCATCAACGTAAGACGTGTTTTCCACTTACATCTCGTGTCTCACGTCCAAAAGCACGAGTTCACATGTAGAACCTATGTTAATTTCCACATGAAACCTCCATAATAATGTGCAACATATAGAGTTATATATAAACTTCTGCAACTCCACGAGTCTTATATGCAATACTGCAGGTTTCACATGTCTTTAGTTTTCTGTTCATTTATATTATGGAATACAAACTAAAATAATGTAAAATATATAACAATTAATCATTAAAAATATATTCATTCACTATCCGAATCGCTTGGTCTGATTAAGGGTCGTGAGGGAACTGGAGCCTTTCCCAGCAGTCTTTGGGCGAGATGTGGGGTACACCCTGGACAGGTCGCCATCACTATAAATAAAAATATATTTATAGTATAACATATATTTTATATTATTTTTATAAATATTATAAAATATATTTTATGTTTAATGTGTGGTGCAACCACGTTTTCTTTCTTCAACGTAAATGTTCCACATATAATCCATATAAGTCTCAGGTTCCACATCTGGTCACACATAGGAATCATGTTATATCAAATTAACATGAAATTTATGATTTACATTAATTTTACATGATCATTGTGAAAAGTTCCCATGTGAAATATGCGTTTCATTTTCTACATTTCTCACTTGTTTCACATGTGCAAAGCCACACGAGTTCACATGTAAAACCGTGTTAATTTCCACATGAAACCTGTAGAATCATGTGAACCTCATGGCCTTCCACCCGTCATCATGCAGGTTTTTATGTGATTATGTGGTTTTCACATGAAGATTTAAACATTTCATCACCAGGAAAATGTTATAAAACTTGACATGTGTATTTCTGCATGTGTAAACATCACAACATGCAAATAAAACAGACTTTAAAGCATCAGAAACTCAGCAGAGACTCCATCACATCCGTCAAAAGCTGCAACTCGACTCCACAGCCGCTTCTTTTCCTTCTCTTCCACATTTTTTAATTTTTTTTTATTCAGCTTATTTTATCGAACTGACATTCGATGGTCAATCAGCGATTTTCCATCAGATTTATTCTAACTCATTATTTCCAGAGTAAACATTGAGGCAGTGGCTCCGGCGGTGGAGCCGCTTGTCTTGTGGCCTGATGGTCAGCGGTTTAAGTCCTGCTCCGCTACGCTGCTGCAGGAGGATTGTTCCCCGACGGTCCCAAACCCGGAGAAATGCAGAAGGTTGCGTCAGGAAGGGCATCCGGCGTAAAACGTGGCAATTCACCCGAGCGATGATTCGCTGTGGCGACTCCTTCAGAGGGACAAGCCGAAAGGAAAACGACTTTTCCAGAGTAAAAATGTGCAAACGCTGCAGAAAACGGTGCAACGCTGGTCAACACAACTGGTTCCCAGAGTTACAACTGGTTCCTGTTTAACCCAGTAAAACAAACTCGAATTTTCTGCATGTTTTGTTACTTCTAGGCCTGAAACTCCTGCGTTTATTTGCCCTCCTCAGAGCGGAGACGCGGCTAAACCAGCCGTTTTCTGCGTGTTTGTGATGCTGTGGAGGATTTGGCGTGAGAGCAAAGGAAGAATCTGATCTGGATTCTGTCGGATCAATCAGGCGGTTTTTTCCTTCCTCGTCTTCTGGGATGTTTTTTCTCCTGTCAGAGCCTCAGACGTCAGTCTGTCTCAGAACATCAGGCAGAAAATGGATCTTTTCGATTGTGAAAGACGACGCTGGGCTGCTGAGGCGTCCTGGTGCTGCTTCATCTTCAGATTTTCCAGCGGTGCACACACGTGCACGCCTCCGTAACACGTTTGTTTGTCTCTGTCTCAGATGAAAAGTGTTTGTGTCACTGTACCTGAAGGTTTCATCATTTCTGATTCAGTCTAAGTTTCATGGCGCGACTGTCGCGTGACTCATCACATTTGATCCAAACGGATTTGCGACGAAACGTCACGCTGACTGAGGAACATCAGCTGATGCTTCCTGACCGCCACTCAGCTGTGGACGGACATCACCCCCACCGACCGTTAAATAAAACACATTGTTCCTCACTCTGGTTGCACATGAGAGATTCTGCTCCACGCTGCCCCCCCAGTTACCGGTGGTACTGCACCATTAGCATCTGGAAGCTGTACGAAAACAGCCTGAAATACGCATGAGGAGGCGCCATCTGTACGCAGAGCTCACATCAAGCATTAATTCGCCCTCGTGCAGTCAGTTTAGAGCAGCGTGTTTTCATTGTTCCCCTGCTCCAACACACCTGACTGACCGTCACTGTGAAGATGTTGACGAGAACCAGTTTGGTCCATTTGATTTGATTTAGGTGTGTTGGAAATGATAAAAACCTGCTGCTCAACCATCCCAGGGGACCCTTGGCGTAGAGCAGCGGTGCCCAAGTCCAGTCCTGGAGATCTCCCATCCTGCAACCTTTAGACGCAACCCCAGTCCAGCACAGCTGAGTCACACAGCTGAATTCCTCTTCTGCACATCATCCAGCTCTGCAGAGGCCTGCTGATGAGACACTTATCTGATTCAGGTGTGTTGGAGAAGGGTTGCACCTAAAACAGCAGGATGGTAGATCTCCAGGACCGGACTTGGGCCCTCCCATACTGAGCGGAGCTGATTACCGTTCCTGTTTCCACATCCAGGTTTCCACTCGCGCTCTCCGTCAACAAGCACCAGACAACCTTAAAATCCCCCGCTCCCATCGGGGTTACGCTGCGTCCCGCGGGACGCCGGTCCCTCTGCGTGGCTCGGGCGTGAGGAAGAGTTTCCTGCTGGCGCACCACTTCTTGTGTCTACGTCAGGTAATCCTTCATCATCACTTTGCTGCTCAAATCAAACTCTGAATGTCACAAATCAGAGTTTTTAACCACGTAGTGACAAGATAACACGATCTGTTACTTAACCTCATCACACGGTGCTGCATCGTGGTTTCTATGACGACGTGTCACATCAAAACCATGTCAGACGTGTTTCTTTTGAAAGAAATGAATGTTCAGATCTGAGAAACGACATCGATTAAATGTTTTAGTATTTAAGGTTGCTGATCGTCTGCAAACCAGTTCTGATCCATTAAGGCTCCAGTTAGCCGCCTGAAATGACCTCGGCGTGAATCACCACGCTGTCTAAGCTTTCTATAACAGGAAAGCCAGATTTTACTAATTTGCTCTTTGTGCAGAGTTCCAGCATCCCACGGATCCATCATGAAAACCCGGAGAGACTCCGGAGCAGACGGATCTGAACAGGTTCGCTCCGCGTTTGATGATTTATGTTGAAAGCCGGTTTGATCCCAGAAACAAACCGATCTCTGTCGTCAAAGCAGACAGAAGATTCTCCATGTGGGACAGAAATCAAAAGCAAACCAAACAATGGGAACAGCCAGAAGAAACCCAAGCTGTGACAGCAAGCTTTATTTATTTAAACTAAACATCTGCAGCTGAAACAAACCTGGATTATTGCAGCATCGATTACAGACACTAAGAGCAGAGGCAACGTCCAGAGAAAACCTGGCTTAAGCACAAACAGACCTGGGAGGAGAAAAGAAAACAGATTTTATTCTGCAGGATGGCGGCTGTTAGTTCAGCAGAAACCTCAGACAGCTTCTAATCCACCGTTTCGCCTCAGAAAAAGAAAATAAGCCTAAAAGGCAACTTTTCAGGGAGCGTGTGACTGACAGTCTGCTGCTGCCTCCTCAGAGAGCTTCATGTAACGTTACTCTGCTTTTCTTTCCCGTCACGAAGCCTCAAGCTGCCCGAGAGGTCAGGAGTCACCATCTGCTCCGAGCTACACGGCCCCTCGGCCAGGACCCCGCGGACCAATCAGGGGACGGACTGGAACCGAAGCGCGAGGACGCCAGCGGCGGCCATATGCAGAGCCGCATCATGTTACCAATCAGATGGATGCGTCGCAGTGATGTAGCGTATCATGAGATCTCCACGAGTCATGTCAGCGACGTGACGCGCAGCGACGGGACGCGCAGCGACGGGACGCATAGCGACGGGACGCGCAGCGACGAGACGCGCAGCGACGGGACGCGCAGCGACGGGACGCGTAGCGACGGGACGCGCAGCGACGGGACGCGCAGCGACGGGACGCGCAGCGACGTGACGCGCAGCGACGGGACGCATAGCGACGGGACGCGCAGCGACGGGACGCGCAGCGACGGGACGCGCAGCGACGGGACGCGCAGCGACGGGACGCGCAGCGACGGGATGCGCAGCGACGGGACGCGCAGCGACGGGACGCATAGCGACGGGACGCAAAGTGTTGGCGCTTTACTCTGACATAATGGAAAGAACTCATTAGCTAATTTAAATAAAGTTTGCAATGTGAACAGAAACGTACGAATCAGAGAGTTGTAACCAATCAGCTTTTGATTGTGCTGCATTAGCTACGGAGATGCTACATTGTTCGCTTTTTTTTTGGCACATTTATCAATCTAATGAAAAAAATTCTATTTTTTTCCTACAACTGTGAAAATAGAAGTAAAAGAAATGTAAGATGTCTCTCCTCATCCTGTGATAACACCGTGTTAAATCGCAAACTACGTCTGGCCCCAGAACATGTATAGACTGATAATGTTTTCATCCTGTAGGCCAGCAGCAAAAACGTTTCAGTGTTAAACAGGCGTCGTCAGAAATACTTGATAAAATACACGTGAGTTTGTTTCTTAATTCATTACTGAATTATCGCCCGCTGCTGCTAACCTCTGTTATTTAGCCGGCGCAACAAGCTAGTGGTGTTAACGTTAAACCGTCACTTTTCAAGTCGCACTTTTTCCACCGGCAGCAAGCAGGGCGATGCACGTTGTGATAATGTGTATAAAATCAATAAATGTGTTGATGAAGTTTATTTAACACATATTTGTACGTCACATGTTGCATCCGAAGGCCTGACACTTCCGATTTACGTTGTATTTTCATTCTAAAACAAATCTACCGCACATGCAGGTTGTTGAACTCCACGTTTCAACTTCGTTGAGTAAAAATGCAAATTGTTGGATGCTGGTGGCGTTAAAATTCCAGATGCAACTCCAGATGTGAAAGAATAAAATGGTGCACCAGTCGGAAGCGTTGTGATGCCGACGGCCGCTGAAGCAAACAAAATCCTTTCCAAACCTTCATGTTTGGACTAAAAACAGCTGGAAACAAACACGATACCCGTTTTATTGTTTTTTTTATAGCATCTTAAATGTCGGGGTTTTCAGCCTTTATGAGGACCGATCGGATTAATCACGTCGAAAGCCGCCGGTATTTTAGCGTTAAGTTCGAAACGATGACAGATTACACGTCCATGTGTCCGTAGATCAACATGCTTGTTCTTTATATACCTAAAATCAGCGTTTTAACAGTTTTCCGGATCCAAACAACCCAGAAACGCCGTTTTACGTCAGGTGTCGCGCGTTGTCAGTTGTTTCCATTTTCAGATAGTTTACTGTGTTTTACATCGTCCAGGATGACAAGATGAAGAATACAAACAATGCTCCTTTATCTCCTCCTCCTCTCATCCAGCTCTTCATCTCATCACTCCTCAGTGTCAGCTGACGTTTCTGTGGCGGTGTGATGTCACATTTCTGCATCGTGTCGTCAGATTGCATCACAGGTAAAGTCACCGCGACGCTGCTGATTAACACATCCGTCGCTCTTCATCACATGAAGATACCCGACAGAAACGCTGATGCATCGCCGTGAGCGTCGCACCAGGACTGTTTATGTCCTCAAAACATTTCATTTATTTAATTTACTTTGTTTTAAAATAAATCCACTTCGTTTGTGGGAGAAAAAGCTGCAGAATCAGGATGTTAAAAACGTGCCATGTAACCCTAACCCTATTTTTAGATAATTAAGTCATAAACGTCTCAGTTTCAGATTATTTTTTAAATTAATCTCAACATCGAATTCAAACGACGACGAAGCCAAAAAACACTTAAATAAAAATAAATGTTAAATGAAAATAAAAAAGCTCCAAACATCTTTGCACAAAATGAAGAAAAATATTTTAAATTCTCCAACGATTTCTCTTTTTTTATGTTTATTTTGTTAAAATCTGCAGTTTTACAAAGAATTCAGAAAATATTTACAAGCTGGAAATAAAAATGTCTAAACGCCGTCGTCATTCATCCTAAAAACCATTTAATGATATAATCAATATAAATTGATCTCATTTCAAGAGCCAGGGCCCCGCTGGCATCTCTAACACACACACACACACACACACACACACACACACACACACACACACACACACACACACACACACACACACACACACACACACACACACACACACACACACACACACACACACGCACGCGCGCGCGCGCAGGATAAACAAGCAGAACTGAAGCCTTGTGGTGTTACGGAGGATATATTAAACCCCAGTGAGGCTGCTCGCAGGCCTGCAGCAGGATGGACGCATAAAACCAGTAAACCCAGTGCTGAAACACACAACAGAAAAGGAAATAAATCTTTTTATCACTCAGTTTAAAAATCCATCGTAGTCGCGTTGGCTTGTTTATTTCGTACTTACGCTGCGTTTAATCTTAAAAACTGAAGTAAACGTTGCAGAAGTGCGTCTGCAGCTTTTTCACTGCTGCTCATGTCTGACAACATTAAATCCACTCAGTTCATCGTAGTTTCAGCTCCTCCGTCATTTATCTTGTGTTTATTCAAAGTATATTTTAAAAAATCATAAATGATTTGATTAAATGTAGCAACAGAAAGCAGGGAGTCATTCATCCTAAACAAACACACACCAACAGAGATCATATTCGGTGGAATTGTGTCCAAATCGACAGCAGACCAGCGATCGCAGGTTGGACTGACTGGAAAAACAGCTTCCAGTTCACAAAATGTTAATGAAAGTCAGATTCCAGAGGCCTCCCGGAGCTCCCGGACCTGAACGGGGGGAGATGCAAATGCAGCCTGCAGGAGACGTGCAGATAAAATCTGCTTTCTATCCTGCAACGCCGCGGCAGATTAAACGTCCAGCTGAGATGGAAAACCATTCGTTTGTTTGTCGTTGTCGTTCAGACAACTTCATCGTGCTCCTAACTCGTCTTGGAATCTTCTCAGACGTTTCCGAAACTTTCCAACTGAGAATGCACTCGAGATTTCTGCAAAAAATAATAACTATAATTAGCAAACGGAAGAAATGTCGGAACTTTTCTGCAGGTTTAAGTCCCATAATTGTAAAACGCAGAAATCACACAAACTGCACCCGAATCCCAGCATGGAAACCTCCAAACTACGTCTTCAAACACATTAACAACAGTTTCGGAAATATTTCAGTAAAAACTTGATCTACATGAAAAGTTTCACGTTTAAGCTCTTAAAGCTTTTTATTTTGTGTATCTGCAAGATGAGAAAGCAGCGTTAAAAGCGAGTGTTTAAGGAGGCCGTTTGAAAAGCGTGTTTGTCTGCACGACTGCTTCGTCTTCGTCCTGGCTGGTGGGAATGTTCCAGATCAGGTAAACACCAAACAAGCTGCTTTCATTCAGAAATAATCATTTTCTCTCCTTGTTAAAATCCTTGGCCAGGTTGAGTCGACTCCACATGAGCCCACCGCCGGCCCAAACACACACACATTCACACACACATAAATGAAACTGATATCTGCCCCAGTGAAAGTTTCCTTTCCTGCACGCCGAACAGACGCCGTGAAAAAACCGCCAGCCGAAATCTGGCGAGAAGTTCTGGCTCTGCTCGTATCCCGATGTGACCTGCTGCGATCTTTCTGATGCTTTCAGGGCAGATTTCATCAGAAAACAGTGAAAGGTTGCAGCTTTTCAGCCTCCACCCCTGTGTGTGCTTGAGCCAGGACTTCAAAGTTTCCCTGGTGTGTGTGTGTGTGTGTGTGTGTGTGTTTGCAGATCCAGTGAAATGTGGGTCAGACATTAAAATGCATGAGCGAGGAGCAGAAAGCATGATGAAGTGCTGAGACACGAGGAGGAGAGAATGTAAAAATAACTGGAGGAGCGGCTTCGACGCAAACCGCTCCCACCTGACGCCACGCTGCAACGCGATTGGTCCACCAAACCAGCAGGAAGGGCTGAAAAAATGGGGAGAAACGGAGGAAGGAGGAGTTTCTTGGTGACCTGCAGGGTTCCCATCACTGCCGACAGAAACACACATTTATCTGTAAAATGTGCAGAATTTCCAGGAACGACGACTTTCTTTTAGATTCATCGTGTTGCAGGCAAAATTACTTTATTAAACCTGCAGAAAAACATCATGTGATCCAACAGGTGAGCTAACAGAAGACAAACTTAATCAGCAGGCAACAAGAACATTAAAGAGTGTTTTACAGGTAAAGGAAAAACTCATGAACAAAGCTGTTTTTATATAACATTATATAACATTATTAAATATTTAATAAATACAAAGAAATAAAATAGAATTTAAGAGGAAAAACACAGTTTTAGCTGTGAAGAAGTCATGTTGCTCGCCATTCAGCTGCTCAGCTGGAAGAATCAAGCTGCTTTAGGGGTTGTAACCCATCGACCGATACCTGGACCTCATAACTCTTCCATTTCCATGTCGCACGTTTCAAAATCTGAAATTTGGCATATTTGGGGGCGTGTCCTTTTGATTGACAGGTACCCAATCTTCCGTTTCAAGTCAGAAGAACGTAGAACAACCGCGGTTTTAAGCCGGTTAACCACGTGATTTAGCTTTAGCCCACTTACCTCCGTTAGCTGGTTAGCTCCTGTTATCTCCGGGTTAGCTCGGTTAGCTCTTAGCTACAGAAAGCTCGGAGTTCGCTCGATGTCAATCATCCACCATGACGCTCACAGCCCCCCTCTCAGCTCCACCTCTTTGCCCATATTTGTATTTTCCGAGAGAGACGACACGCATGCCCCTGCCAAGATGGTGATGGTAGGAACCGCCCACCAAGCTTCAATTCAGCTCTTCAGAAACCTACGGGCAACGTCAAGGAGGCTCCGCCCATCTTTTTTATACGGTCTTGTTTGCTCTGATGGATGGGGGAGGGGCTTATGCGGCAGCCGTCAACAGTATTTTTTAAGTCACCAGATGTCTTCAGTATTCCAAGAAAAAGTGGCCCAGTGGTTGCTGGGATGGGCTCCAGCTTCACGGCGACATATTCAGACTAAACGGTTCGGAAAATGAATGAAATTCGTGAGACTTTGTGATTCAGAGTCATTAGAGGGGTCTGAAAAAATGCTAAATATAACGGCAAAGTGCTAAGATAAAGGCGGAGGTCCACCATGTGCAGCAGGGGTGTACCCGGAAATAATGCACTGATAAAGGTTTCGCCTTCTGCGATTAAATGCAGTAAAACACGTAAATTACAGTTAATTACAGGAAAATTAACATATAAAGTCCCACTCCTAAAATAAATAAAATTCCACTTCCTGTCGCTGTGAGCTGCCCCTCACAAACTGGATCATTAATACAACTTTATTTTTATATAAAAAAGAATTACTATCCTTAAGAAAATGTTTCTTTTAAAAAAAAAAAAGATTAAAATAAACAAAATTAAATATAAATTCAATGTAAAAAAGAGCTGGTTCTTGCCCTCGGCCCCAAATTCTGGGAATGAACCGGTAAAAAAAAAAAACCTTGTCTGTGACCACCAAGACCGAGCCACCGCTACAGGATGTGAAGTTATTCACAGAACTCGCTTCACCACAAAGCAACATGTTAAAACAAACCAGCCGCCTCAGACAGACAACCATCCGTCAACACGTCCGCGCTCTGCGGATCAGCATCATCCTGAGCTGCAGAGTCCCAGCATCAGCACCACTCCGTCTCCACGGCGATGTCTCAAAGTTAGTCATCCCAGTTCAGAAGTCTGGTGCTCATTTCTCCAACTGTGGCGAAAGAAGTCGTCTCCCAGAACCGGGAATGATGGACAAATGTCCGGCCCAAACGTTGCTCTCAAGCCAGAACAACGTCCTCTTCTGCCCCTAACCCGCCTGCTAACACACACACACACACACACACACACACACACACACACACACACACCTACCTTCCTCATGTTAAGCTCACACCAGGTCAGGTTTACCATCCGGTCCAGTTGTCCGTCTGTCCGGTTGCATGTGTACGTCTGTTAGCGGCAACAATGTGTTTGTTTCTGGTAAAAACTAATCAAACTAACACATGAATACGTCTGCTTTGCCTTTTGGAGTTTGTTCAAAAAAACATCAATAAAAACTAAATAAGTACAGTCGTCTGAATGGAGGGGGGAGGGGGGGGGGGGGGGTTGTTTGATATAAAACTAAAACGTGGTTTTTTTTTTTGCATCTACTTCCTCCGTTACGTCTACATGGTTGGACGCCTGCACTGCCCCCTGCTGGCCACCAGGTTTCCTCCCCAAACCAGAAGTAGATGAGTTTTTTTCCTTTTTGACATTGGAAAAGTTTTTCTTTGCCACCAGGTGTAAACCCAGTTGCTGTTTCACATCATTACATCATGTCACACTTGCTGTTTCCATCAGCTGCCTTACAAAGCTGAAAAAAAAAGCATCTTGACAGAAAAACGCTTGTCAGGCTCGTTTCCGTCAGCTGATTTAAAGCTGATTAAAACAAGAAGGTGCCGCTGACAGCAGGGGGCGCTACGGCACAGACTGGATGGAAAACAAAAGTCAGTAAAATGAGACGAAAAAAATCCTCCATGGACACAGTTTGGAGGGAAAATCCATTTAGCACAAAACACGCAGAAGAAGAAAAAAATTTCTACGCGTTTATTTTCCTTTTCATCCATTTTCCTTCTCATCTAAAATTTGTTTAATTTCTGACTTCTTTCTTTTTAACATATAATAAATTATATTTACATCCAGCTTTTGCATCATTTTATGGAAAAAAAATGTTTTACACAATTCGAAACCTGGTTACTGCCCCCTAGTGGACACCTTTTGCACTACAACAATTCATACGTGATGAATGCCAAATATATGCAACTTAATGAAGAGCCAAATAAAGACCAGGTGAGGCCTTTAAAGCATCTTCTACATTAAGTTTGTTTTGTTTTTGCTCCGTAAAGCTGCTTAAGTTTAGTTTCTGTTTGCAAGTTGCAGAATAAAGTTGAGTGAATACAGATGGAGGGCAGCGGAAGTCACCGTTTGTGAGCTCAGTGATGAAAACAACTAAAGCCATAACATGACATCAGACCAACTCAGACGTGGTGGGAAAAGGTCAGAAGAAGAAACTGAGTTATTCTGCTGGTTTTTATTTATAATTGTCAAATTAAATGACTTAAATACAGAATCAATGCAAACTAAAACCAAAAGGTTCCCACAGCTGAGCTTCAGTCTGCTGAGGAGTTATTATAAACTGATGTTTGGTCACATTTAACCACGTTGTCTTCCTCTCAGCGGCGGTGTGAGCGTCACGTTGTGGAGCGGCAGCAGTGGGATAATTACCAGCCCACACGAACCAAACGACCGTCTCCGTTTCCTCTCCGCATCCAGATGATGGAGACGTTAAACTGCTCAGAGTTATGGGCGTTTAATGAGCAGTTTAACGTCGTCATAACAGAAACGCTTTCTGGATTCATCATCTTTAACTCAGAGACCCAACCGGCTCCAAACTTTGTCCAAAAAGACCCAAAAACACACAAATTTATGAGTTAAAGAAGTTTTTAAACAATCAGCTGAAAGTCAGGAGAGTTTGATGAGAAAAAGTTTTTGTAAACTCTTTCCTGGCTCGTCTCCGTCCGGCTGATCCTCCAGCAGGTCGGTGGGGAGGTGGAGGAGGCGAGAGGGGAGGAATGGAGGGGGTCTGACCCCCTACTTAAAAGGGCCAAACAAAATGGCGGCTGCAGTGATGCGTAACGGGTTTTTTTTGCTCTGAACTGGGCGCCATTTTCTCCTCCAGCGGTGCAGAGAGGCCGGCGGACACGGAGAGGGCGGGTGGAGGAGGCGGTGGAGGTGCTAACGAGCGTTTCAATCAGTCAGACGTGACGAGTCGTTATAAGCTGATTAACACGCAGAGAAGCAGGTGATCAATGATACTTTCTGAAAATCTGACAAGTTTTTAGTTTTTTCTGCTTCCTGTTGCTCAATTCTGCGACTGAATCCCCTCAGAGTGGACGGGCGACTCCGTACAGCAGCGTCGACACCCACAGGACAAGTCTGACCATCACACGCCAGCCACTGGTCCCAGTTTAGAGCCCAGACCGGCCTCCGAGGGACATCGTTACATCACATCTAGAAAGTCGTCACACGGCACGTTTAACAATAAACAATAAAAATGTTTATCCCAGTTTGTTTAACATGTTTGTGATGCAAAACCAACAGACATGCCGAGCAGAAGTTTTCGCTCTTTTACAGCCTCGTTTGCTTGTTTTTGACAGAAAATCTGGCAACCGGCAGAGTAGGAAACAGCTGATCTGGAGGGAATTCGAAGGACTCGAGATAACGGCCGGTTTTTTTCAGGATTTCTGCATCGACTACAGAAAGCAGAGAACGGTTCTTATCGACCAGTCGATAAGTCGCATCTCTGATCCTAAAACAGCAGCGTAGAATTCATCTAAAACGATCGACTGGTTCGACTTCAGGTTCTTCTAATCGATTCCTGTTCAAACAAATCAGTTTCACAGAGCTGAAAACACAGATAAGAGATTATTTTACAGACAGATTTCCGGTACATAAAACAATTTCTTTGTAAAAACAGCAGCATTTACAAACCACGCGAATCTTCTACGACGTGTTTATACGTTCAGGATTCCCGCTCAAACTTTCACTGTGAGTAGCAAAACATCTGGGATTCGTACATTAAAGCCAACTTTTTTATTCAGCTGGTGGTAAACCTGAAGTCTGTCGCCGTGGAAGGGACGCAGACCGCTGACCGGTCGGAAATCATCACTTGTCGTATTAACAGGTTTTGTGCAGCTGTGAATCAAAAAGCTTCTTTTTTCTAAAGGAATCACTGATAGATCTGTGTTTTTATACGCAAATTCATGCCATGTTTCAACAACCCAGTTACAAACCAGCTCATCCACATCGAGGGAAAACAGCTGATTTGGGCCGAACTTCGCCACATAACAGACGAAAATGGTTCATTTTTGGGTTGAAACTGGACTCTGAAGCAACAGTTTTAATGCCAATCTGCAACACAATTATTATGGATCTCCATCCACCCATTTCCTATACCCGCCTATTCCAGTGCAGGATGCCTCTCGCCTCCGGACAGACCACCGTCCATCACAGGACCAACCACTCAGTCCATCTGGATGGACGAATCGACACTTACATGCCAACCAGTCAAAATCCTTGGAGAATATTACAACTCTGATGTGCTAAAACGGGAAAATAATACAGGAAATGCTTTTTATGTTTACTTCTAAACGCAAAATCCCGCCTCTATTCAAGTCACGTGACTAATGTAGCCAATCAGGTGTCACGATGATGCTGGTGTCCGTGTCTGTTACTCTGATTAATCACATCTCAAAGTGTAAACACCTAGCTAGCTTGCTAGCGGTCCGTTGCCTTGACAATCGCATGCTTGCAGTTGAGACAGAAGCACTTTGTCAGAACTAAAACTCCTTCCTGCTCTGCGCGACAGTTTTACTCAATCTTTCTTTGTTTTTTACTCTCAGTCCTTCCGTCTAAAAGGCGGACTGCACACGCATACGTAATGTGTGCAGTCACACGTTACGTATGCGTGAGTTCTTCTTCTTGTGTTTGTTGGCGGTCGGTATGCAGCGATGTCGAGCGCTATCGCCACCAGCTGGTAGGAAGCGTGGACCAGAACGTAGCAACTGGAGGTTTATTTCTGCTCCCTTTACGGGTGTTAGCAGGTCTGTCCATTGCAAACATCACCGCCTTCATGCATTTATGTTAGCGTGGTCGCTAGCCAACACCAGAGGGCAGTGCAGAGTTTCAGAAAATAATAAACACGATGTATTTTATCAGACAAAGAGGCACCCCAGTGGAATCGTGATCTGATGGGACATTAAACGCATCACAGCTTCTTCGTCGTTCCTCTGACAAGTCTCTGCTCAGCACTGCCCCCCATGGTTTCTGGAAGTACTGCACCTGTCGGAAACGCATCTTCACAACCTCAAAAACTGACAGAATGAAACGTCTAAACGACAAGACGGTTGCAAAGCTCGTTGCTCATCTTCAGCACAGAGTATAAACCCGCCTTCAGTGGTTAGTGTGTTTTTTGGGCGTCTCATCCTGAACGCCAAAGTCCGGTCCTCAAAATCTGTCCTGCAACGTCCAGATCCATCTTTTCTCCAGCCGAGCCTCCTCCTCCTCCAGGAGGCCCAGTAACCTGACATGGATCCAGGTGTGCTGGAGAGGAGAAGCATTTGGATGTGGATCTGCAGGACCGGACCGGAAAACTGTCAGAGGCTTCATGAATAAAGAGGACGATGTGTTTTCTGGCGGATTCACGGCGATAAGTCGCCTGCATGCAAAGTCTCATTTTTATACAACATGAGCTTCGACTTTAAGCTTCTAAATTCCCTTTGTGGTTCATTTACTTCTCATGTTATCAGACATTTATCTGATCTGAACTAAAATAAACAGAAGATATTAACCTTGTGGGATTATTGATCTCTTTGATTCAACATGTTCATTTTGTTGTCCTGGTTTTAATATTTTACTGGTTTAATGTAGATTCTTGCACATTTTTAATTAATTATATTAATACCTTATTCTATTTAATTATGTTTTCACCTTGTCTGTACATAATTTACTCAATTACAATAACCTTTTAAGCATTTTATCTGTGTACGAGCTTTATTTATATTCCATAATGTCTGTGATAAAAAAATCACGCATGCCGTACAAGTGATTTCATTTTATCAATATCTGGTTAAGATAAACTAACAGTATCGTATTGGATCATCTCGGCAGTGATTCTTCCCTCCATCCGTCTCTTTAGAAGAAGGCAACAAGCACGTTTTTCCAGCCGGCGTACCGGCGGAGAAGCACGCATGCAACCAGTTCAAACTTTTTTCTCAAGAAAATCAAGAAAATTCTTGATTTCAAGAATTTTGTGCCACTTGGACAACGTTCAAACACTTCCTTTAAACTTACAATAGTGAAAAAACCTCTTCAGTTTATCATCTCGTTTCCCGTGAAAAAAGCACAAACAACGTATCCGTTTGGTTTGTTTGGGGGTTTCTGTCAGAACTGGTCTGCCGTGGATTCGCTGAGGGTGAACTCATGTTTTCCACCGTTTTTCTGCCTCACACGTTGCTCTTTATTGAATCCATCAGGAGCTTGTCGCTCCGCTCAGCCGCGGGACATTCTGGAGGTTTTTCTGCTTTGACGAACCCATAATGAAGTTAACATTTTTGGGGGTTTTTGTGTTTTTGGCTGCAGGGAGGCAGCAGAAGCAGACGCTGCAGCCACAGAGGAACATTTCATTTGCTCATAATTTCATTTGGAGAAACGGAGTCCAGTCACAGCAGAAAAATGCTTCAGTCCACCTCCGAACAGCAGAAGCTCTGAGATCCAGAAAACTGCATCGTCAGCAGAAAGCAGACGCAGCAGGGACAGACTTTTATCACCGTCTGATCCCAAAACGCAGCCTGAAGGATCAATAATCAATCAGGTCAACGGTTCTATCTTCAGACAGACGCTACGACTTCACACGGTTCATCACAACTTCCTCAAACATCGCAATCAAGAAATTCTCGCCAGGTTTTTTCCCTGAAAACGTTTGTTTATGTTTTCAGCTGCAGCTCCTGATGGATCCAGTTATGTCTGAAAAAATTAGGTTTAACCTCTTTTATCCTCTCAAATGTCCCAGATTTCACAAGTTTCCCATCACAGCCTGCAAAAAGTGTGCAAAATATTCCCTGCAACATCAAACCAAAGCGATCACAGCCCAGACAACAACAATACAGGAAGGTTTGCAACTTAAACCTCCAGCTGGAAACAACCATGTTCAACTATTTCCAACGAAGAAGAATGAAAAAAAAAAAATCAAAGTTTCCGCCTTAAAATTTACTGTTTTTCAACTTTTTTGCTTCATTTTAAACTCAACTTTGGTGAAATTTTTGGAAATTTTTTAAATAAAATTGAACTGATTTATTGGACCAAAACCAGAAACTAATAATCAGGCTTCAGAGCCAGAAGGTCGCTGGTTTGATGCTCGGCTGGGGGGGAGGTCTGAACGGTGGCCTTTCTGTGTAGTTTGTATGTTCTCCCCGTGTCTGCGTGGCTCCAGAAAGACAGACATGTTAGGTTGATCACATGCAGGTCTGCCAGATGACTAGAATAGACGTGGCAGGAGAAGATTCAGATTTAACCTCCTAAAACTCTTCGTCTGGTTTGCAGGTTGGATTTTTTAAATTTTCAAATACTTATATTTATTATAAGATGTAGACGTAAATAGAACTGAAAAGTAAACCAATTTCCTTCTGGTGTCATCAAACGGCAGCATCCACGCTCGTGCACGACACGTTCCAGCTGCACAGCGTTTAGCTCTGCGCTAAACCCCGCGGCTCGCAGGACGTTAAACCAAACATTCAGGATCGTTTCTAATTATTAGCCGTTTCTGATTATTAATTTATTTCAACCTGCAGGAGCGACGCTTCGTCCATTAGCGCCTGCATCACGTGTTGTCATGTCTTAAAGAGTTTCTGGTGGATTAACGGACAAATGGGATGAAATTGTCCAGAACGTGGAACATCTCCTCTCGCTGACCTCCACTGAGTCCCCACCGTCGTCACTGCAGAGAGATTTCTGCTCTGGTGAAAATCTTTAATCCAGACTGGTTTCACTGGTCGTTCCAGCATGAAGGAACGTATTCTGTCAGAGTTGGACATATCTTTACCTCCAGAAATCCGAGAAGCCGGCGCTCCTTTACTTCGCTTGTTGTTTGTTTGGAAGTTTCCACCTGCTTTTCACACTTTCTTTGTCTCTGATGGAAACAAAAGATTCAAAGCAAAACTAAATGTGATCTGATGCTGAAGCTATGCTGAAGTTTGTCATCTTTAGAGTTATTTAACCAAATTCCCAGCAGCTAGCAGGCGAGCTAGCAGGAAAGCTAACAGACGAGCTAGCAGGCGGGCTAACAGGCGAGCTAGCAGGCGGGCTAACAGGCGAGCTAGCAAGCAAGCTAGCAGCCGAGAGGCGTCCTCAGTTTGTCACAAAAATACACAAAACAATGTTCATTAGAATTCTGATTAAAGTCCAATCATCCATCTGATACATTTTTTTTTTTTTAAAAAGATCTTGAAGTGACCTTTGACCTCTGCTGTCTCTTCCCCACCTGGCAACAGAACAACGGCGGTCTGTTCTGAGTTCTGATTGGCTGCCTGTTAACCGGTCCGTCCCATAGGAGGCCTCAATGTTTGAATATGAAGGAAATCTTCCAGCTTTGCCAGTCTACGATGAAGTTTTTCATTTAAAACATGTTAAAGAGTCTCAGAATAAATGTTAATGTAAACACAAACATTTATTCACATTGAATGTTTTACGATTATCGAATAATTTAAAAAAACAAAAAAAACAAAGCAAAACTCAGGATGAAGCAGAAAAATGTTCGTCTGCTGGTATAAAAACTGGAAAACTGACCAGTTTCATTTACAGAAATAACAAAATCATCCATTCTGGTCGGAAAACTTTTTATTTATTTCATCATTTTGGCTCCAAAGTGACAAAAACTTCATTCATTTATCAAAAGTCTTGCAGATTATTTTTTTTATCATTTTTAAACCCAGAAAATTAAAATGTCTCTGTAGTTTATTAAAATCAGATTTGCCCGGATGCGTCAGTAAACTGAAGATCTCCAGAAAGCCGGTAACGGGAAACATTTCCAACCTTTTTTTATTAAAAATAAAATAAAAAGTAGAAGAGGCGTGAAGGAGACCAGACCTCCGCAGCAGCATTAACACCAGAAACAGCTGCTTCAGGAATATTCCAGAATGATCTGAATTAAATGAGGTGTAACTGCATCCTGCAGCAGGAGGGATGGGAGGAGCAAAACACCGCTTACTGTGTCACTTAAACGTCCAAAATAAAAGCTTTTAGCCTGAATGAACATCGCAGAGGAGACGACGAGCCGGAAGACGCCATGGAGACCGAAGACGACCAGAAAGGCCGATTCAAAATCTGAAATCTCATCTTTCAGAAACGGATTCTGACGGAAGCAAAAATTAAAATATTCCACAAGTTTGTTTTTCTCTCTGAATCTTCCAGATGTGGCGACTAAACAGGTTTTATCAGGCGACGTGTCCGACGTACACGTGATGGAAAGTAAAGATAACCTCCTCTGATAAACATCAGAACGTCAGCAGAATAAAACAAGTTTTAATACCGAAACAGCAGCGAATTTCATTTTCAGCCCTGAAATAAGACATTTCCGCAGTTTTTTTTATTTTATTTTCTGAATTCTACCTCTTTTGTGTCTTTTTATTACCATTTTGCTCCCTTTTTCATTTCCTTTTCCTTCATATCCTCCTGTTCTGCAGGTTTTACATGTTGGCCTGAACAAACACTCGATAAACCCTTAAAACTCCACCAGATCTCTGAGCGCCTTCACTTTCATCATCATCATCATCATCATCGTCGTCGTCTCAGCACCAGCGGTGTGGAACTGTGATGGTCATGTGACCCTCCAGCTGGTCATGTGACCCTCCAGCTGGTCTACGGAGGTTTTCCAGCGTTTCTATCCGTCCAGGAGGTTTACAATCCAGACACAACATGTAGTGTTTATTCAGAGACTCTAGATGGTAAATCCACCATTATTTATCACATCTTCATCACCATCACTACCATGTTGCCAAGAGACCTCTGTTTCCACCTGGACATGATGATGAAGACACTTCCTGTCAGACTTTCCACCAATCAGAGAGCTTAAACTGACGGTAACGTCCAATCAGGAGCAGCCAAAGATCAACAAGTGATGAGAAAAGCAGGAAAATAATGATCCTCTATGGCTGGAATAAAGCCAAGAAGACGTTTGGGATGCAGCTGAGGTGGAGGTGCTGCAGTGAGGACAGCAGGTAGATCATAGCAGGAAGACGTGTGGAAACAGTGTGTGTGTGTGTGTGTGTGTGTGTGTGTGTGTGTGTGTGTGTGTGTGTGTGTGTGTGTGTGTGTGTGTGTTCAGACGTGAGAGAATGATGTGCAGATGCAGTTTTAGTTCCACCCAGGTTCCCGCAGGTTTTAGATGTTTCCCTGTTTCAACAAATCTGACTCTGAACTTAAACTGCTGGATCCATTCAAGATGAATCAGGTGTGTTGGAGCAGGGAAACATCTAAACCTGGATCTGTTGAGGCTGCAGTTTCAGGTGTAACACCTGGTTTTAGGCGGACCACTGCAGACAGACAGCGTCCCGTTTCCAGGCTGTTGGAGGACTTGGTGTCGGTGACGTGGAGGTCTTCCTCTGATGCAGAAACAGACAGCATCGTGTCCACATCTGTCTCCTACTGAGGAGAATCAGGACGGACTGAAACCTCACTTCCAGTAGAAATTCACTGAGACAATCTGGATCTTCAGCTGACGAAGAGGAAGCTGAAGGAGGAAGATGGTCCAGGTCTGCAGTTGCTTCTGTTTTCTATACAAACACAATAAAGCTGCACAGCAGAGACTCTGAAAGTCTTTTTCTTTTTTTACTAGAGATTAAAAAACAGCTGTTTTTAATGGAGAAACGTATCAGAAACCCACAATCAGGTCAAAGAACACCAGCGACTCAGCAGCCAATCAGAACGAGAAGAAAAACACGAAATCGCGTAAAAGTCAGAAGATTTAATGAGCACAGAAGCTCCTACAGAGTTTAGTCCGATTCGTCGCCTAAAACGTCGATAATGAAGAAAGTCAAGTAATTTTTGAAGCAGCAAACTGAATATTATAAGAATCTGTCCGTTTTTCCTCCTTTAGACAAAAACAGGAGCAGTGAGGTGGAAACGTTTCCTCCTCCACGCACCAGGAGAAAACTCACAAGTTACGGTCGGCTGAAGCGACGCTCGAGCAGCTGATTAGGTTTTATTAGGGCTCATTACTGGTGATTATTAAATAATGACCCGATTCGTTGGTAAAATGTCCAGAAAAACTGACATCAGAAACCTGACTGGTCTATTAATGTTAAAACCAGAGTTTCAGTTCAGTCACGTCAGAAGCTGGGCGTTAAGAGAAAGCTTCATCGTACAAATGTTCGTACGGGAACAAAAACTCCGGAAAACATCCAAACGTTTACCTCAAACCAACTTCAGCTGAAACTTTACAGGAATAATTACATGCTGGGTTCATTTTTTACATTTCTGACGCGTTTAAAGCCTTTTCTGTAAGTTTCCAACCTTAAAGTCAAATACACTGTAAAAGATGACGGTTAAATTAACTTAAAATGCTTTTACTGTTGAAATTAAATTTATCTAAAATAAGTTTATTCAACTAAGAAGTTTCAATCAGATTTACTCAATTTAGTTTGTTTCAAATAACTAATATGAATCATTTAAATTTAATGCAAAATCATCTTAAAAAAATTAAATGAACGATTTATATGAGTTATTCCAACATGATGAAACAAATGAATGAATGAAAAGTACTTTATTAATCCCCAAAAGGGAAGTTCAATAATCTTTAAAGGTTTAAATTTATGTACAATTTTATAGAACTAAAGCACAGCTAACTGGGATTAAATTAATTGTTAAATAAATATTAAAGACAATAGAAATAAAAATAAATAAAAGCAAACGAAACAAATAATATAATAAATTGTATATAAATAAATACCAGAAGTGGTTTGGCAAAAATCTGTAACAGCAGCCATCAATGGGTTAATGTTAATATTATATTTCATAATAAAGTCTTTAAATTTAAGGGGAAAAAAAAAAGGTATTTTAACTGTACATAATCACACATGTAGTTTCAAACATGGGAATATGGGCAACCTTTTTTTTTTTTTTAAATTATGAGATGTTCCTCTAAAGTCATGTTGCAAATTTAGAATTAAATCTGACCAAAATATACCAACAACATTGTCTAAATATAAACACAATACAAGCCTTAAAGCCAATCAGTTCATAAAGTAACAATCATTAATGCCTACGATTCTCCTTAACATTCATTTCCCATGAGTCTTTGCAATCTTTGCTGAACTGGTACAAATTATTTCAGCAATTCTAACTAATAAATGTAATTCAGTCACTTCTTACAAATAATGTTCTTAATTTCATGACAACTGAATCCACAAGTTTGTTTTTAATCACAAAACAGAAGAATTAGAGATTTCTGTAGACAAAGTGCTTTAGATCAACAACAACAGTTTTATAGTGTAGTTTGTCAGTTTCAACCTTCCACCCCAAATTATTTATTTAAGTCATAAACCTGCAGCTGCCATGATGACCATCTACTGTTTCATTCATCAGAAACGTTGCTTCACAGTCGGACAAGAAATACAGTTTCTGCCGTTTTTCAAGCAAGAGAAGCAGGAAAAATATCTAATTTTACCATAAAATAAATATAATAAAGCTTTGATAAGGTTTTCCTTTTTTTCCCTCTGTTTTGATGAGAAATTAATTAGATTAATAAGATTTATGCCGCCCTGTTAACAACATACCAGTAAATCAAAAAGTCCAAAATGAAGCCAAGTGGAAACACAGAAATCCAGTTTGTGTGTTCATCAGGTAAAAACATTTATTTTTCTGTCTAAAACATGACAGAAAAATGTTTTACACCAATATTTACGAATTTATCCAAAACATTTTATTTTTTCACGATTTTTTTAAAGCAAAAAATTGTTACATTTTACACAAAAATCTGATTCCAGTAAAAGAAATGGAGAAAAATTAATTCTTTTAATCTACAAAAGCACGTGACGACGTCACCTGCAGGTAAAATGTTAAAAACAAATGTTTATCATTTTATGGCTTTTAGTCTTAATTAATAAACTGATTAAAAACAGTTGTGATTTATGGTGATAACAGCCAATTGTTTCTTCAGTTCACCGATAAAATAATTTAATTTAGTGGGAAAATGTCAGCACACACACTCATAAGAAGAAAAATCTAAAACTGAAAAATTAAACTTTAATTTATTTAACATTTGCTGACTTTTCAACATTTCGGCTGTAAAATTTCCCGACACGCTCTGATTGCAGCCTCCTGGTTTTTATTCCTGAACCGAAACAAACAGGAGAAGACGTCACGTCGACTTCCCAGTTAAATCCCAGCAGAGTTCCACATGTTCGTCACACATTCCTGCACACACACACACACACACACACACACACACACACACACACACACACACACACACACACACACACACACACACACCATGCCAAACGTCTCGCTCTTCAACACGAAGACGTCCCGGAGCTTTCTGTCGCCGCCATGTTGCTGGTTCTGCACACCTGACCTGGTGTGGATGCAGGAAAGATGGCGGCGGTGAAACCAGACTCTCTGGGAGTTTCTGGCGCACGCGCCGACGTTTCACGTGAGAAACTGGATGAAATGTAGTTCTGCTCGTGTGAAAACATCAGCTTAAACTTTCCTCCACGTGGAGGGATGAAAAACGAAGCGGTGTTATTACAGCGACGCTGCAGGCAGCTGGAAAGTCAGGGTGCTTCTCCTCACATCTGGACGACCACACACACACACACACACACACTTTGACCCTTTACAGGTCTGGCATGGCAGCTTTTCCAGCTGCACACAGAGGCCTCCTCACTCCAACATTTCCCTTCATTTTTTTCCCAAAATGAGCCTAAAATGGGAGCTTTTTGTTCCCTCCTCTCCCACCGTAAAGCTTCCACATCACAACAATATCCTGCAAACACCGCAGCTTCCTATTGGACCGTTCGGATAGCTGGCAGCCAATCAGAGGCCAGAACGCGGACCTGTTAACGCTCTGCTGCCAGGCGCAGAAAACAGCCAGCTCAGATATTACTGGGAAATCAGCAGAGGTCAGAGGTCGCAGATGCATCAGGAGTCATTTCTAGGAATAAAATCTGACGACAGACCGTCAAACACCGAGGTCATGTGACCAAGCAGAAGATTAAATCACTTCTCACGTAAATAAAAAACACAAACAAACCGTTGTTTTCACCGATTGGAGCAGAAACATTCACAGGAAAACGTTAATAAATGTTTAAACCAAAACAAACACAACCAGGTTCCGTCCAACAAGCTCCGGATTACATCCAGGAGGCAAACATTCGGGAATTTTTGGAAATTAAATGAATTTTTTTTTTTTTTTAATTATTTGGAGCATCTTTTTTCAATGAATAATTATCTAAATTCTTTAATCATTAAAAAAAACTTTTAAAAAAGTGTCTAAGTGAAGGTAGTTCCAGCTGCTCTGCGTCACGTTTCAACATTTGGACCAAACAAGACGCAACCTGCAGCTCGGTGAAGCGGTGAAGGGCACTGGTTCCCAGTTACCCAGCCAACGGCTGAAAAATCAATAAGTGGTCCAATAAAATATCGTCTTTCACATATTCGACCATTTGTCATGTTTAACCCTCAAACTGCCAGAAACCAACAGAACAAGGTCCAAAACCACGTCTTCATCCGTCCCACGTTGCCCGGGTAACGCTTCACAACCCACAGACTCAATTTCCCTTCTGATAATAAAGAAACTGAAATAATTGGTTTTTTACTTTGTTAAAATCAGAAAATAATATGTGATAGTTTAAATAATTCTCAGAAAATATTTGGAAATGATTTCTTCTGTTTTTGGCAGAATTTCAGTTTTTAAGGTAAAAATTTAAACAATTTTTTTTTTTTTTTTTTAAATGGTTATTTATGTAGAAACTGGATATTTCTGGATGTAAGAAGATCTGGAGACGTTGATTCGCTGCCTAACAGCTGCAATGGGTTCAAAAACTCCCTTTTCATTCTGTTTCAGTAACTCGATCACTAATAAACTCCATTCAGACGAGAGCTGGAAGGTCTGAAAAAATCTCAATAAATCACCAATTGAATGATTAAATTCCACAGAGAAAAAGGCACTAAAGTTTAAAACAACCTGGAAAACCGTCTGGAGCAGAAGCCGAACCGGAAAAGCTGCCAGACGTTGGAAACAAGCAGCTTCTTGGAGCCAAACTGGCTTCTTCCACCAAACTCACCCAAATAAACAAGTTTGTGTAAATAAACAGAAACTGCATGATGTGTCTGAGTCTCCTGAAGAGAAACTGATTCTCTACTGCAGATGCATCCTGATGAAGGATCTCTCTCTCTCTCACACACACACACACACACACACACACACACACACACACACACACACACACACAGGATTGGTTTATTACATGTAAACCTCTCAGGACAAACTTCATCTTTTCTTCTTTAAGATTTTCTTGTTTTGTTTCTAAAACCAGAAGAAATGTCTGAATGTTGCGGTTTAACCTGCACCACAGACCCCCCCCTCCATCAGACCCCCCTGCCTGCTGGTTTTGGCTGCAGCTCGTGCTGAACTATCTGGTGTGTAATTTGTCCTGCGTGGAGGCTTTCTCCTTCTCTGCTGTGGGTCTGAAAAGTGCCTCATTTTGCTGTTTTCACACAAACATCTAAACAAACAACAGTTCTGCAGATTCAGGTGAAGTTTAAGGAGTGAACGTGACCTCCAGCAGGTCTCCATCTTCCTCCTCACCTTCATCATTAAAGCTTTATTTCCACCTGAACGCGCGAACAGACCTGAGAAAGTTGGGATTAAAGGGTCATTCCGACGTTTTTCTTCCTTTTCGCCTCTTCTTTCCCCTGACCTCCCCCTTCCTCCCCGCTCCAGGTCCTACCTGTCCCCCCCTCCCCGCTCCAGGTCCTACCTGTGTCCCCCCCCCCCCCCCCCCCCCCGGGTCTTACCTGGGGTTGGAGCTGTTCCAGAAGACGGCGTACCGGTCTGAGATGAGGCGGTCGTCGGTGACGGCGGCGCAGAGCCGGAGCAGGAGGCCGAGCAGCAGCAGCGGCGGCGGCCGCCCGCAGCGCACCATGAGCGGCGGCGCGGCGCGCGGCGTCCCGGCGAACATCCGCGTGTCTACTCTTCAGCTGTGCGCGCGCTGCGACCCGCGGGGGGAACCAGAACCGAAGCACATGAACAACTGTCCCGGTCCGGCGCTCAGGGCGGGCAGAAAAGGCTCCTCAGGACTTTTGGGTCCACTCAGATCGGTACTCAGAGCTGGCAGCTGTCCGGCTTCATGCTCGCGCTGTCACGCGCGCAACTGATGATTTGCCAGCAGGCGCAGATTATAATCCATCAGATTCAGCTGCGCGTGCAGGGAAGACGCTTCACGAGCACGACTCGTCCTCAAACAGCCTGAAATTCTGCCGAACCCGCGTCCAACAGGACAAGCTGCCCCAAAGTTTCATCTTCACTCCCAGAACCGCATCGGGACCGCGTGCACGCGCTCAGAAAGTCCGTCCATGTGCGTCCTGTCTGCAGACTAAACTCTGTGCCACACGTGCGCGCAGTCCGGATCAGAACCAGGACTTCTCATTCAGGTTTTATGTCTTCTGGTCCCTGCTGAGTCCTCCGGAGTCTCCGCCGCGACTTTCCCCGGACTCCCCCCGCTTCTAGACCCCCCAGCAGGACCGGGTCTCAGGTCTGCTTCTGGACTCAGCGCTTTGCGAGCTCCCTGTCCCACGGCTGCAGACCGAACCGAACCGAGCAGAACCGAACCGGGTCGGACCAGTGAAGAACAAAGAAGAAAAGTTGTGCAGCAGCTGCAGGAGGAGCGTTTGGTGTGGTTACCGGCTCCGCTCCAAACTGCTGCTCCCGGTGCGTCCCGGTGGGCGGAGCTTCTGGTACCCCCCCCCCCCCCCCCCCCCCCCCCCCCCCTCTCTCTCTCTCTCTCTCTCTCTCTCTCTCTCTCTCTCTCTCTCTCTCTCTCTCAGGAGAATCCCGCGTGTCCAAAAGTGCGTGGACAGCTGGATGTTCCCTCCATACAACATGTTCACCGATGTCTCCTGGGGGGGGCTCTGCCTGCCCCCACAGTCCACGCGTGACGGGTTTTCCCGAAGACCAGAACCAGATCTCTCAAGTCAGACCTGCTGCTTCTGAAAGCAGTGTCTCTCTGTGGACTGGTGGACTTTACATTGTTGTTGTTT
Source organism: Telmatherina bonti (assembly GCF_933228915.1). Lineage (NCBI taxonomy): Eukaryota > Metazoa > Chordata > Actinopteri > Atheriniformes > Telmatherinidae > Telmatherina > Telmatherina bonti. The sequence goes on along the minus strand of NC_136626.1, from coordinate 6,413,664 downwards.
TACAACTTTCTGATATTTCAGCCCATATTGATTAATATTGTCTGATATACTGATAAAACTGTAAATATAAATTATTTTATTATCAGTCAAGTGACTCCATAGAACTTTAAATAAGCTTAAAAGCTTCGATGTAAATCAGACGGAAGGATTCTGGAGATCCTTGTGGTTTATGGTTTGGTTTAAACCGATTGCTGCATTTCAAAGTTTCCAGAGTTTCATCTGCGTCTGAATCAGCGTCTAAAACCTTTCAGGTTTCATGTTAGACTGAAGGCAGACAGAGTTTATTTCATGTACAGGACGGTTGATTCACTTTACATGAAACATTAAACACATTACAGAAGATCAAAACCAAACTTTGAAAAGAAATTAAATAAAAACAGAAAAATCTCAAATTAAAAAAGAGATAAAACAAGAAATAAATGTTGCAAGAAATAAACGGATTGAAATAAAAATAAAAGGATTTAAAGGTTCAGCAGACCTGCATTATGTTTTAAAATCTGATTGCCTGCAAAGAAATCTTGAAATAATCCTTGTTTCTTTACATTCCAGCAGGAAAAAGGAAACATGAGCAAACATACATCCCCAAAGGGAAATTCAATGTGTTTAAATAAAAAAAAAGAAAAGAAAGTAGTTGGACAGGCCCTGCGATGGACTGGCGAGCTGTCCAAGGTGTACCCCGCCTTTTGCCCAAAAGACTGCTGGGATAGGCTCCAGCTTCCCTGTGACCTTTAATCAGATTAAGCGGTTTGGATAATGGACGAATGAATGAATGAATGAAAACAGTTGGAAACGTGTTTAATGACACAACTGAAAAACTGGAGATGAAAAGCCTGAGATTAATATCACAGCAGTTTTCATGTGGAAGCCCAAACTAAAACTAGAATAACGCTACGGATCTCGACATTTACGCTGTTGATCCATTCGTAAAAAAGACATTAAACTATAAACGCTAAAAAGCCTGAAGTGGATCCTAAAATACTTGTAATAATCAGAAACATGTTTTTAATGACAGTTTCACATATTTTTTGTTTATTTAAGTATCTTTTGTGCACATCAATCAGAAATTCACATTTACAAGCTGCACTATGAAAGTAACCTCTAGGGGGCAGCGGAGGCTCCAACCTGACCAGACGTAAGGTCACAGGGTCAACAGCTGAAAAACCAACAGAACAGCTGTGTTCCAATTCAAGGTCTGCACACTCCAAAGTATGTTGACTACATAGGCTGCAAAGGGTTCTACGTAGTCTGCCAGTCCAAAGTGATCTTACCGTTAGTGAAATGAGACGTTCTACCGAGAATTACCCGTAGTGCTCCAGTCCTCTGTTGCCTAGCAACTACATATGCCAAGTTAATCTAATTACTGATCCCTTTCTTACACAAAAAAAAACTTGAAAATAGTTTTTAAAAATGACAGAAAATGGTCCCAATGATTTTATTTTTATTGATTTTTATATACCTATGCGTCTGAATTACAAACACGCTGGGGAGGCGGTCCAGACGAGATATCCTTGGGCTGAAAGCACAGTGAAGCTCTCTCCTCGTTTCAAGCTTATCTGGAGCCAAACAAACATCATTAGTTTTCTAAACCGCTTAGTCCAACTAAGGGTCGCGGGGAACTGGAGCCTCTCAATTTTTGGGCGAGAGGCAGGTTCACCTGGACAGGTGAAGGTCGGATTTGAAGATGGCTTGAATTGGGACAGCACTTGGCGCACCACAATGACGTTTGCAGTCAACGAATCCGTACTTGGAAGTGTGCGGACCCTGAATTGAGACACAGCTGACGTCTGAGGGCATGTTTGTTTTATGGTCCTTACACACCATCTATGATCCTGCTGCTGGTCTGTAGATCCATCCATCCATTTTCTGGCGCTTATCTGGGGTCGGGTCACGGGGGCAGCAGCCTAAGTGTAACAAAGTTCATTTGTAATGATTCCACTTGCCACCCTTTGATGCATGAAGGACTCATGAACCAGATAAGCTATCAAAGAAGCCACGGAGTCTGAGACTGGTTGTCTTGGTCTTTATTACACACAACCATAGACTGTATATAAAGAGATGGGCGGAGCCTCCGTGACGTCACCCGTAGGTTTCTGAAGAGCTGAATTGAAGCTCGGTGGGCGGTTCCTACCATCGCCATGTTGGCAGCGTCATGCGTGTCGTCTTGCTCGGAAAATACAAATATGGGCAAAGAGGTGGAGCTGAGAGGGGGGCCGTGAGCATCATGGTGGATGATTGACATCGAGCGAACTCCGAGCTTTCTGTAGCTAAAAGCTAATCGAGCTAACCCGGAGATAACAGGAGCTAACCAGCTAACGGAGGTAAGCGGGCTAAAGCTAAGTCACGTTGTTAACCGGCTAAAAACCGCGGTTGTTCTACGTTCTTCTTACTTGAAGTGGGAGATGGGGTACCTGTCAATCAAAAGGACACGCCCCTAAAAGTGCCGAACTTCAAGACTAAATTACTTTTAAATGGGTGAGTTAGAAAAAAAATGACTCCCCCCACAGTTGTCATGAAGGTAAACCTGAACTATTAAACCTAAAATGGATTTTTGAACCAGGCTGTAAGCATGTTTATTTCTGCTGTGAAGTTGGTCTTTTTAACATGGGAGTCTGTGGGGATTTGCTCTGTTTTGGAGCCCCTAGTGGATGAAGGGGGGACTGCAGTTTTATGCACTTCCGCATAGGCTTCACTTTTAACCGCCGGTTAAGCAGGGAAGCCCAGACTTCCCTCTCCCCAGCCACATTTGCCAACTCTGCAGGGGGATCCTGAGGCGTTCCCAGGCCAGCCGAGAGATATAATCCCTCCAGCGTGTCCTGGGTCTTCCCCGGGGTCTCCTCCCAGAGGGAAGTGCCTGGAACACCTCACCAGGGAGGGCCAGGAGGCATCCTGACCAGATGCCCGAGCCACCTCAACTGGTTCCTTCACCACAACAGACTGGCGCAGAGTCCGCATTACTGCAGACGTCGCACCAATCTGCCTGCTCGTCACTTGTCCTTCCCTCACTCATGAACAAGACCCCGAGATATTTAAACTCCTCCCCTTCAGGCAGGACCTGACTCCCGACCCGGATAGGGCAATCCACCCTATTCCGGCCGGTCTGTTTATTCATTCATTCATTCATTATCCAAACCGCTTAGTCTGATTAAGGGTCGCGTGGAAGCTGGAGCCTATTCCAGCAGTCTTTTGGGTGACAGGCAGGGTACGGTCTGTTTACTGATCTCATAATGAAATGAACTTTAATCTTTGTTTCCTTGTTGATGATTATTTTAAAAGCTCAGTAACTTTAGCTGCATCCCATTTCAGGGTCTTTAAACACATGAGACGGCCTGTCGAGAGCAGAGGAGGGTAAGTCTGGTCCTAAAGGGCTGCAGTCCTACCTGTGTTCAGAGTTTCCCTGCTGCAATACACCTTACTAAGATCAATGGCTAATCAGCAGACTGGTGCAGAGTTTAATGTGAAGCTCTGCACCAGTCTTCTAACTAAGTCTGATGTTTGTCAGGTGCGTTGCAGCAGGGCAACTGAACATTTGCAGGACTGCGGCCATCGAGGACCAGAGTTACCAGCCATGTGCGCCAGAGTAAGAATTACCCATCATGCTTCAGTCCTCTGTTGCCTAACAACTGCAGATCTCATTTCTATCCAATCAAATGAAAGCATTTCAATTCATCTGCAGGCGCCACCATGTTCGACAAAGACCAGAAGTTACCTGGAAATGACATCATCACATACGCTTTCCAAAACAAATCTGACAACTGGTGCGAGATCGTATACCAGGACGTTTTAATAGCCAATCACATTTAGATGTCCACATAGACGCGTCTGATTGTAACAATGTGGTTTTGGTTGTCATGTAAAGCGCAATATTTTATTATACATGGCATAACACGTCAACGCCAGACGTTTCATCGCCCTACCTCCTTCACCACCACATCAGCATCCATATATGTTCATTTCCACAGAGAAACAGCAATAAGATTAAACTCTGGAGATCTACCAAGCTACAACTTTTGCTTTTATCTCTTCTCCAACACACCTGCACCAGAGGAACGACTGGTTACCAGGCCTCTGCACAGCTTCACGACATGAACATAAAGGGAGCTCCGACCTTTGATTCAAGATCGTTGGAGAACAGATTCATCTAAAAGCTGCAGGACAGCAGATCTCAAGGACCAGACCTTGGCTCCCCTGACCTGACAGCATGCAGGGGTTCCCAAGGACCAGAACGGAGAAACACTGCAGGCATTAGATAATATTTAATATGTAGAACGAACCTGCTGCTGTCTGACGTGTGCCTGATGGAAAAAGAAAGAGCTTTACTACAGAAGTTTGGGATGAATAACAACTGGATCAGTTTTATGACTATCAGGAGACAAACAGGGAACAAAGTGAAACTAAATAAAAATAAATAAATCAGAAAGAAAAAGACCAACAAAGGCCGTCAGAATGAGATGGTTAATATATAAAAAATAAGATATAAAATAAAAAACTATATGATCATGTTGAGCTGATCTTTTCATCCTGCTGCTTTGTTTTTCGTGCCTCCGTTAAGTGAAGATGGACGAGTACGAAGCTGTAGTTGTTGTGGTCTGCAGGCGGCAGCGAAGCCGACACTCTGCCCTCTGATGCAGTGAGGAGGTTCCTCCTCTCATCCAGTGATTCAGCACTCATAAATATTTCAGCTTTGGAGGGAAAGCAAAGGCAGAGAGACAGAAAGAGGAATAAAGATGAATCTTTCATTCTTGCTTTTAAAATAGAGCCACAGATTAATGGAGCTGCACGATTAAACTTTCAGAAGGTCCCATGAATAAATGCAAGCCGCTGGGCGTTCGACAGTCACCGACCATGTAGGCTGAGGAGAGGGGGGGGGGGGGGGGGGGGGGCGACACGACCTCCGTCACTCAGGCTTTATTAACAGCGAGGAAACATCTGTTCCAGGTAACATCAACCTGATGGAAGGAAGCTCTCCTATTGGTCCTGCAGTTTCACGTCAGATGACAGGGAGGATTCTGATTGGTCCTGAAGGGGAGGATTCTGATTGGTCCTGAAGGAGAGCATTCTGATTGGTCCTGAAGTGGAGGATTCTGATTGGTCCTGAAGTGGAGCATTCTGATTGGTCCTGAAGGGCTGAACGTTTCAGTCGAGGGTTTTGTTCAGACGGAAGATTTCTATCTGCTTCTGTAAATAAAAACACAACCTGGACAGTAAATGGACTTTTTTCAGACTCAGGAGTCCAACTTGTTTCAGTCCAGAGGTTGTTACTGGTTTCCAGTAAACTGACAACGTGGCGGAAACTTTAGAAAACATCATGAGCCTGAAATGTCTACAGAAAAATACAGTTTTTATATTGAATTGTAATTATATTATTTTACATATTTGTCTATATTTCATAGATCAAATGTATATTTATACATATTTATGTAAAAATTTCTAAAATATATCTTATTATTTTTATTATATTTTTTAAAATTTGATTTAATAATGCCCATTATTTTTTAATTGTATTGATTGTGTTTATATAACCTAAAAAATTTATTTCATGATAATTTAATTAATTTTTTATTTATTTAAATATCTGCTGGGCTGCATGATGGCGTAGTGGTTAACATTGCCAGGTGTACCCGCCTCTCATCCAGTGACTGCTGGGATAGACTCCAGCTTCCTGCGACCCTGAACTGGAACCAGTGGTTAAAAATATGGATGGATGGTTATCAGTTTATTTATGAATTTCTTTTATTTTAATTTATTCAGCTATTTGTTATTTTATTTTCATTTTTAGGTTATCTTTAGCTATCTTTGATCTTATTATTATTTATGTATTTATTTTTCATATTTAAACATGCAGGTCACAATTAATCTAAAAAACTACAAAAACATAAAAGAAATCCAGAATTACTCATCATGATCAGAATAGCTTTTCCAGATCCAGAAGTTATTTTAAATCTACATACGATTTACATTTCCACATGTGTGCAGTAATTCTGACCACCTGAACTGAATCAGCTCATCACACAAACTGGAGTCACATCTGTTAACTCAGAAAAAACAGAATTCATGCTCCAGACTCTGAAATGTTTTAGATTTACACATGAATAATAATAACTTTAAAAAAAAAAAAAAACCACTTGTGGACAAATAAATATAAATAGTTACATTTTTTAAAATAATCATAGTTAATATCTGGAATATTATTTTAATTTTTACCTGTTTTATGACTGGACCCTGTGGGGGTTACGTTTTCAACAAAATCTCTCTTCTAATCTGAAGATCATCTTTCAGAAAGATCTATGATAAAGATCTATGATAAGAAATGACTACAAACAGTCAAAAACAGGTAACTATATAAATGAGACTCAAGAAGAGTTATCTCAATATGAACAAATAAATAAGTTTTACTTTATTCCTTCAAAACTTGCTGGGATTACTGGAACTAAACCAGTCAGGCTGTCTCCTGAGGATCAAACAGGTCCACCAAATCCATCTAAAAACGATAAAACGAAAGAAACGACACAGCTGACTTTGGGAATACATAAATAAAATAACCACCTAAACTGAAACTAAATGAACACCAAACAGAACCAAAACTCTCAGACTGCGACAGGAAGAAAAGCCATGGCTTCCAGGAAGCAAAGAGGATAAAGTTTTGGTCTGTAAACGACAAAGAAGCAGCAACCTCCAGAATCCCGACAGTAAAAACGGTCCCGGTCTTGTGTACCATCCCATAAAATTTCACTTCGTGTCGGTGACTGACAACAGGTTTGAAAAGATGGTGCCATGTCAGGATCTGTTCACTCTGCATGCACCGTGGGAGGGTTGAACTTCTGTGCTCTAATGTTTGATTTCCTGCTTGTGTTGTTCTCATATGAAAGTCTCTTTGGACAAAAGCGTCTGCGGTATGACTGTAGAATAGAATAGAACAGAAAAGGGTCATTTAACCAGCGCCTGGATAGCGCCAACATGTCCGCCAACAAGACCACCGAAATGACCACCGTCGTGACCACATATTTGACCACCGACATGACCGCCAAAAAAACGCCAAAAAAAACACCAACATGAGCGCCACCATGACTGCCGTCATGTCTGCCGACATGTCCACCACCATGACTGCCAGCGTCCGCCAACATGTCCACCGACATGACCGCTGACATGTCCACTGACATGACCACCAACATCTCCAACATGACCACCAACATGACCGCCAACATGTCCAACATGACCGACAACATGTCCAACATGACCGCCAACATGACCACCAACATGTCCAACATGACCGCCAACATGTCCAACATGACCGCCAACATGTCCAACATGACCACCAACATGTCCAACATGACTGCTAACATGTCCAACATGACCGCCAACATGACCACCAACATGTCCAACATGACTGCTAACATGTCCAACATGACCGCCAACATGACCACCAACATGTCCAACATGACCGCTAACATGTCCAACATGACCACCAACATGACCACCAACATGTCCAACATGACTGCTAACATGTCCAACATGACCGCCAACATGACCACCAACATGTCCAACATGACTGCTGACATGTCCAACATGACCGCCAACATGACCACCAACATGTCCAACATGACCGCTAACATGTCCAACATGACCGCTAACATGTCCAACATGACCACCAACATGACCGACAACATGTCCAACATGACCGACAACATGTCCAACATGACCGCCAACATGACCACCAACATGTCCAACATGACCGCCAACATGTCCAACATGACCGCTAACATGTCCAACATGACCGCCAACATGACCACCAACATGTCCAACATGACCGCTGACATGTCCAACATGACCATCAACATGACTGCTAACATGTCCAACATGACCACCAACATGACCGACAACATGTCCAACATGACCGACAACATGTCCAACATGACCGCCAACATGACCACCAACATGTCCAACATGACCGCCAACATGTCCAACATGACCGCTAACATGTCCAACATGACCGCCAACATGACCACCAACATGTCCAACATGACCGCTGACATGTCCAACATGACCATCAACATGACCGCCAACATGTCCAACATGACCGCCAACATGTCCAACATGACCGCCAACATGTCTAACATGACCGCCAACATGTCCAACATGACCACCAACATGACCACCAACATGTCCAACATGACCGCTAACATGTCCAACATGACCGCCAACATGACCACCAACATGTCCAACATGACCGCTGACATGTCCAACATGACCATCAACATGACCGCCAACATGTCCAACATGACCGCCAACATGTCCAACATGACCGCCAACATGTCTAACATGACCGCCAACATGTCCAACATGACCACCAACATGACCACCAACATGTCCAACATGACCGCTAACATGTCCAACATGACCGCCAACATGACCACCAACATGTCCAACATGACCGCTAACATGTCCAACATGACCGCCAACATGTCCAACATGACCGCTAACATGTCCAACATGACCGCCAACATGACCGCCAAAATGTTCAACATCTCCGCCAACTTGTCCAACACGTCCAACATGACCGCCAACATGTCCAACATGACCGCTAACATGTCCAACATGACCACCAACATGATCACCAACATGTCCAACATGACCACCAACATGTCCAACATGACCGCCAACATGACCGCCAACATGTCCAACATGACCACCAACATGATCACCAACATGTCCAACATGACCACCAACATGTCCAACATGTCCACCAACATGTCCAACATGTCCACCAACATGTCCAACATGACCACCAACATCTCCAACATGACCGCCAACATGTCCAACATGACCGCTAACATGTCCAACATGACCACCAACATGATCACCAACATGTCCAACATGACCGCCAACATGTCCAACATGACCGCCAACATGTCCAACATGACCACCAACATGATCACCAACATGTCCAACATGATCACCAACATGTCCAACATGTCCACCAACATGTCCAACGTGACCACCAACATCTCCAACATGACCGCCAACATGTCCAACATGACCGCCAACATGTCCAACATGACCACCAACATGATCACCAACATGTCCAACATGATCACCAACATGTCCAACATGTCCACCAACATGTCCAACGTGACCACCAACATCTCCAACATGACCGCCAACATGTCCAACATGACCGCCAACATGTCCAACATGACCACCAACATGATCACCAACATGTCCAACATGATCACCAACATGTCCAACATGACCACCAACATGTCCAACATGTCCACCAACATGTCCAACATGACCACCAACATCTCCAACATCACCGCCAACATGTCCAACATGTCCAACATGACCACCAACATGTCCAACATGATCACAACATGTTGTCAAGCGACATGCTGGCGTCTTGTGACTGGTTCAGGAAAACCATCCAGTGAGTGTTTGTGTCCCAAATGCAGCAAAGAGCCACCAGATTTGCTCGTTAGTTCTCCATCAGTGGCACAGAAACGTCCTCCTCTGCAGGTGCCGCTGCTGGTTCTGTCAGCGCTGGCGGCGCCCCCTGCTGGCTGAAGCTGAACCTGCCTGACTTTTTCAGACTGATCGATCTGTCTCTGTTTCTGTTAATGAGGCTAATTAGTTAAAGCAGGAGTTCATTCTGTCATCAGATCTGCACAGGTGTGTGCGTGTAATTGGTTTTACTACATTTCTGGGGTCTAAAATCTCAATTCTCCCCGTTTACACGAGGTCAGACGGCATTCAGAGGACAAAGGTGTTGAATCTTTTAAAAGGGTGTTTAATCCACTGAAACAGAGACACAAACTTTGTAATTAACTCTATAAAGCCCAACCAGACATATGTAATACATACAGTTTGAGACATTTTGCATGATTTTATAGTAAAAAATATTTCTCAAAACTGCGTTAAATACAATCTGATACGTGTCTTTTCCCCCTTAATGACACCAGGAGGCAGAAGATTTAATATGGTCATTTTCACTCATCACATGATAATAAATGGCAAATATCCCCAAAAAAGTTGTTTGTTAAATATTTTGAAAAGGACAAATAAAGATCTATTTAAAAAAACCAGAGACATATTTAAAAAAAAAAAAAAATAAGAAAGACTTCTTACAATTTTTTTATGTCGGGCTTTAAAGGGTTAAATTCTACAGTTTGGCTTAAACTTTAAATTTATTATAACTTCCATTAACAGTAATTATTTTGCTTCCCAAGTATCATGTGGAGGTTTGTTTGTGTAAAACAAAAAAATCTGTGTGTGAGAGAATATTGTGATTCTTTTACTTTGGTAAAGCGCTCCCACTTTGGTTCTGGTTGAACTGGTGTGAACAGGATCTGGTTCCACAACCAGAACCTGAACCAGAATAAAGTCTGAAAACCACATTTGTCTATTTATTTGTGATTTTTCTTTGTTGTTGTTTTGTTTTCTTTGTTTCTCTTTTTGAAACCTTTCCTCAGTAATCTTTCTTTCCTTTTTTTTTTTTTTTTTTTTTTTTTTTTTGAGGGTTTGTTGTATTTTCTTCTCTTTTTTAATTCATACAGTAAAATTTGATCTCCAGCATGCCGGAGCAGTAAAATGACGTCTAAATCAGGGATCCCCAGGTCTGGTCCTGGAGGATCGATGTCCTGCAGGTTTTCCAAGTGTTCCTGCTGGAACACACCAGAGTCAGACTCAGACAAGCTCTAAAAATGTCTGCTAAATACACATTGATTTGAATCAGGTGTGTTGCAGCAGGGACACTGGGAAAACCTGCAGGGCACCGATTCAGGATCCCTGCTCTAAAGAACAGAAATTTCACATTTTTCATATATTTTAGTCCAAAGTAGAACAAGTTTTTATTATCAAGAATAGATTTAATGTACTAAAATTTTAGAAAACAAATTACAAACAACCTGAAATTTATGGAGAAAAATAAATGAAGTTTTGTTTAAATTTAACTCCATTTTATCATATATATCGTTTCATCTACAAAAAGGAAAACAAAAATCTTGGTCAGAGTAACTTTTGAAGACCTAGAAGTTATTTTAAATGTACAGTCGTCCTCATATGTATTCATCCCTTTTCATTAAAGAAAAGGCTGAATTTACAACAGTCACTCAAATAACTGGAGACTGAAAGAAGGAACAATAACTATAAATTAGTTGAATTATAATTTATTTATTATTATTTATTGTAATTTAGTTTGCGCAGGTCAAAGCACTTCATGAGGCCATCCTGTGAGCCACTCAGCAGCATATAAACTTCTGTGGGGTGGAAGCACACCTTGTTGACAGTGCGTCCTGACTGTGGTGGAAGCATCAAAGGATTCTTCGACTAAATGTTAGTGTATGACTGATGTAACGTATTATTTTATATTTGTTTGCTTATTCAAAGAATATATTTCTATTGAACCAGGATTTTAAATACTGTAATTTTCATGAAATTTTTATTTATTATGTCTTTAGTCAATTTCAGCTTATTTCACATGCAGCTGTTATTTTTCCTTCTTTACTGGGAGGGTACGAATACATTGAGGAGGACTGTACATATGTGTATATTAAACATGCATGTAGTTGTCCTGACCACCTAAACAGACTAATATCATCATACAAAATTAAATATGGCGTGTAAAGTCAGAAACAAGTTATTCTCCCACTTTGGAAATTATTTACATTTAAACAAAAAATAAAACTCAGGTGGAAAAGTTAGATTAAAATGACTTCCAATAAAATATCACATTTAATATATTTAATGAACTTTTAGAAAAACAGAATGAACTTGAAATTCCTTCAGAAAAATACAGTTTAAATACAATTTTGCCCCAGTTTACCTTTTTAATATAATTTTTATTTTTTTGTTTTAAACATTTTATTAATAAAATTTATATTTATACATGTTTACATACATACATATACATAGACAAAATTATGATCTGATGATTTAATCAATCTAAAGATCTGTGATTTTAAGATTTATGCAAATTAATGGTTCAATTTTATGAATTTGGATCAGTTTTATGCATTCATTTATTATTCATTTATTTATCTATTTATCTATTTAATTTTTTAATTGTTTATTTAATAAATTAATTTCTTTTTTTTTTTCATTTATTTATCCATTTTTTACATTTTAACATGCAATACTTACAGATCACAATCAATCTAGAAAATCACAATTCATAAAAACAATTCTTTATGATCAGAATAACTTTTCCACATTTGTTTGTTGATTTAAATGTGTGTGTGTGTGTGTGTGTGTGTGCATTTCTACACGTGTGTCCAGATCACCTGAACCGACTCACTTCATCATACAAGCTGAAGCCTCATTTATGACGTCCAGATCGGACCCCCGAATGGACCCGGAACTGACTTGTTTTGGCCCTCGGGCCTCATGCTTGACCTCTGTCTTAATCAGTTTCTTTTGTCCGTCTGCATCTGTCGTATTTTATCTGAAGGATTTTTATTTTACTTCTTTCTGGTGATGGATGTTCTGGTCTGGACCTGGTCTTGCTGGTTCTTGGTTCTGGTTCCAAACAGAACCTCGTCGCTCGGTGGAACTTGGTGGGTGTGAAATGGGTTTGTCCTTGCTGAAGGAGAGGGAGAGTCTCTGCAGGGGTCCGACCCCGAATCAAACACAAAGACGACTTAATGGACTGTTGGCTGATTCGCCCATCAGCCTTTAATTGACCTGCAGGCTGTGTGTGTGTGTGTGTGTGTGTGTGTGTGTGTGTGTGTGTGTGTGGGTGTTTAACTGGTTTTGTAGGGACCGGCTTGTGCAGGGGCACTGTGAGGACCGTGGACCTGATCTGAGACTTGAGGTGACGTTTGGTTCCTGTTATTTTCTGAATGTTTAGATAAAACGTCAGGATTTAATTTTAATCAGATTATGAGAAGTTGGACGCTTTGCATTGACGAGGGTCCTCGCAGGCATGGAGAAACCACGGTCAGTGTGTGTTTATAGTGGAAGTTTCCGGTAAACCAGCAGAATTAAGGGGTTAATTATCACCCAGAGGACAAGCTGGACAGCTGAAAATGGACGATTATTCACGTCTCATCACACGTGGACAGAATTACCTGCCGGCTCCCTGCAGGACGGCCTCCAATCACAGAAACACCAGGACGGCGAGGCCTGGGGCGTGCTGGTGGTGCTGGTAGTGCTGGTAGTGATGGCGGCCAGTGAACCGAGCATTTGCATAATCTAGCTTTTAGGCAGAAGCTGTCAGACAGATGCAAAGCAGGCGAGGCGGCCTCTAAAATCCATGATGGACCTGTCAGCCGGACGGCCATTAGCTGCATGCTGGGCCTCTCTTCTTCTGCTACTTTCTGCCTAAACGCCATTTCCCACTTGTTCTCCCCCTCAAACATGTCAAAATGCGCGTGACTGCTCATGGAGCAGCTCACGAGACAAACGTTCAGGCCGGCGGCAGCTGGATTAGCAGTTTGACAGCCTGGTTGTGTTTGTTTGTGGCGGCCACTCGACGGGGGAAGAGCCAGGTGGAGAGGGAGGGGGGGTATGAGGGAAAAGATGGACTCAGAGGTAGTTAAGGGGTTGGCTGATGTTTGTGAGTGCACGGTGAAAGGCGGGGAGAATTAGCATTTAAAGTACTTGCCCACCAGGCATTAGCACACCTTGGTGAGCTCAGCCAATATGTCCCCTGCTGGCCTCCAAAAACTCCACAAGTATGAAGCAAACCTGAAATCATTTCACCTGAGAGGAGGAAAAGAATCACATCCTCCACTGCATCAGAGCTGAATAACACGCTGATCACATGGAAGCAGCTCATTAAGCCGCTGTCAAAACATTTTCTGTTTCCAGTCTGGATCCAGAACATTTAACATCATAAATGTGGACGTTTAAACGTCTACTGTAGGACTTCATGCCGCTGCAGAGGAAACAGGGATTTTGTTGCTCAAATGGGATTTTTTTTTTAAAAACCAAAAAACATTTATTGTTATTTTCTTTCCCTGTGTTTAGTTTTATCAAGATGTTTTATTTTCATCTTTGTCATTTTCAAATAATCAAATTAAAATGTATTTTTACAGCACTTTTCACACCAAAGAACAGCGTCAAGTGCTTTGCATAATAACGATAATTCAATCATCAAATTAAAAATGAGAAAATTATCCATTTATTGATGTTTGAAACATCATTTTGATCCATTTCTGATGTTTTTGGACAAATTTTTTGTCTTCATGTGATTAAGTTGATCCTTAAATTTACCACAACCGTGATGCTACATTCATACACATCATGGTGGAAATATTGTGGTTAAACTGCTGATATATGAAAACGGAATAAAAGTTGTGAACATCTTCCAGATGTAACAACTGTGTAAAGTTTAAGAGCCAAAGAAGTTAAAGAAATGTTAAAAAAAAAAAAAAGAAGAAAATAACAGAAGGACACTAGTTAAATATAAGTGTTTTTGCACCAATAATTAGACCATAAACACAGGATCATCCTGAGTTAACAGTTGTTCATGGAAATAATATAAACTGGTGGCCTGAGTTTACAAATCTTGTTTAGTTTGTTACATTACTTCTCAAACTTCAAACTTTTTCAAACAATTTTTATTTGTTTTTCTGTGTGTTTGTCAAAATAAATGCTGCACCTCATGACAGCTTCATGGGTCAGATTCTGAGGCTTTTTATGCTACTTTTTACCTACAAAACCACCTCAGCTGCATCCCAAACATCTTCTTGGCTTTATTCCAGCCATAGAGGATCATTATTTTTCTGCTTTTCTCATCACTTGTTGATCTTTGGCTGCTCCTGATTGGACATTGCCATCAGTTTAAGCTCTCTGATTGGTGGAAAGTTCAGGTGAAAATAGAGGTCTCTTAGCAACATAGTAGTGATGGTGATGAAGATGTGATAAATAATAGCGGTGAGACTGCCAAGATGGCAACAGGGGAACTGCCCGATGAGCTTCGTTTCAGCTCTTCAGAAACCTACAGGTGACGTCACTGAGGCTCCGCCCATTTTTTGTTTGCACATTGGCATTAATTTGACTCGAAGGTCAAAAGTCGGAACTGGGAATGACGTCATATCCAAGTTGAGAGCGTTCACACTGAAAAAGTTAGAAAACTTGTAAAAAACCAACATGGACGTTCCCGGGATCCTTTTGTTTTGCTTGATTACTTCAGAAGCTAACATGTTAGCAACAGTTGCTATTGTTAGAGAGATAATATCAAATGCTTTTATTTAGTGAACACATTTTGTCAACCTGGTCTCTGTGTAGAAGTTGTGAAGCGTTACATTTAACTTTAATTTATATAGAATTAAACAAGTACATTTAGACATAAATGCATGTTTACTCTTGGTTTTATTCCACCTTGTTTTGTTGGGCAGCCATTCTTACTAATAAACTTGGGGTTGGTGGGTCTGCTCTAGACTCTATGTAAAGATGGGCGGAGCCTCCATGACGTCACCTGTAGGCTTCTGAAGAGCTGAATTGAAGCTCATTGGATGGCTCCTACCATCGCCATATTGCTAGCATCTCACACATTGTCTCTCCGGGAAAAAAGAATTGGCAAAGAAGTAGAGCTGAGAGGGGGGCTGTGAGTCTCTGGGTGGTTGATTGACATCTAACGTACTCTGACTTGCCTGTACCTAAGAGCTAACCCGGAGCTAACGAGTGCTAACTAGCTGATGGAGGTAATTGGTCTAAAGTTAAGTCACACTGTTGGCAGGCTAAAAACTGAGGTTGCTCTACATTCTGTCTTATTGAAGCAGGATATTGTGTACCTGCCAATCAAAGGGACACGCCCCTAATTATGTTGGATTTCTTCACTTTTAACCGCCGGAGGTTGCCGCTTGGTCTGCTCCCACTTTGCCAATCAGATTCTTGACTTCAGATGGAGTTCACCCTTCATTTCCACTGCGAACTTGGAAAATCTGACTTCCAAGTACAAACTGAATGCAACAGGAGAATAAGGTTCCGGCTTTACTTGACGCTCCACCCCATCATATTTTGGAGTGTTACAAGTAAAACACCTCAATCTGATTGGCTGAGAGGACTGGAAGTGTATTTTTAATGAGTCTCAAACCTGATTGGTTTCAAAGGAAATGCTAGAAGAAAAGACGATGACTGGATAAAATGTAAAAAAAAAAAAAAAGAAAGAAAAAAAAAGAATATATAAACAGCTATGGTATAAATAAATATATTTTAAATTTTAATTTTTAAAATATGGAAATAGATTTTTATGAATATAAACAAAAGGTCTACATATATTTTAATTTTTTTGTTTATAGACTTATAATTAACACTTAATGGATTTTAAAAATCCATTTGTTTCTGTATTTATTTTTAGCTGCTCCCTGGAGGAACCAGATGATCAAATTAAAACACAAGGAAAAATTTAAACTGAATAAATTCAGAGTACGCCAAAGAACAAAGCTTCAGCTCAGTCTGAGACGAAAATGAAGATAAAGAGGACAAGATGGAGGGAGGACATAGACTGAGAGGAAGGAAGAGCAGATGGACAGACTGACGTGACAAGAAGAATGAACACAAAGGAAGGAAAACGGAGGGAAATGAGGAATCCTGCTGGGTGATGAAGAAGAGGAGAATTTAGAAAATCAACTGAGAGCCGAAAATCTTTCATCAGCATTTTGAAAAGAAGTCAGGTAGCAGCCTCTGAACTGTCCATCATCCTTAGAGGAAGAGGAGGAGGAAGAGGAGGAGGAAGAGGACTCGGTGTCTGCAAATGCGTTTCCTACTGTGAAGCACGGAGGAGGAGGTGTGATGGTCTGGGCAACAACATCCTACAACTTACCCAGCACCAGTACAAGGCAACAGGCTGGTTTGAGTGGGTGGATTTTGTTTTAGGTGAACTTTAAAGGGACAAATTCCAGTTTAATAATTGAATATCTGACCCATATCAAAGCAGATTAGGTTTTAGAATTAAAATTAAGCATAAAACACTTAAAATCAGATCCAACTGATATCAGTGCCACAAGAGATTTTAACACATAAAACTAATTTAATTTTGTTTATAAAGAGCAAAGTCAGTTTGGTCATCTCAACCACTAATCACACAGACTGAAGCCACGATCAGTTAATCAAATCAAGCCAATCAAAGATACTTTATTCATCCCCGAGGGGAAATTCAGAAACAGTGATTTATTGTCGATCAATCAACAATAAATCACTGTTTATTTATTAAATTCCCCAGAATAACTCACCACAGATAGTTTTACCATGATGTTGCTGCTCCACAAACACCTACATTCCAGTAAACAAAGAACAGTGGAGGAACGCTCAGCAGCCAAAGTACCTGCATGAGTTCACCTTCATTTCTGCTCTTTATGTACGTAAACATACGTCGCTGCCCTCATACGTCTATGTGTCTTTCACGTTGAATCAGTTCATTCACTAGTGGGCAGCGCTGAGTTCACTTCCACCTTCTTCCGTTTTTCCTCTTTCACTGGTCGCATGTCAGCAACTCAACACTGCCCCTGTGGTCTCTGGTGGTATTGCTCTGCTTACTGTGTAAAAACACAAAGCCCCAAAAACAACGGGGATGAAACTGCGTAGCATCCGTCTGTGTAGCCATCTTCTGCGCCGATGCAGAAGATGGCTACACAGACGGAAGGACAGCTTTTTTTGCTTTCTGAGTTGGTGCTAATCATAATTCTGTCCTCCCCCCCCCCAAGAGGCTTAGCTATCTGTTGCATGATACAGAAAACTGAGCAATACCACCAGAGACCACAGGGGCAGTGTTGAGTAGGATAACTGACATGAATTGAGACAAAAAGAAACAGAAAAAGAGGAACAGGACAATGCAGAAATCACCTAATAAAAAACATCAGAAAAAGACGGAGATTTTAACAACATAAATCTTTGTGGTTTTATTGTTCTTCTGTGGTGTTTGTGGACAGTTGTAAACAACTTTATAGCAGTGCATTACTGCTACCAACCGTAGTCAAACCACGGAAATAAGCTCTGAACTCAGCATTGCCCCCTAGTGGACAAACTGGCTTAACAACCATGGCAGTGTAAAATAAACATGGAGTGGGACATTTAGGTACATAAGTAAGCAGAAATATGCCTTTTTATTTATGCTGGAGATCAACCGAACTGATCCTGGATAAATTTTTACAACTTACATCAAGGGAACACCTGCAGCAGATAAAAGCCCAACATACTTGCTGTGTTTTGTGAGGAAGAGTCAGACTGAGTTTATTCCAGCTGCAGACGATGCCATCGGAGGAAGAGGAGAAGTAGAGATGCATGAAGCTGCGGTAGCTACAAATGCTATCTTGCTAAGCCTTGTCTCGTTGCTGGAATCTTCCAATCTGCTGGAAAAGATTGATCACTGCAGCTGAAACACGTTTCTTTCTCGTGTCCATGTCATGATTTCTGGGTTTTATGTTCCATTGCAGTCGGTAGTTTTTCGATCTCCTGTCGTTTGCTTTGTATTTCAGTTCTATTCTGAAGGTTTCTACCTTTGGTCTTCGGTTACTTCTTTTTTCTTTTCACACCAGGTTTCACTTGCTAATTAGCTTCACCTGCTTGTCATTTAGTTGGTTCTTCTCAGTATTTCTTTGTCATCTGAATATAAAACATATCTTAAAGCAACCCCATCATCCACCCGTCTACAGCTGCATTTCTATTATAGTTTTTCAAAGAATAAAATTAAAATTTCTAAAATTTTGACAAACAATTGCATTTTCAGTTAAGTGGTGTTTAAGTAGTGTCATTTCAGATTTTCCACTTGCTAAGGAAGATTTTTCCCATCCCTTTTCCCTAATTTTTCTTTCTAATTCATTGTAAAACTCTGCAGTTCACTGTTGTTTGCCATCAAAGACAGAGTTTATATTTTTCTGTTTATTTATAAAAAGAGATTTGTCTTCTCCTCTGTCGTCTTTACCTGAATAAAATGGTCACATAACCCTTCATGTCACATCTGGGATGCATAAATGCACAAAAATGTTTCCATTACGCTTATGTTTATACTTTTATATCAAAACACCTAAAAATAAAAAAAAACACCTCATGACAGTTTTTTTTGCGATGTTTGAGAGTCTTGTGGAAATATAGGTGTTTCCATTACTAATTTTTTTATGTTAATATGAAGTTTTTGCGCCCATTGATGGACTGGCGACCTCTCCAGGATGTATCTGCCTCTTGCCCAGTTATTACTGGGATAGGCTCCAGCTTCCCTGCAACCCTTAATCGGACTTAGCGGTTCAGAAAATGAATGAATGAATGTAGGTTTTGCTTAATTTGAGAGGTAATGGAGATGCAGCTTACGAGTCCTGCATTTGGGTCTGTCGTGTCTCTCATGTTCACGTTTCATGACCAGCCATGAAAAAAAAGCTACTACTTCATTAACTCCTGTTGGGTTTCTTTAATGAATCAGACATGAAAACAGCTGGTGTGTTTATATCTGCTTGCTAGTGGGTGGCGCAGCGTCAAAGTAAAATACAATTGTAATGGGATATACAGGCTGGAAAAGAAGGTTGTAAAGTGCAGTTTCTCAGCCTGAAGATGGCAATAATCACTCCCAAAATGTTCAAAATAAATTCTGTTCTACATTTGGCAGATATGTGATTAATTTGCTATAGTAATTAACCCTACATGCATGTTTGGAGGGTGGGAGGAAGCCAGAGTACCAGCAGAGACCATACATGGGGAGAACATGCAAAATCCACACAGAAAGGTTGCAGTGCTAACCGCTCCGCCACTGTGCCATCAAAACAAGTCAGAACCTTATGTAGACTGGTGCTGCTTGAAAAGCCAGCTGTGCACCTGCCCCTTCCCAGATGTTTCTGTGCTGTTTGGGAATTTGGAAGTGTTGAATCAGTTTTCATGCCAGTGTTCTCTATAGTTTAGGTTTCTACTTTAGTAGCTATAGTTACTGATCCAGTTCCGAATATATCGTCGTTCTTAGAGAACCAAGTGGACATGCTTCTGGTGATGGGAAAGGATTTAATCTGATTTCTTAAAAGAAACTACAGTGCAGAGGACAGAAAGTGAAACTGATGGAGAGCAAAACCTGCAGCCGAAAGAGCATACCCGTTACTTCACACTGTTTTTATTTCATGCTTTCAAACAGAGGTCGCAGAGGGGGGTGGTACAATCCTACCAATTTTAGGCAGATTAAACACCACTGGGCCTCTGGACTCGGAGTGAAGGCCCCCGACTCCTCCCGAAGGACAGCAAAACCCCTCAAACTAAAAAGACTTCAAAACCTACATTTGTAGACTTTGTGTTAATTTCTCAGCAGGCATTTCAGTGGTTCCTTGTGGATCAGGGGCCTCCTAACCCCCTGGGCCTTTTTGTTAATCCCTCCGTGATGCCAGTGGAGGCAACCTGAGAACGACTTCAAAGTTCGGTTTGTTTCAGGGCAGCTTTGCTTTACAGACACGTTTGTTGTCTTTAACTTGTCTCTGTTTCAGGCTGATGTCTCCGGTTGCCGTCCACACTGAGCGAACATCTCTGGATGTATATACGTTTCTGTTCGCGTTGGGAGAGTTACAGAGGATTATGCTAACTCTGCTCGGACTGGAAGGATTGCTGTTTGACAGCCGTGTGAGAGCAAGCTGGCGTGCCGGCGATTTTTTTCCTCCACAATCCCTCTTTGTTCGGCTGCGTGTCGCCGGTCCAACGTGGTGCTGGTGAGAATAAGAAGACACGGATATGAACTTCCTCCAGTCTGTAAAGCCTCAGATCTCCTCTTGTTGTTTCCACAGGACTGAGTGTGAAAGTGAACGCTTCGCTTCTCCTCTTCTCTTCTCCTGTTTTATTATCTCCCTCCCTCTGCACTTGTCTTTCTCTGCCCATCCTGAGCAGAAGAATGGGAATCAAAGCTTTGATCGTCCTCTCAGATAAATCCCATCCTGATGCAAAGAGTCGAACTTTGAGCTCACGTTGCGTCTGCAGAAAACAGAAAAGCTTCCAGAAGATTTATTCAAAAACAGAAACCCTTAACTTGTAACATGTTCTCAAATGTAAGGTTTTCCCAGTCAGCAGAATTATTTGGGCTTTAATCTGGGCTGCTTTTGGCCCCCGTAGCCTGTAAGAGGCGTCATTTCTGCTGGCGCATACAAGATACTCCACTAAAAAGTCTAAAATATTTCCTTTTCTGCTCACTTTTACGTCTTCCTCTAGAAATATCAGACCAGTTACAGAATATACTTCCACACATTTTCATGTTGTAGCTACTTTAAAACCAACTAGCAGCCTTCCTAGCTTGCTGTTTAAATGCAACTGGAGCATTTAGCGCTAGCTTAATCAGCACTAAGCTAATCTTTGAGCTGAGTGGATGTGTCGACCTTAAATACACTCACTGAAGACAAAACATGGTTTCCCCACATGATCTTAACACTAATCTAGTACTAGCATAGCGCTAGATCAGCACTGCTATGTAGCATCATGCTAACATCTTTACAGGGAAAATCTCTTCTAGAAATGTGAGGACACATCAATATTTTTTAGAGTTCACTAAGAAAAAAACTAAATATAAAAATATAAAATTTAAATGGTAAATGGACTTGTACTTATATAGCACTTTTCCAGTCATGCAGACCACTCAAAGTGCTTTACACTACTTGTCACATTCACACACACATTCATACAACACATCCCGATGGGCACATCGGAGGGCAGCTTGGGGTTCAGTGTCTTGCCCCAGGACACTTCGGCATGTTGTCAGGGGAAACCTGGAATTGACCTCCCAACTTTTCAGTTGAGGGGCGACTGCTCTTCCTCCTGAGCTACGGCCGCCCCAAATGGTAACACCTTACATCTGGGCTTAGCAATGCAGTCCTAAGAGCGCCGTAATTCAGCAGGTTTTCCACGTATTCCTGCTTCAACAGGCCTAAACCAACTTAAGTGGATCCAACATCAAATTCTACACAGTGATTAATTTATTCAAGGTTTAGAGCAGGGATGCATGGAAAACCTGCTGGTTAGCAGCTCATGAGAAACTTGAGTAGTCCTGGTTTACACCACCGCACATCACATCGTTCTGTTTTTATTTCATCTTTTTATTTTCCCTCTCTTGGTTCTACTCCCTAGCTTCTGCTTTTTAAAGCAGAATTATTCAGGCTTAATGCTGGTTTTGTCCTGCAGATCATCCAACACACCTGCAGCATATCATCAGTCTGCTCCAGACTGTTTTAACCTGCTCAATCTCTCCTTTAAAATAAATGAGGGTGTTAAAACTGAGTTTAGTTGACATACAATAGAACCTCCAGTGGGTTGGATTAGTTAAATAACAGCACAAAATTTATAAAACTTCAAATTATCACATTATTTAAGATAAAACAAGTCTATTGTTATGATATTCACATTTAATAAATTACTCCTTTGAAAGCAGAAACAAGTTGAAGTTTCTTTAGAAAATAAATGCAGTTCAAATATTTTACTGATTCATTCCTAATATTCATTTTCTGCACTGCAGTTCAGGGTGGTGAGGAAGAGGGAGTTTATCCAGCAGGTGTGAAGCAAGTACACCTGGACAGGTAAGCTGTCAATCACAGGGCCAACACAGAGACAACCACTCTCATCCATTCAGAAGGATCATTTAGACAAAAATTAACCAGGTGGTTTGGACAGTGAAGGCTGGGGTACCAGAGAACATGTAAACTCCTCACAGAAACACCACCATGTAGTTTTCTCTGATTGTATATGTTGCCCTGGTGGATTCATGCAGCAGGTATAGAGGATAACACCATGCTTTCAATGATTTCTGCACAGTATTAAACACCTTCAGCAACAGAATAATTATTAGATGTTTGACCTAACATTCGGCTTTTGGTCCTGCTTTGTGAACTTTAAGGTTTAAACTTTGAGGAAAACTTTAATTCTATAATAGTAGGCTAATTTAGTTTTTGGTTTTTTTCCCCCCAGTCCTTGTGAGGATCGATCTGACTTAAAGGTATAAAACATGCAATTATTTCCAGTTGCTTCTTCCTAACAAGCTGCAGATTAGATAAGATCTCCATGACAACGTCATTCCTGGTTGACAGGCGCCCTCTGGTGGTGAACATTCACAATTACACCTAAACTTTAAACAAGATTTGAAGTTGAAGAAGGATAAATAATCGTTCATGTTATAAAAATTTAGATAAAATATTTAATTTATTATTTAATCATATTTAAACTTGTAGGGTTTTAAAACATGTTGACTGATGTGTAACACACATGGCAACAGAATGCACGATCTCATGCAGAAAAACAAGAATGTCATGTTAAAAGTCAACATTTTACATTTCATGAGAAATATCAGCTCATCTGTTGGCAGGAACGTCTCCAAAGTTTCCACAGGTCCATATTTCCCACTGCAGCATCAGGGACAGTCTGAACATCTGGAGCTGATGTTCAGTTTCCGACCACTACAATCATCCTGATCATTGCTGTCCTGTACGTACCAGTACCGTCACGGTGAGGATTATTTTACCAGCTATTCAGAACAAGCAGCCAGTAAAACCAGTTGGAAGAGATTACTGGACATAAGCTTTTAATATAACTGATTATTATCAAAAAACTATGCTGATTTGATGGAACAGTTTAAGTAAATATTCATATTATGTCCGTTTCACTTCCAGCATTTTCTGCATGTTTTCTTGTTTGTGTTCCGTTTGATCAATTGATTAATTAAAAAAAGATTTACCATTCTGCAACTTTAAGGTGCATCCCCTCTCCAGCACACCTGAATGAAATGGTTCATCAGCTCTGCAGAGGTCTGGGGACGCGGCCTTCATTTGATTCAGGTGTCAGAGAGGAGACGCAATACAAAATATGTCCACCGGGGGCAGAAGACATGTCAGATTGTTTCAAACAGGATTTCAAGGAAAGTTTTTACCATAAAATGACGCAAAAAGTCTCAGAAACTGTGTGTCAGATGTCCATGTTTGCCTAAACAGACGAGTCGACTCAGACTTTTAGATAAAAAGTGATTTAATCTTTTTTTGTGACACAAACAGTGTAAGGCTCAGAACCGATCGCACACTTTAATCAAAATATACACGTTTCATCAGATAAAAAACTGACAATCACCTCTCAGACAACTGCGTATAAAACATGTATGTACAGTTGAACACCCCCTCGCTCCTGTTACTGACTCACTCCTGCCTCACCTAAAACCCAAGGCTCCTGATGCGTTCAAGTACACCTGGGAGAAACCATACGAGCAGAGATGGAGTGTTTTCATTGGTCCATTTAGTCAGGCGACGTCCACACTGTGATGGCAGCTCAGATGAGTGGGCGGAGCCTGATCGGGCTACTGGAGCTGGCTAATCAGAGTAGACCGCAGACTCCTGGAATCCATTGTTCTCCCCGTTGGAGCTCCTGCTCCCTCTAGTGGTACGCTGAAGAACTTCCAGATGTCAACAAATTTACAAATTAGGCTAAACCGTTACAGATTTTTATCAAATTTAAACCATCATTTCTCATTTTATTTGTTTTATCAAACAAAAAAACTCGGCTGAACTTTTCAGATAGAGAGAAGTTTGTTTTTATGTCACAGATGTGAAAATGTCGCAGATCTGAGGATGACGTCTAAATTTCTTTCTAGCTCTTTTTACATAAATCGTACGTTCCAGTTGGCTTTGGGTTTATTCTACGAAGTTACCTTGTTTTTTTTTAACAGAGAAGTTTCAGACTCGGATTTCCTTAAAATATTTTGTATACTAAGAACCGAATTATTGATTACGTTGTTACGGTGGAATTGTTTGTGAAATGCTGAGTCTTATTATTAATCATAATCATCTAAATTAGCACAACAAAGTTTTAATAAAAAAGATTTTTTCTGGTTTTATACAACATAACATGATGCTAACAAACTGGCTAACTGATGTTTAACTGTCCACTTTTTCCGAGTTGGTGCAGCAGGAACGGAACCGCCTGCTAATGACCTCTCAGGAGCTTGGAATTACGAGAAAACTGGAACGTACCACAAGTACGTCCATTTCAAATATGACTGCCTTCATACCTTCATGCATCCCTTACGTTAGCAAGGTTGTTAGCCATAATCCCACTCACACGTCAGCCAAACTGCTCTCCGCTGCCCCTCCTGGCTTCTGGTGGTATTACAAGGTTTTCTCCCTCAGGGATGCATCTGCAAAACCCCCGAAAACTGACCAAATTATACTCATAAATGTGCAGAAGACCAATGAAATTCTACACACCTGGTTTTATAGCAGAGCATGAACGAGTCTGACAGGATTTTAAAGTAACCAGACGTTAATAAAGTAAATTGGTTTGTTTTGTTTTTTTTAAAAATGTTTTTCATACTGCGCAGCAGGGGTTCACTAATCAATTCATTACAATCCAATACGTTCCGATTCAACTAAAATTTGTAAACGATTATTATTATCATATCTTAAGATGTAGCTTTAAAGTGTGGGAGGAATTAAAGTTGTGCGTTCTGCCCCAACGTTTGTTTCCTTAAAGTGTTCTGGCAGCAACTAATAAACAACAAAGCTAGCTTGCAGCTAGCTGGAAGCTTGCAGCTAGCCGGAAGCAAGCAGCTAGCCGGAAGCTAGCAGCTAGCTGGAAGCTAGCAGCTAGCCTTACAGCTTCTGTTACTGAGCGTATGATTTCCTCGTTGGGTCTGAAGGCAGCGTTTGGACACGAGAACAGACTCTACTCCCTGCGTATGGAAGCAGTTTAACGCCAAAATAAAATCTAACAGTAAAACTACAAACATCCAACAGCCGCTCCGTTCCAGACCAGTTAGATGAACTGGTTGTTCCTGATTGTTGCCGACACGTTTTTCTTGAATATTCCAGGTAAAAATGAGAACATGAAATGAAAAATGCGTTGGATTTATTTCTGGTTTAAGGCAGTGGAGATGAGTTTGTTTAGTTGCAGGATTTAATGGGTGATAATGGAGCAGGAAGTAGTAATATAGTCGCAGAGTGAGGAGAAAAAACACACCAATGGGGGAAAAGATGCATTAAAATCCTGATAATTATTTAAGTACTAAATCGTAGCACCCTCTACTGGACAGATGTAAGAAGGCAGAGATTCTAGCACCATTCACTGAAATTCTACCAGTTTCATATAAAACTCGAGAAATGATGGTTTGAATTTAATTATATAAAAACTTTATTCAGGCAAAACCTGGCATGGACTGGCGTCTTGTTGCTTATGATACTGAACAGAAAAGAAAGACACTTGATAGTTTTACTGTAATTAACGGCACTTTCTTTAAACTCAGAATTCAATATTTGTGTATTTTTGGTCAAAATGTGTTAATAAAAATCAGGTTAAAATAAAAAACCAGGTTTTAAATGTCACAACGCAGGTGGAGAGCCTTATGAATCTGTGCTACAGCTCTGATCTGCACCTCATTTTAGGCTCTGGATCAATAATTCTCCAGTTTGTCTTTTTCCGCCTTTTCCTCATTTTCAGACCCGACCATGATCAGAGGGATGTCATTTCTTGATATAAGCCTCGTAGCATGACTGAGTCATGTTTAAATGTTTTATAGTGATGATGATCCGTGATATTAGGATGTAGGCAGCTATGCTAGGAAGCTAACAAACTCATGGGATCAGTCATGTTGTCGGAGAACTCTGCCAAGAAGCCGTTTTAAATGGGATTTTTCGTCTCTTTGTCAGAAAGACACATCATTTCTTTAGTTTCAGGTGTAAAAAACCAGCAAAGATCAGACAAAAAAAATGAACTTTTTGCAGCAAAATTTCTATTCCTGTGTGCAGAAACTGTTATTTTCCTGGTAAATAACGATACAACTGCCTGGTATCCGCATGTCCGTTACGTCTGCCCTCTGCTCCGATTGGCCGGCTTGTCGCTGTACGCTGCAGCCTTGTTCTGAAAATTCATCCTGAGTTTTCGGAACAGGATTTGTTCAACTTCCCGCATCCATCCGGTCGGGTCATGGCTTCAACGTCTCAGAGGTGCCGGAGCGAGAAGTCTCCATCTCCTTCTTCTTGTTTCTACTTAGTGTCATTAAATTCTGCCCAGGTGCAAGTGAACGCATCCTAACTGGAATTCAGCAGCTCATTCAGAGGAAAGGTGTAGTTTGAGCAGCCAGATTGCTGTTGTTTTGAAGATGGGGTGGACCTCTGAGCAGCTGGAATGTCGACATTGTAATAATTAAAATAAACACACAAATAAACCAAACCAGCGTCTTGTGGTTTCAGTACGATTCAGGGATTCTTCCTGGTCAAAGAGGAATTCATGCCTGACGAGACGAATCAGTGCTGCGTTCAAGGCACTCAACATAACATCTTGTTTTGCACTAATAAGGTGGCAGCGGTCGGCTGAATCCAGTGAAGTGGTTGAGACATTAATAAAACACAGGAAAGCGCTAAGAAAGCCAGAACCAGTTCACCTTCTTCTCGTTTTAAGTCTTTAAACCAGAAACCTGAGGCAGGCGGTTTATGTTTGCATCTAAAAGGCCGTTTTTGGTTTCAGCTGTAGTGGATCACAAACTTATAAATAAAACCGTTCAGAGAGGCGACGCAACAGAAGACACAAGCTACAAGAACATCCGGACGCGCAGCCGAGACACCCAAAGCAAACCAAAATGCTCGGGAATGATTAAAATATTGCTACAATATTTGATTTGATAACATGATTGCATACGTGGAAACAAAGAAGTCAGAAAGTAAGAGGAAAAAATAAAATAGCATCTAGGACTAAAGACCCAGCAAACCCGCTAAAACACAGTCAGTTCACATGTTTCACGCTACAGTAACCAGCAGTACAAAACACTAACAGAAAGTACTGACAAACACCAATAAAATACGCAGAAAGTATCAGATATCCGTAATTCATCTCAACAGTAAACCTTTACCACCTGTAAACCTGCTCTCGCCAATCATCAGAGGCTTTTTACGTTAAAGTCGAGGTGATTCGGGCTCCAGGAATAAGGCACGGGGATCCTCTGAAGGTGGGAACGGGCGTCCCTAAAGGACGCCGGTCTGAAATCTGACAGTCGGAGCGAACGCTACGCCGTCAGGGATGATTATTTACAGGCAGGACCGCGACTCCGACGGCGAGGCTGAGATTAATCCGAGTTGATAAAGTCAGAATTAAAAGATTTAGTCAGAGCTCACGGCGATGAAAGGCTGACTCTAATCCCTCCGGTCTGGGATCGGAGTCGAAAGGCAAGAGAGGCTACAAAGGTACCGACGTCTCTGAACTCTGACTAGAGCCTGAGAACTCTGGCTTCGTCAGCCCGAAACCTGGAGTCCCGCTTCGGAGAATGAACGCAGGTTTTTGTTTCCTGGAGAGCCCTCGAGAAGTTTTGGAATAATTTAACGTGACGTCAGACTCGACGGTGGGTTCTGCAGACGTGTGATGGAATGATTGGTGTAGTGGACACCGTGGAGGATCCGGATGGGAGGACCGGAGGCTCAGATGGAGGACTTGGAGAAGGAGACCCGCAGGTGGTGGTTTTCTCCCAAATCGTGGTTGTGGAACTCGATGAGAGACTCGATGGCTTCCTCCACGGAGCCCATCTGGATCAGAGCCATCTTGTGGTCCTTCCTGAGAAGGGAAGGTTATGGTTAGGGTTGTCGGACCAGCGACACGTTAAGCAGATTTTATAATTAATAACAGGGAATTTAAACTGCTAAGCTGAGTTTGTCATTTTCTCCCCTCAAACCCAAAACCAAACATCCTGATTATTTATTTTACTTTTTACTGCTTATTTTTCTTATCTAATTTAGTCTTTTTCATTTTATTTAAATTTCTTTTTAATGTACATTTTTTTTATTGTACTTAAATTTTTTTCTTCATTATTTTCCTTTTTTTTCCTCTTTTTTTGCATTTAACTTTTTTTTGTACCTCACTTTTACTTACTGAACTATTTAACTTTTTATTTGACTTATTTTTTTTACTTTTACATTCATTTCCTGTTTTTAAATGCACGTTTTAATGCATCTTATTTTTCTTAAAAATCTTTTTATTCATTTCATTGTAGTACTTTTTGTACTTCTTTTTATTTTTCTTTTGTACTATTAATTTCACTTATTTTACTTTTTTACAGTTTTATTTGACATGTTTTTCTATTTAACGTTTTTATTTCACTATATTGTTTTTATTTTTATATTTTAGTGATTTTTAAATTTCACATATTGTACATAATTATTTCACTTTTTAAATTTTACTTTTTCTATTCTAATTTTATTTGACCTAATTTCTCTTTTCATTTTACTTATCTTTTAGTTTACCTTTTATTTTGTTGAATTTATGGAACCTATTAAATATTTCTTTTTCAATCAATCATTCTTTCATTAATTCAGTATTTTTAAAGAATTTTTTTATTTAACTTTTTATGTCACTCATGTTTTTAACTTTAATTAATTAATTTATTTATTTATTATATTTCACTTATGTTTATATTCAGTTTATTTTGTTGTTGTTTTGGCCTGACAAGTCTAAGTGAACAGCATGATGAAGGACAGTCTGAGTGCAGAAGAGGAGGGGTAATTCAGGACTTGAGCTGAATTCAGACGGAGGATGAAGGCTTCAGAAAAATTGACTGCAGTGAAACGGAGGGAGAGGCAGGTTTTGATGAAGTTGGCAGGAAACATCAGAAAGAAAGCAGAGACTTACTGGAAGAATTTGAAGGCCTTGACGATGGCTCCGGAGCTGGAAAACAGCATCTTCAGATCATCTTCCACCACAGACGGGCTGAAAACAAGCAGAAAGCAGACGGTTGAGTTGTCTTGGAGTCGTTTTCTCTCCACGAGCTGCGTGACGGCAGGACTTACGGGATGTTGGAGAGGTGTAAAGTGGCAGAAGGGGGGAAGATGTTGGAATAGTTTTTGGAGCCAGGCTTCTTGAAGCGGTGCAGAGAGGAGCTGCTGAAGTCTTTGGTCAGGCCCTGGTCCTCATGGCCTTCACGGGGAAGCTGCACGCTGGTGTGTTTGGACAACGTGATGCGAAGCGGCTTCCCGTGCAGCCGCTGGCCGTTCAGGTGGCTCATGGCTGCAAAGACGAGGAGGAAAGACCCTGCTCAACTTCATGGAAACTTCCTCCTGTAAAATCTGCATCACCGACATCTACAGAACGTCTGTAAAAAATCTTATTGGTCATTAAAGGAAACGAGGAGCTAAATCTTCAGGGAAGGAGAAGACAGCAGCACTTTCTGAGCCAACATCTCCGTTTGTCATCCAAGCACAACCCAAATCCCAAAAAGTTCCCGTTAAACTCGATGCTGAGAAAGGAAAAGTCAGGCAGAGGGAGGACAATCCTGGTGCTCAGCAGACATACCTGGGACTGAATTACAACCTCCGTGTTCGGGTGGTGGAGTCTGAAGATGCTGCTTGCTGCACATGAAGCTCATTTCACTCAAACACACCAATAATAATTTACTAACAAGCTTCAGCAGAACTTATGATGCTGGAGAAACAGTCCTTGTAAACCAGGTGTGTTCCAGCTGGAGAACATCCTTCATGTTTCTCTAAGATCATTTCTGATGTCTTTCCTCCTGGGCTCTGTTAGCTGAAAGCTAATGCTAACAGCGACAGTGTGACGCGTCATCCGAAGCTGCCTTTACTTCATTTGGGACCAGAAAAGATGATTTTTCATCATGCTGTTCAGTGTTTACCCCGACAAACATGTAGCCTACGGTGGCGTTACGACCGATCAACCCTGCATCGCATCTCGTCTGCGGTTCATCAATATCTTTATTGGGAAATCTGATCAACCTGTAAAATCTAAAGCAGCAACCTTCCTTCTCCACAAACAACAAGCTTGTCGGATTCTCGCAAAGTTTACTTTGCCGTGGGCTAAACGACCATATCTTAACTCCGCCCCTCTCCCTGTTGGCGTGCTGCATTCAGGTGCAGAGGAAATGTCTGACAGCAGAGTTTTCTGCCGCTTCTGGAGGCAGCAATGCAGGTTCGATGTGAAACGGTGTGATTCTCTGCATGGCGCGAACAAGGAGCTGTTGCGGCCAAGTCTCCATATGGGAAATGCTAACGGTACAGATAGAAAAGGCTTCCTTTAACCTGGGACTAAAGTTCTGTAGCTTGCTACAGCTAATGGGGATCCTTAATAAACTAAACCAGGGGGTCCGGTTCAGGACGGGATGATCTGATCTGTGACGCTTCAAGCTGGAATAACGGGCAGCTGCATCTTGGTGCCGTTTGATCCTTTTAGCTAATAAAAACGATGGTTTGTGTCTGCCCAGGTGGAAACTGGACCAAACGGAGTGTCATTAAAGCAGTTCGTCAGCCTGGAAGCGAAACGCTCTTTCTGAACATGAAGAAATGTGTAGAAGGAGTTGTAGAGATCCGCACTGAGCGCGTGCGAGCCGTTACCTAGCTGAGCCTGTGTGCTGTCACTCATCTGAACCAGAGCGTTCTCCTTCTTGTTGAACAGAATCTTCACTCTCATCACGTCTCCGTAAACACCTTCACATGCAGTGAGAAAGGAGAAAAACAGGTGAAACAATCGTTTTGCAGGAAGTCAAACAGATCAGACAGGAATCTACACCCATAAACCTAAAGAAGCACGAATGAAGCAGATCTGACTGCAGCCTGCCAAGCCACTGACCCATGGGCTTACTGGGAGATAAACATAGGAGCAATGGGAGGGAAGCAGCGCTGGGAAGCTGCTCTCACAAAGCAGGAGCTCGGACCAATTTGCAAATTTCATTTTTGAGGGAGGAATTCCTGAATAGTTTTACACAGGAAGTATAAGTGAGGAAATTAAGGGTAAGGGTCAGAGAAAATTAAAAATGGCAGATTACACCACGTAGGTGCTATGAATTATGGGAGTAGACTTAAAATAAAATGTTTAAAAAGCGCAGCTGATTCAGCACTGAGGACATGCAAACGGAGAGAAACCCGGCATGCAAACTCAACAAATGAGACTCGGTGAAGTAAAAACACAATAAATGCAGCTGGTCAGAAACTCCACTTCATGCTTTCATTCAGTAAACGCTGAGGAGGAGGAAGGAGGCGTTTGACCCAAATAATCCTAAACAAGATTACACTTTTTTCCTTCCAATTCTGTTTCTAATCTGCATTTCTTATGATTAAACTTCGGCTAGTTTATCTTTTTAACATAAAACTACATGTGGAAGTAAAACACACAGATTAATACATCATTTCCACTTATGCTACTTTTTACCTCCGACTGCTGCTTTTTGGCACCAGTGCGAATAAAAAATGGCTTTATTCCAGCCATAGAGGATCATTATTTTCCTGCTTTTCTCATCACTTGTTGATCTTTGGCTGCTCCTGATTGGACGTTACCGTCAGTTTAAGCTCTCTGATTGGTGGAAAGTCTGACAGGAAGTGTCTTCATCATCATGTCCAGGTGAAAATAGAGGTCTCTTAGCAACATGGTAGTGATGGTGATGAAGATGTGATAAATAATGGTGGATTTACCATCTAGAGTTTCTGAATAAACACTACATGTTGTGTCTGGATTGTAAACCTCCTGGACGGATAGAAACGCTAGAAAAAAAAATGATTTAGTCTTTCTGTCAAAAGCATGAAGTTTATAAAACTCATTCAGAGGCATTTTTGTCCTGAATAAATTTTAAAAAATGACTAAGAATAATACCAAAAAATTAAACTATATGTTCATTTGATTGGAACAGCTTTAGATCATGTTTTTATTCATTTCAGTCAAAAATTTCTGACAAATAAAAACAAAAAAAACAACAACTTTATTTTCACTCCTGCTACATGCTCCGCGAGAAGCAAGAAATTTTTTCTTGTTCAAGGCGTGGACGTGGTTGGGGACATCGGCCAAGACAAACTAACTTTCAGAAATGCTGTGTGATTAGTCGGATATGAAGCAGAAAGTTGACGAATATCCAAGGTTGGACGGAAAGTTTTAAACTAATTGAGACAGTAAGAAAATACAAAAATGTATTAACATGAAGCATTTAAAGACGCGTACACTGCCACGTGCAAAGTGCCTCATTAAATATGACATAGGCAGTACGAGTCTAAATTTATCAGACAAAAACTTTTTTCCCTCTTCCTGCAGCCTTGAACACGAACAAACGTCCTTCTTCTGGTGGAGTATGTAACAAGCTTTAAACCTGCCTCAGAACTCTAATTTAATTTATTTAGAAACCAACGTTTAAAAAAAATAAAGTTAAATAAATTTAATAAACCACTCTTTTATAAATAAAATAAACTAAAATAAAAAATAAAAAAAAAACCAATGTTTTTGGGTTTTTTTTAAAAAAAAACTTTGCAAAGCAGGTATCCGTTATGTCGCCATCTTGTGGCCACTAGAGGGCGCTCAGATGTACTAGACTGAGCATTGAAGGATCTTTAGCGCGCTTTAGCGTGTTTTTTGAAGGACAGTTTCCTTGGTGATGTCCAATCAGGAAGCATTTCAAACACAAACTTTAATGTGTTAAATAGCGTTTAGGAGCAGAAATACCTGAATATCAGCCTGCTTTCTGTTAGTAGTCTGACTAACAGCGTAACAGGAAGCCTTCATCAGAACAGGCTGCAGCCATCTGTCTTTTACGTTTTATTTACACTCATCAGCCTTCATGGATAATAATAATCATTAAATCTGAAGAGCATCGAAACTTCTGAGCAAAAGCTGCACATATTGTGAATGAACTCAAATCAAATCTGACAAAACAAGCAGACACTCATTTTTCATGGAAAAAAAAGAGCAGAAATAAACAAAAACAAAAATCAGAACAACCAAGTGGTACTGATAATTCAAAATAAGAAGCTAGTGACAACATACCGAAGAGAATAAAGAGGCAGTGGGGCGTAACTCTCTTTAAAGACAGCAGAGAAGGCAGCGGAGGGACAGGACAGGTAAAGGTGGGAGGGCAGGACAGGCGGAGGGTCCGAGGCGTTTCCATGGCAACAAATTAAAAAGGGGAAGAAAAAAAAAGACAGGTGAGGGGTCAATCAGAAGGTTAATTACCTTTGGAGTGGAGGGGTCAGATAATGTCAAAACGAGGAGATCATTTCACACATGATTGTACAACTGTGTGTGTGTGTGTGTGTGTGTGTGTGTGAAATGCAGAAATGGAGGGTGGTGGGGGATGTATCATGACAACACATTTTAATCTGAAGGCAATAAAAACACAACAGGAAGTCAAGTTTAAAGCTCATTCAGAGGGCAAACAATAAAACATCAAACTTTATTTAACGTCTGACGGGAGACAGGACGTCGGATTCGATCGACCAATCAGAGACGAACAGTTTCACATCGGAACAAAGAATCGGACATTTACAGAACAAAGCGGAGGATAAACCGCTCCTCCGACTCCTGACTAAAACCAGCTGATGAAACGTCATGCTGCATGAAGCAAATAAAGAACAAATGCAGAAAAACAAACATCATCATCAGCGTGTTCTGCGTTTGAACCGGATACGAGTAACATTCGTACATTTAAACGCATCATATGTTAGACTATAACACGATAAAGATCCTGTTTATTTCCCGCTTGGATGGCAGCTCAACACTGCATCCATCTCTGAGGGGAATGTGGCGTTTTGTCCTGCAGACGGGAACGTAGAACAGCTCGCCCACGAGTTGTTCGGATGAAAATATTAAAGCTTTTACACCACATTTGACTTACAAGCAAGCCCCGAGAGACTCTTTGAAATCTCATATTAAAAACATTCATTCTGCAAACGATGTTCTGGATCGGGGAGGAGCAATGGCGTCTTTTCCAGCTTCTCACCCATAGACCATATATGAAAGATGGACGGAGCCTTTGGCGGTTAAAAGTGAAGCCTATACAGAAGTGCATGAAACTGCAGTTCCCCCTTCATCCACTAGGGGCTGCAAAACAGAGCAAATCCCCATAGACTCCCATGTTAAAAAGTCCAACTTCACAGCAGAAATAAAGACGTTTACAGTAGAAATAAACATGTTTACAGCCTGGTACAAAAATCCATTTTAGGTTTAGTAGGTCAGGTTTACCTTCATGACAACTGTGGGTAGAGTTAATTTTTTTCTAACTCACCCATTTAAAAGTAATTTAATCTCGAAGTTCGGCATATTTAGGGGCGTGTCCTTTTGATTGACAGGTACCCAATCTCCTGCTTCAAGTAAGAAGAACGTAGAAAAACTGCGGTTTTTAGCTGGTTAACAACCTGACTTAGCTTTAGCCCGTTTACCTCTGTTAGCTCGTTAGCTCCTGTTATCTCCAGGTTAGCTCGGTTAGCTCTTAGCTACATAAAGCTCAGAGTTCGCTTGATGTCAATCATCCACCATGACGCTCACAGCCCCCCTCTCAGCTCCACCTCTTTGTCCATATTTGTATTTTCCGGGCAAGACGACACACATGCCCCTGCCAAGATGATGATGAACCGCCCACCGAGCTTCAGTTCAGCTCTTCAGAAACCTACGGGTGACGTCACGGAGGCTCCGCCCATTTTTTTATATGCAGTCTATGTTCTCACCATCGGTTGTATGAACAAAAACCACCTCAACCAGCCGGTATAAACAGGTTGTAAAGCATCCGTCTTTCATGTTGGCGTCTAAATCTAAGACTGAATAAAAAGAAACGCACCAACAGTGGAGCAGATATGGGACACTATTTTCTGTCCCAACCCACAGCTGGACGCCACATCGCTGCAAACTGTGCTACAAACGCAACCTGAGAAGAAGCAACTGAAGGTGCATTGTTCTTCAGCGAGTTCCAAAGCCCCCCTTTAAACCCCCCCCATGCAAACTATCTGAGATGCAGCTACACAGACCCACAAAACCACCTGATCTGAAGCAGCCTTAAACCAGCTTTTAGCAGCTAGTCAGCAGCTGCTGAACTGGATAGACGTCATCTTTCCAGATCCTGATCAATAAAGTACTTCATGCTTTAAACATCAACCGCACCGTCACGCAGCCTAAAGCAGTAAACCGTGTGTTAAAAACACAAGGAAGCACTGAACGTTGCAGCCGGTTCGGTGCTCGTCAGTGCAGGTTTGATCACAGCAGACATTCACTCACCTCTGGGTTGAGGTTGCTGACCAGCAGGACGCAGTGTCCAGCAGGAATGGTGGGGAATCCCAGCCTGGCGGCAGCTGGAAGGGTCAGAGAGGCCAGAGCTCCGGGCAGAGCAGGAACCGTCAGGCCTGGATAGGGGGAGGACACTGAGAAAGGTGAGATGGGTGAAAAACACTCATAATTGCAGGAAACACTTGATTCAGGTACTGATCAGAACATAGAGGAGGTAATTCATCTTGGCGTGGTCAGTCGTAGAGGCCACAGGTGAAACTCACCTGCAGGCTGAATGGTGAAGGCCGGCGGGAATGCGTGAGTTGCTCCAGCATAAGGAGCAGCTGAGATGATACCTGGAGCTGCACAGAACAAACACCATTGTTTTTAAAATCAACAAGGATGCGCTCGTAGTCCAACTTTTCATCGTTCCTTCCCTGTAAGATCTCAGCTTTTCAGATTGGCTCAGTGTGCTGGGTCTTACTGAAGGCTGTAGCCATGGCCGGGTGCTCCATAGTGGGCTGGCTGTCTCCAGACGGCAGGTCCGGTCTTGTAAAGTCTCGGCTCTTCTCGTTGTTGTATTTAACGTTGAGGCTGGTGAGTTTAGAGAAGCTGATCCTCAAAGTGCAGCAGCCGTTATAGATGTTTTGCCCGTCCAGAGACTGAAACATGTCTGTGTTAATGCCATCAGAGGGAAAAGGTGTGGTAGGAAGAGTTTAGGAAGTGCTGCTCACCAGTTTGGCAGTCTGGGCCGACGCTCCGTCTGGATACTGCAGCAGAGCCTGGAACTGACTGTTCTTGGTGAAAACGATGATCCTCAGTACGGTGCCAAACTTTGAGAAGATCTGAGACGTAAACAGGAGGCGTGTTTAGCTTCATTGCTTCACAACATCTCAGGAAAAAAAACACATTCCTTTAAATTTCAGTCCCCAAAGCCATTAGCTTAGCCTACAGCTAAGCTATTAGGGTGGAAAGCTTGTGTAGTGCATTCTGTTGCACAGTAGCTTATCTTACCACTGTGTTGCTAGGCTAACACTGTTATTTAGCTGTAGACTTATGTGATTAGCCAAACATAGCACAGTAGTAAAATACGTTAGCTTAATCTACTCTTGAGCTAACTTGACCACAGCCTGACAGAAATCTTTGTATTAGCTTACAACTGTTTTAACTTAGCTGGATGCTACGCTAATGTTGTCACTGCCCAACAGAAGGCACTGTGTTAGCTCACCATGTTAGCTTAGCTGTAGGCTAACACAGTGCCTACATTAGCTGGGCTGTAGACATTTAACTAATGTAAACATTAGTTTCTCAACATCAGCTTAGCCTACGGCAAGAATTCATGCTAACCTACAACTGATTCTGTGCCCGCTGGCTCATCCTCACTCAGTGGCATACAGTACTTGATGTTATACTAAGCTAAAATAGGTTTTAGCTCAATCCAATGTCTACATTAGCTATGTTACATGTTACCTTTCACAAATTAGCTTTACCTACAGCAAAGGCTACACCTGCTACACTCCTGACAGCAACGTAGGAACCACTTCGCGCTGTGATGTTAAGCCAAAGTAGAATTTAGATACAGTTAATATCTATGAGACAATGTAAACATTATGCTACCCTGTAAGTTAGCATATACCTCCCCCTTCCCAACTTATTACTCCAGCGACATATGAACCACTCCATGTTGTGATATTAAGCTAAAGTATGATTTAGTTGTTGTTAATGAACACATTAGCTAAAGCTGACATTAGCTTTGCAAGTTAACATCAACGTCAGTCCTTCTGTATTAGCTTAGCCTATTAGCCTATGCAGCTATGCCTCACACTCATCCTCGTCCCTCCACACACCTGATTTATGAACCATTTGATGCTAAGCTAAAATAGGTTTTAGCTCAAGCCAGTGTCTATATTAACTATGTTACATGTTAACTTTCACAAATTAGCTTAACCTACAGCAAAGCTTATGCCTGCTACATCATCACTCCAGACAGCAACGTATGAACCACTTCGCACTGTGATGTTAAGCTAAAGTAGAATTTAGATACAGTTCATATCTATGAGACAATGTAAACATTATGCTAGCCTGTAAGCTAGCGTATACCTCCTCCTTATTACTACAGCGACATATCAACCACTCCATGTTGTGATATTAAGCCAAGTTGTCGCTAATAAACACATTAGCTAAAGTTGACATTAGCTTTGTAAGCTAACATCAACATCAGTCCTTCTGTATTAGCTTAGCCTATGCAGGTATGCCTCACGCTCATCCTCGTCCCTCCACAGACTTATTTATGAACCACTTGATGGTGTGATGTTACCTGGCAGAGCGCATCCAAGGTGACGGGGTAGACCAGATTCTCCACCACCACCCTCAAGACTGTGCTCGGAGCCGCCACTGCTGTGTCCACATGAGACGCACTGAGTGCCCGGAGAGCTGCCTGCGCCCTCTGAGAGAGGATGGACGGTGAACAGGTGACAGGTGCAGAGGACAATACACAATGGTGTGTGTGTGAGTGTGTGTTACCTCCTGGTTGGGGGAGTTGTCAGTCTTCAGCTCCTTGTGGTTGGAGAACTGAACATAAACCGGATGGTTTCTGATGAAAGGCATCACTGTGGAGTAATAACCCACCATGTTCTGAGCTGCTTCCTCTGAGTTCATCTCTAAGAAGGCCTGAAAGAGGACAAGATGGCAGGACAAGGGACAGGTCATTACCGCAGACACTCATCCTGACACAATTCCAACCATTTATCCTGGAGATACCCAAAGACATGCATTCATTAATAAGTTCATCACAGCATATCTGGACTGATCTGTGTTAGAAGGAAATAGATATTCTTCTTCTGATCAGACTTGTTTTACCATGTTTGTGGATGCAAGCCAGGTAAAAGAATCACATTCTGTGTTAAAACTTACTTTTATAACACGTAACTGTGTCACATGTGTTTTCAAAGTTACACAGGCGATTGTTGTCGTGAAGTATGGCTGAAAACACAACTTATAATTGTATTACAAGACAGACTCCGATCTTCATTGTGTTCAGCTTCATTCTTCCTCTTTGCTGGAAAGGTTGCATTGCTCACCTTTCCCTGCAGAATACCAGTCAGGCAGCATACCAGACCACATAGTTTATATTCATCTGGAAACTTATCTCATTGTGATGTGCTTTGAACTGTTGGAGTACTCCCCTGCAGAGCCACTGCAGTTCGACTGGATTGTACTGTTAGAGTCTTATTGGAGGTGTTTGCAGGAGTGACTTAATGGTGGCTTTATGCCCCTGGATTGTTTATTCTCTATTTTCTATTCAGATAAATTGCAGTAAACCCTGATTTTGTGTTTGTACCTGGTTCTTTGCTTTAAGCATCAACAGGTTGGTGACGTCTCCAAAGGGCAGGCCAAGGCCGATGACCTCGGCCTCTGTGATGTCGCTGGGAAGCTTGCGGATGTGGATGACTCTGGATGGCAAGCTGGGACCTCTTATGTCACCTTTAAACTTCTTGCTATCATTGCCATTGGCTGCAGAAGAGAGGAAAGGCGGAGTTTAAGGTGATGAAACTGTAAAGTGCTCATGATACAAACATCGTATGGTCCCGATATTCAGCACGAGGTGTACCGCAGAGATCTATTCTGACCATTATTGCTTTCTTATGTAAAATTAGACACCATTTTTGATTAGTTTGTAAAGTTTAGTGGTGGGAAAATTGAGTCAAAAATCTGGATTTTTGGCTTCACAATTTTAATGCTAAAAAATCTTTTTTTTTTCTTTTTTTTTCAAATAACAAATCACTACAAAATTTTTGTCATTTTTATTGTTTTTATTGATCTTATTTGTCTTCTTGGGCATTATAGCAGCAGGATGATGGTCAGGTTACAATGTTTTTTCTTAATTGAAATCAAGAAAATGAGCAAAAAAATGTTTTATACTTTATTTTTGTTTTTAATCTACAAAAATTAGCAATGTTAAAAAATTGTGAGAGTCACAATTTAAATCGAATCGGCACCCAAAAAAATTGGAATCAAAATAAAAGCATATCATCATAGCCCAAGTAAAGTTGCTATTCATATTTCCCCAAACTAACTTAAAAATAAGCAACAAGTATATAAATTTTGCGAACTTTTCCAATGTTAACAGCATGTTGGAAATAATGAAGTTTTCACCAGGTGAAAGAAATTCAACCCAGTAAAAAGAAATAAGTGTGTAAGATTTAATATTCTTAAACTGATGCAGCTGTTAAATTCACACACACACACACACACACACACACACACACACACACACACACACACACACACACACACACACACACACACACACACACACACACACACACACCAATAAACTTAGTACAGAAAGTAAGGAATCATTTCTCCTCTTTAGACATCCCAGTTAGCAGTGTGTTGAACATGGTTGAACAGCTGATTGGTCACCTTTCAAACAAGCTACAAACTCATAAGGACAGCGCTGATCAGCACAGCTGAACTGGGAGGATCCCACTCCCCAAACAAAGTCCCCCCCATATTTCTCAGGTGGATTGGATGATTGAACGATCCCAGAGTAAGATGGAAAACAACACATTCTGATTATTTTTACACTTTATTAGTTTTCCACGGCCAGCAGGGATGAAGACACACTGCTGCACCAGCGTGGTACTACCTCCTTATACTGGTCACCAGTCTGGTCACATTTAGCCATTTATTCCTCATCCTGGAGGCGCTGAAGGACAACCAGCATGGTTTGTGCAGCTAGCTGGTCCCAGTAGTGCTAAACTGGGCTAAGGTCTGGACTGAAAGCAGGACAAATCAGACTTAGAGACCTGGTTGATCCCAGAGGGGAATGTTTCCATCGTAGTTAACTGCAGAGACGGTGAAAGCTGCGGAGTTTGATCTCCTTACAGGAAGTAAGGACTTCCTGTAGCGTTGTGTCACAGTGAATTAGTCTTTTCTGAAGGTCCTCCTAAGGCTGTCCAGCATGTCCAGGGGAGTGCTGCACAGTGCAGTCCTTAACCTGGACTGTTCCAGTCCTTAATCTCCTCTCTGACACCCTCAGAGTCCAGTTCCACTCTAGCATGACTGGAACCAGTCTGCTGCCCAGAACAACTCTGGTAACCGCAGACTCAGATCCTGAGCATCGTGTAGATGCTGAAGGACCTCAGAGGACAGAGACGGCTCTGGTCCTTCCTGCAGATGCATCAAACTTTTAGTCAAGTCCAGTTTGTTGTCAGAGACCAGTCCAGGGTATCTGTAGTCCTCAACTGTGTCCAGGTTCACTCTACTGGTGGAAAAGGGATGGTCTTCACCTCACGTCCACAACCAGTTCTTGGGTTTCTTCATCTTCAGCTGCAGATGGTCCTGCTGCCCACCTCCCCATCTTCCTCCATGATCATTCCAACACAAGCGGCAACATCTGGCAGTTAAAAGTGAAGCTTATGCAATAGTGCCCACAACTGCAGTTCCCCCTTCATCCACTAGGGGCTCCAAAACAGCGCGAATCCCCATAGACTCCCATGTTAAAAAGACCAACTTCACAGCATAAATAAACATGTTTACAGCCTGGTTCAAAAATCCATTTTAGGTTTAATAGGTCAGGTTTACTTTCACTGTGGGGGGGAGTGAATTTTTTTCTAACTCGTCCGTTTAAAAGTAGTTTAATCTCAAAATTCGGCATATTTAGGGGCGTGTCCTTTTGATTGACAGGTACCTGATCTCCCACTTCAAGTAAGAAGAATGTAGAACAACTGCGGTTTTTAGCCGGTTAAC
The DNA here is from genome assembly GCF_933228915.1 of Telmatherina bonti. Classification (NCBI taxonomy): domain Eukaryota; kingdom Metazoa; phylum Chordata; class Actinopteri; order Atheriniformes; family Telmatherinidae; genus Telmatherina; species Telmatherina bonti. The sequence continues at coordinate 6,372,057 of NC_136626.1, read as the reverse complement.
AACGTGATTTAGCTTTAGCCCGCTTATCTCCGTTAGCTGGTTAGCTCCTGTAATCTCCGGGTTAGCTCTGTTAGCTCTTAGCTACAGAAAGCTCGGAGTTCGCTTGATGTCAATCATCCACCATGACGCTCACAGCTCCCCTCTCAGCTCCACCTCTTTGACCATATTTGTATTTTCCGGGTGAGACGACACGCATGCCCCTGCCAAGATGGTGATGGTAGGAACCGCCCACCGAGCTTCAATTCAGCTCTTCAGAAACCTACGGGTGACGTCACGGAGGCTCCGCCCATCTTTTTACATGCAGTCTATGATCCAACCAGTGTAGCTTCATCAGTAAACCAGTAACTGAGGAGGGTCTCAGAGGTGAAGAGGAAGGAGAAAGGACCGTTTCCTGGAGTTCATCTAATGACCCTGACTTATCAACACTGGCTCCAGAATCTCGTTCCAGGATGTCTGTCTCCGCTGGTCAAACATCTGTGACTGACACACACCTGGCAGGACTTGAGTGTCAAAGCAAGAGTCACTGGGAGGAAAATTCTGCAGGGATTTTGGCACATTTCTTAGCTGTGATTCCACAGAAGAATCCTTCATTTGAGTTATCCCTGGTGACTAATCAGGCTTTCCAACCATACCAGTTAGTCACCACCTGCATCCACCCAATCCAGCCGATACGTCCTTTCTAATCAGAGGATTATGCAGGGATGGCTGTGGATTCCTCCACTAACTCTTCAGCAGATATGGCCAGGAGGACCCTGAGCGCTCAGCCATCGCCGCCTCCAGCCCAGTGGAGCAGCAAACCAACAGAGAGAAAGCAGAAGCAGTACTACAGACAGTCGCACCACTTCCCTCTCCAACAAGCTGGATGAGCTGAAACTGCAGATCAAAATGAAAACAGATGCAGACATCTGCATTCCCACTGTCCAAACCAGGTCTCCTCCCAGTGGGACTTATTGGGAACACCTCAACAGGGAGGAATCCCAACACGTTGCTGGAGCCACCTCATCTAGATCCTCTACTCTGAGCCCTACATTTCAACTTCTGGAACATCTGATGTTGCAGCTCTTTTAGTTCTTCAGAAGAACAACCATGTCTATAACGTCTTTTTTCATTTTTTAGCTCGACAGCTTCCCTCATCGTCTACTTGTATCCTCAGTAGCAGGCATCCACTGTGTGGCCTCTGAACATGCAGGCCTACAGAATCCACATCCCGAACCTCCCCCAGAACGGCTAGTATCGCTCTGGTTATTTCCTAAACCCAATAAATAAACACCTCTACATGAATTTATAAAGCCATGAACACACACACCAGTCTGAGAAGCTGACCCATGCTCACCTGTGGTGCTCATGATATACGGGCCGTTGGAGACGCTGGAGAAAAGCTCGTCAGATCCTCTCTGAAAGAGAAGAGAACACGTCAGTGTCTCGGCTTCCAGCCGCTAACATGGCACACAAACCTTTCATACACAGTGGAGGAAATAATTATTTGATTCCCTGCTGAATCTGCATATATGCTGCTTCCTCAGCAACTCTTGTTGTCATGGCGATACGCTTATGGTCATGCTGTGATCGGCTCATCTATGAACTCTTCAGTGCTCCTGATGAGGAAAGGAGGATTTTACAGTACAAGGTCTGTTCGTTGGGTCCTCTAAGTGAAGTTACTCAGTTCCCGTTGCATAAAAGACCCTCCAAATGTCACGTCTCCACCTGCATCGACGACTGTGGGGGGGGGGGGGGGGGGGGGGTCACGCTACTCCAATCCCAGAGGGTCGAGATGAGGCTTGAGAGGGCTGCACAACGTCAGGAAAACATGCGATGACAAAACGATGTTTTCTCATGTAAATATCCCGACGCAGATTTTCTTTGTTCTATACAGAGCAGAAGATTCTTCTTTATAATGTTATATTCGCATTAAAAACAAATAAAACTTAAAAACCTACAAAAGTTGTAATTTTACATGTTTATAGTGTTTTAAATTCACGGGGATATTAATTGTGATGTTTTTTGTTTGGTTTTAATATTTTTTAATACCGCAGTTTTATGGAATTAATGGCGCGTTTTTCATTCAGGAGGTCTAACCTGTGGTTGTGTTCACCTGCACGGCATCTTCTTCATATGATTTAATGAAGCATTGTTTTATGCATTTGTTCCTGCTAAAATAAAAGTGTAAAAATAATCCTTTAGTGTGTCATCTCCAGTCCTGATGTGTAAAAACTTTTTACAGTGTTTGTGATACAGCCCACAACCAGTCAGGAAGTACGTTTCTCCCTCTGGGAACCAGGAGGCGTCTCCAGCAGGAGCATCTGAGGACACGTCCACGTCAGGCTTTCTGATCCGAATCAGAGTCCGTTTGATCGGAAAGTCGCTTCGTTTGGGGAAATGTGAACGCACCCAATGAATTCTGATTCGGACCAAAGAAGCGACGAGTTTTCTCGTTTTCTCCTTCACGCCCGTCTTGTCCTCTCTTCTGCTAAATACTAATGCAGCGCCACCTCTGGTGGGAATGGGGAGATATTATTCTAATGGCTGACCAAAGTGCAGCGTGAACACGATCTCGGTCCGCATGGATACACCCCCCTACAGCTGGACCCAGTCCCCGACCGGACAGAGTCCCCGACCGGACGGAGTCCCCGACCGGACGGAGTCCCCGACCGGACGGAGTCCCCAACCGGACGGAGTCCCCAACCGGACGGAGTCTAGCGGACTATCCTGATGTGAACATGCTCTAAATCTGATCTGAGAACGCTTCTACTCTTCACAGGAACAAAGCTGAGGTTGGTGAAGGAGAAGGGGTCCATTATTCACCCTGCAGGCGAGCTTTAGCATCAACGGTTTAACTCCTCGCCTGCTTTCGGCATCGGCAGCTACAGGCATCACTGGCCACGTTTACATGAGTTTTAATTCCTCTTTTATTCAGAATTAAAGTTAAATCCAATTTAAAAGAGATGAAACATGAAAACTCTGAATGAAATAAAAAAGGAAGACTCTGGATTAAACTTAAGCTCCAAGTTCACTCTGCTTGTTGTGCACATGCCCGTTGTCTTGTCCCGTCGCACATCCCGCTCGCTGTTCTGCCCCCTGCCTGCTAGAGGTGTGTTGAAAAGATCGATTCAGCAATTCTGAAGCAATTTTCAAATTAAGTCCTAAAGATTGATCCATAAATCCAAAGACAAGTTTTTTTTTAAAATTTTAACCCAGTGAACTTCAACCTTTTTGCCACGCCATTGAATTCACGCACGCTTCATGTCAGGACTGTAAAACAGTGAACATGGCGTCAGGCACTGGCATTGATAGCCAAGCCCTGGCGTTGAAAACGCCCGAAACATTTCAGGCTGAAATCTGGAAACATTTCAGACAAACAGAAAGACAAAGTCATGACATGCCAAATGGAGATGAAGTTTTGTGGAAATACGACAAACCTAAGGAACCACATGTTGAGACATCACCTAGATCTCATGTCTAAACCGTCCACCGTCCCGCAACACATGAAACTCAGCAAACTTTACAACTACCAGCCAATTCTACATGTTCCCTCAAAATAACAGGCGATGGCCGGCTTCATTTGTAAGGATATGACCCCGTATTTTGTTGCTGAAAGTTAGGGCTTCAGGCGGCTAATGAAAGTAGCGGAACCACACTATGGTGTCTCGCAAACATCTCTCTTCCAAACATGGACCACTCAATAAAAGAAAATGTGAAAATTAAACTTCAGTCATTCTGAGAAGTGGACTGCTCCTTACAACCATTTTAACTTCCAATACTTTATTCATGTGTTATTGAATGTCAATATAATACTTGTATTGATATGTTGCATATATCAACACCGTCATGTAAATAAAAAAAAGATTTAAAAAAAACAAAAAAAAAACCTCTTAATAATAGCGACCTAAAACCATATTAGATCAGAACAAATAATCAATTCTAAATTTTTAGAATCAAATCACATTCTTGAAATTTGAATCGATACCCAGCCGACAGCCTGCCGTACTTTATCTCCCTTCTCCTCCTCAGCTGCTGAAAAGACTGTAGTGCTGTTCTCATGCCGATCTGATGCTTCAAAACTATAATCATAATCAAAGTGAAAATTATTGTGAGTTTTTCTGCAGTATAACCCGTCCAGATCTCAACCAGACCTCGTCCAGACCCAGTCCAGACCCGTCCAGATCTCATCCAGATCTCAACCAGACCTCGTCCAGACCCGTCCAGATCTCAACCAGACCTCGTCCAGACCCAGTCCAGACCCGTCCAGATCTCATCCAGATCTCGTCCAGATCTCATCCAGACCTCGTCCAGATCTCAACCAGACCCAGTCCAGACCCGTCCAGATCTCAACCAGACCTCGTCCAGACCCAGTCCAGACCCGTCCAGATCTCATCCAGATCTCATCCAGATCTCGTCCAGATCTCAACCAGACCCAGTCCAGATCTCATCCAGATCTCGTCCAGACCTCGTCCAGACCCGTCCAGATCTCAACCAGACCTCGTCCAGACCCGTCCAGATCTCATCCAGATCTCGTCCAGACCTCGTCCAGACCCGTCCAGATCTCAACCAGACCTCGTCCAGACCCGTCCAGATCTCATCCAGATCTCGTCCAGATCTCATCCAGACCTCGTCCAGATCTCATCCAGACCCAGTCCAGACCCGTCCAGATCTCAACCAGACCCCGTCCAGACCCAGTCCAGACCCGTCCAGATCTCATCCAGATCTCATCCAGATCTCGTCCAGATCTCAACCAGACCCAGTCCAGATCTCGTCCAGATCTCGTCCAGACCTCGTCCAGACCTCGTCCAGATCTCAACCAGACCTCGTCCAGATCTCAACCAGACCTCGTCCAGATCTCAACCAGACCTCGTCCAGATCTCGTCCAGACCCGTCCAGATCTCAACCAGACCTCGTCCAGACCTCGTCCAGACCCGTCCAGACCTCGTCCAGATCTCAACCAGACCTCGTCCAGATCTCAACCAGACCTCGTCCAGATCTCGTCCAGACCCGTCCAGACCTCGTCCAGATCTCGTCCAGACCCGTCCAGACCTCGTCCAGATCTCAACCAGACCTCGTCCAGATCTCAACCAGACCTCGTCCAGATCTCAACCAGATCTCGTCCAGATCTCGTCCAGACCCGTCCAGACCTCATCCAGATCTCGTCCAGACCTCATCCAGATCTCGTCCAGACCCGTCCAGACCTCGTCCAGATCTCGTCCAGACCCGTCCAGATCTCATCCAGATCTCATCCAGACCTCGTCCAGACCTCGTCCAGACCTCGTCCAGATCTCAACCAGACCTCGTCCAGACCCGTCCAGATCTCGTCCAGATCTCGTCCAGACCCAGTCCAGACCCAGTCCAGATCTCATCCAGATCTCGTCCAGACCCAACCAGACCTCGTCCAGACCCGTCCAGATCTCATCCAGATCCAGTCCAGACCCGTCCAGATCTCGTCCAGACCCAGTCCAGACCCAGTCCAGATCTCGTCCAGATCTCGTCCAGATCTCATCCAGACCCGTCCAGATCTCAACCAGACCTCGTCCAGATCTCATCCAGACCCGTCCAGATCTCAACCAGACCTCGTCCAGACCCGTCCAGACCCGTCCAGATCTCGTCCAGATCTCGTCCAGACCCAGTCCAGATCTCATCCAGATCTCGTCCAGACCTCATCCAGATCTCGTCCAGACCTCGTCCAGACCCATCCAGATCTCGTCCAGATCTCGTCCAGACCTCGTCCAGACCCGTCCAGATCTCAACCAGACCTCGTCCAGACCCGTCCAGATCTCGTCCAGATCTCATCCAGATCTCGTCCAGACCCAGTCCAGACCCAGTCCAGATCTCATCCAGATCTCGTCCAGACCCAACCAGACCTCGTCCAGACCCGTCCAGACCCGTCCAGATCTCATCCAGATCTCGTCCAGACCCAGTCCAGACCCGTCCAGATCTCGTCCAGACCCAGTCCAGACCCGTCCAGATCTCGTCCAGACCCAGTCCAGACCCAGTCCAGACCCAGTCCAGATCTCGTCCAGATCTCATCCAGACCTCATCCAGACCCGTCCAGATCTCAACCAGACCTCGTCCAGACCCGTCCAGACCCGTCCAGATCTCGTCCAGACCCAGTCCAGATCTCATCCAGACCTCGTCCAGACCTCGTCCAGACCTCGTCCAGATCTCGTCCAGACCTCGTCCAGACCTCGTCCAGACCTCGTCCAGACCCGTCCAGACCCGTCCAGATCTCGTCCAGATCTCAACCAGACCTCGTCCAGACCCAGTCCAGACCCGTCCAGATCTCAACCAGACCTCGTCCAGACCCAGTCCAGACCCGTCCAGATCTCATCCAGATCTCGTCCAGACCTCGTCCAGACCCAGTCCAGACCCGTCCAGATCTCATCCAGATCTCGTCCAGACCTCGTCCAGACCCAGTCCAGACCCGTCCAGATCTCATCCAGATCTCAACCAGACCTCGTCCAGACCCAGTCCAGACCCGTCCAGATCTCGTCCAGACGCAGTCCAGACCCGTCCAGATCTCGTCCAGACCCAGTCCAGACCCGTCCAGATCTCGTCCAGACCCAGTCCAGACCCGTCCAGACCTCGTCCAGACCCAGTCCAGACCCGTCCAGATCTCATCCAGATCTCGTCCAGATCTCGTCCAGATCTCATCCAGATCTCATCCAGACCCGTCCAGATCTCATCCAGACCCGTCCAGATCTCATCCAGACCCGTCCAGACCTCATCCAGACCTCATCCAGACCCAGTCCAGACCCGTCCAGATCTCATCCAGACCTCGTCCAGACCCATCCAGATCTCGTTCAGACCCATTCAGACCCATCCAGACCAGTCCAGACCCATCCAGACCTCATCCAGACCTCATCCAGATCTCATCCAGACCAGTCCAGACCCATCCAGACCTCATCCAGATCTCATCCAGACCAGTCCAGATCTCATCCAGACCCGTCCAGATCCACCTTCACCTCCTGCTGGGAGAGTTTAACCTGATCTCTGCATAAAAAACACCAAAGCAACTGATTTTAATGACAAATGGCCGATAAACAGGTGAACTTCAGGTTCCGCTCAGAGAAGTCGTATTACTGCTGACAGGAGTGTGTCACCATGGCAACTGAACTGATTGCGAAGGACGACATTCACTAGTCCATCATCAGAGTACGTACGCGCGTGGTGATGTCACTTCCTGTTACTTTCAAACCTTCCAGTGTTGAACATGCGGAGCCGAGGAGCTTTGTAAGCTACGACTGTAAAAGTCTTAGTGTTACTGCTAATGAGAGAAAATCAACAGCAGATAGTAAAATATTGGTATTTAGTCTAAGTTCATACCTCAACATCTAATTGCTGCACAGGATCATGATTTTCTTTTATGTTCTGCTCACGTTGCGTCCGTCTGACATCTTACAGACTGATGCAACGCAGGTTTTTACAAAAACCTAAAAACTTAATAAATCTAATACAGTTGTAATATTACAGTAGTATTTTAGTATTATTTGGGAGAAATCTAAGTGTGTCAATCAGATTTCTTATAATCAGTTTTCTGTAATTATCTGACAGAATAATCAGATTATTTTGTCTACATGAACAGTTGATAATATGGTAATAATTCATATTTCTGGTGCGCATGTAAACAGGCTTGTTGATTTTTCTCACCACTATAAAAAAGAATAAATAAAATAAAAAAATTATATAAATTTATATAATATGAATGAAACTGTTCTGTTAAACTTTGAACTTTAAAAATAGATTTTTTTAAAATAAAATTTTAAGATGAAAGTCTTTTGAGACGGTTTCTGATGCTTTTTCCTGTGTAAACAGACTGTAGTTGCAGTTAGCATGCAGCAGGGGGCGCTGCAGAGAAACAGCTAATATTTATTCATGATGCATTTCCATAGATTCGCTTTAAGCATGTCCAGCTGCTGTTTTTCCTCTGAGAGGAACCTGAGCAGATCTGCACAAAGCAGCGCAGATCTTCTTACTGATCCTCACATGAATAATAAAAACAGCAGAAACCTGAGCGCCGACCCTCCCTATCTCCATCTCCATCTCTGTCTGCTGTCTGACAGATGCTGACCGATGGACAGACTCCTCCCTCAGGCAGTGCACCAAGACAAAAGACCAGCAGCGTCCAGTTTGGAAAGACAGAACAACTCTGCTAACAGTGTGTCAGAAACTAAACCCAACTCTGCTGATCCACACGGAGTCACTGAGGATCTGCCGCTGCTTCTGGCGCCAAACACAAACCGAAGCAAAACCACCAAGACAGAACGTCACCTGTCATCCAAACACCTCTACTCTGTTTATTATAAAGTTACATGAAGAGGAATGGGGAGAAGAAGAAAATTTGTTGTTTAGTCAGTCAAAAACCTACAAACGTCACAGAACATTTTATCAACTTAAATCTGGAATTTTTTTAAACAGCTGACTAAACTACTACTACTACTACTACTACTTCTAAACTAAACGTTTATTCTTCCTAAAAATCCAAATAAATGTTCATTGTCTTCACTGAGAACATTTCTTTATATTCATTTACTTTAGAACAAAGATGGATGAAATTAAACATTTCTAAAATATCCAGTAAAGTTTTTCTGGAAGATTCTCCCATCAGCAGATTAACTGATGGCTGGTGAGGGTGTCAGGGTTGGGTATAAAAGGAGAATTCATCACAAGTTTTGTCTTTCCATGCAAGAACGGGTTAAATAATTTTTAATACATATATATTTGCAAATAACAGTAAAGAACTTTATTTTCTCAGATGGCGTAAATCTATCCCCCCCTCCCAATCTCCGGCTTTCTGTAGGCCCTGGAGTCTTAACACATACCTCTACTACAGATGCATACGCACCTGACATGTTGCTGCATCTTGATGTAATAGTTGTCGATAACTTTATTATATATTTGAATATAAAATGAAAATAAAAGTGTATTTTCATTTTAAGTTGTTACTAGTTAAAAATAATTTGTTAATTTTTTGTTTTTAAACTAGATTAAACAAAAAAATTTAAACTTGTTCCAATGAAAATCTTATAGGTTTATTTTTCTAATTCTTTTAATTTATTTTTAGTGTTTGTTACTGAAATGTAATAAAGTAGAAAACCCAGCCAACAGAATGACTGAAAAGCAAAGCAATTCATTTTACTGCCACATGAATAAATTCAGACAACTGAAACCAGAATAACGGTTTGGATTAAAAGCTTCATTTTCCACTTGAGTGGTTTCCCAGGACCTTCCTGCTCCCAGAAATCAGGTTTAATGTGAAAATAACTGAAGTAATAACTGTAATAACTGCTAATAAAAATTAATCTGCAATTAGAAACTCTTCTGTCAGTGCGTGTTTTTAATTTCTGTAGCTTCAACAGAAAAAAAAACTGTCAGGAAGTAATAATTTGACAAATTTAAGCAATTTCTAATGTTCTGTTATTGGTTTAAAATGATAGTTTCCAGGAATATTTGTTTTGCAGCTTGGAGTTACACCTGCTGCGGCATTTCCACGCTTTACATTTAACCCATGGAGGGGAAAAAGGAAAGAAAAGAAGAGATTCCCCGGTGTTGCAGGCAATCTGCCACATTTCCCGCTTCGACCAGGAAATCTGATGATTTCCAAAGAACTCCTGGGTATTTTCAAACCTTCTTCTTAAACTAATTTAATTTCTGGGCCTTAACTTCCTCTTTAACTGGACCCGGTGCGAGCGGTCGGCGTGGTTTCAAATGACTCGCCCGAGGCCAGAGGAGGAAAGACGAGAGCGGTGATCATCAGAGGACACCTCCCTCCCGTCATCCCTCCGCCTCCCATCACTTCCTGCTCTCTGATCACAGCCTCCTTCTGCCTTCATGTGGTTTCAGCTCAGATTGTAGTTTTTGTCCTGAAGGCAGCGGCGACGCTCATCGTTCCGTCGCGGGACGCATACCGAACATGATTGTTTCATGACTGGCTCGTATTGAAGCGTCTGTAAGACGACATTGTGAAGCGGCGTGACAAATAAAGCTCAGCTGAACACCATTTAAACACAGTAAAGAAAGAAAGAAAGAACTTTGGTAAACCACAAGATGTGGACATCACGCAGTCAAAGTGAAACAAGAGTAAAGATAAGGAGGTTTTTGCTAGGTGGTTTTTTAGCGAGGTCCTCATCGTCATCTGGGACACGCAACTCTAGGTGTGTTTCCATCCCAACGAATATTATGCAAAATCCAAATATTTAAAAACAGTAAATGAAATACCCAAAAAAGATTCAAACATCCTAAAAAGTTTTTACGCTCTCATGAGGTGGTTTTCCAGACGTTTCGATATACAAATTTATCGCTAGTGTCCCCGGACGTGACGTAGGAGGTTATGACCAGCTCAGTTTTGGTAAAGATGGCGCTGTTGTCGAACAAACAGCGAATTTCAGAGTTTTAGAAAAGAAGATGACGGAGAAAAACTTTTAAAAGTTGTTGCATATTCTCTGCAGCAAGTAGAAAACTATAAATTACGCGACGTGGCTACCTTGTGTAAGGTTAAACACTGTTCAATGGAAACACCTGCAAACTGCACCTGTTTGTGGAAATGTACAAATATCACTTTTATTTTGCTGAAAAATGTATGGAGCTTCTGTCCCACTGTCTTTAAACTCATCTTCTGTGGTGGAGCGATTCTGCTGGGATGTCATTTCATCCTAAAATAGATAAAAAGTGAAGGAAAACACTGCAAACAGACAGATGTTCATGCTGCGTTTGTGGCGGTAAACATGGATGCTACATGTGTTAGCATGTCTGTGACCTGAAAAATGACGTGCCCCGTCTCCACCAGAGCAGAGGTCTAACGTCCGTCTTACTTACCGATGTAGACGTCAGATAAAACGTGACGTGTTTTTTCAGGTCGCTTTTAAAAAAACGTGAATGATGTGAACATGATCCGAGTCAGATTTGGGGGAAAAAAAATCTGATTTGTTGTGTTCAGATTGTAATAAAAATTGTGTTGGGGTTGAGTTTATATCATTTTCTTTAATAATCTTAAATTTATAAGTTTAATAAATTTAATCTTGTGAAGCTATGAGATTCCTGCATGTAGATTAAGACTCAGCTCAGTCTTTGGGAGAAGGCTGAGTTTTATTTTATTAACTTTTGCCTGCAGTATGGATGGAGCTCAAGTTTTTAGGCCACTGCAGAAAAAGTGAGAATTTATTATGTTTAACAAACATGAAGCATCGTTCCAGCTTCTTATTGGTTCAGCTTATCTTTGTCACAGTGAGACGAAACTTTCAGTCAAAGTGTTATTCCACATCCATGTTGTGAGGACTTTGTTTGGATACTTGTGTCTTCATTTGCATTACTGAGCTGCATTACATCCCATGAAACTGGATGTTAAACCATCTGTTGCCTCTGCTGAGCATTAGCATGACGATGCTAGCAAAGGGAAACCAGAAGGACGAAACATTCCTTCTGGCTGCTGGTTTTTAGCACGTCTTGGCTTGTTAGTAGCATCCAGTAGCTAACAACCTCCGTAACCGTACAGTTTCCAGCTATTTCACTGATCCAACTGCTTTCCCATGCAGCAGCAGATTGTGCAGAACTTTCCAGAGTCTCTGGATGAAACTCTTAGACACATATTCGATCTTAGGGGGACTTTGGACACAGGAGTGACATCAGAGTACAGATGAGAAGGCTGCATATCCAGCATGCATAAAAAGAAAATATCAGACTTCATATTGTTTTTTCAAACAGCTACAGACTTGTCCTTCCATGTGGAAGAGAAATATGATGCAACATCCAATCACGCAAAGAAATCCAGCTGCTGTGTCAATGACAAAACCAGAAAAAACTACCGTCAGCATGCCTGCATCAACACCAACACCAGTTATTACTGAGATTATTCATGACAGGCTCGAGACAACAAACACAAGCCGTCGCTTTCCCTAGCGCTGTAACGACGCTCATGTTTTAATGGGTTTTCAGGGTATCCTGCGATCACTGGAGCCGTGAGTAAACCTGCTGAGAGGTGGGTTGCTGATCAGGGTGGCTTTCTAAGAACTCATACTTTCAGGCAGCGGAGTTGACTCGTAAACTGGATTTATGCAGAGTACATGTAGAAGGGGGCAGGGCGATAGCGGGAATGTTCTGGAACATCTTATGCACTTCTATTGACCATTTTCATAGTTACCTGGGAAGCCTAAGTGCCACCAAACAGGAGCTTTTAGTTCCAGAAGACGGTCCGCGGTTTACGAACAAGTTTCGTTCCTACGGAACCCGAAATCTCACTTTTACCCTTAAATACCCCCTTAATAACTAAATACACATTTTATAAATCATATAGATGGAAAAACACTTCAGGCAATAAATATACACACAACGAGGCATCGTTTCAGCCTCTGCGTCACGCGTCCTAAGAGTTTATACGGAACTTTGTAAGTCGTAGTTTTTTCATTTACATCTATTTAATGAGTGTCATAAAGTCGAAACGACGCAAGTCGACAACCACGTAACCTGAGAACTGATGCCACGTCCCCAAAGCACAGAAACACGCCATTCTTGCTTCCGAGGGTTTAAAGTGGGCGGGACAACAAGAAGTAGAGTTTGACAGACATGCCACCATCCAATCGTTTAGAACAAGCTTGGTAAAACAACCGGACGTGTTTTTTTTTAGCCTCGTCTGTTTCACGTGTGACTAAATATTTTCATTTTTGTGTTTAAACACTTCATCTTCTAGTCGTAGTCGGGGTGTGAAGGCGATTTTAAGCAATGTGGTGAAAAAAGCTCCAGCTAAAAAAACATCTCCTACTCTCCCTTCAAGCCCTCTGATTGGTGGAAAGTCTGACAGGAAGTGACTTCATCATGTCCAGGTGAAAACAAAGGTCTCATAGTAGTTAAATTAACCTTTTCTTGTTATGAAGATGTGATAAATAATGGTGGATTTACCATCTAGAGTCTCTGAATAAACACTACATGTTGTGTCTGGGTTGTGAACCTCCTGGACGGATAGAAACGCTGGAAAACCTCCGTAGACCAGCTGGAGGGTCACATGACCATCCCAGACTGCCGCTCCAGAGACGCTGATGATGATAGCACCATAAGTGCTAGCTTATGGGAACTGGTGGATTTTTATGGGTTAAATGTGTTGGGTAATCATATTCTCCTCAGTCTTGTGGTGGAATGTGATTTAAAGGCAAATAAGTGGTGGAGTTCGGGCCTTCAGCAGAGACAAACAGAGCAGTAATTATGCAGAGAAGCTCCGAATTGTTCCCAGATGGCAGCATCTCCATCCAGACAGACACTCAGTGATGATCACAGCAGCAAACAAAGCAAACAAACCAGTCGGAGGGAGGAAAAGGGGAGGCAGAGGAGGAGGAGGAGGAAGCAGAGATGCCTACCTTTGTACCAACTGTTATATCGTGGTGGACACTGCTGTGAAGAAAAGACAGCGTGTTAGAAGCAGCAGGGAGAAAAACTCAAAACCAACAGCCAAAAAGAAAAAACCAGGAGAAAATAAAAAGGTTAAGGAGATGCTGTATGAGGAGATGGAGGCGGAAGCCGAGAGAAACCCAGCACAGCAGACAGACCGACGGATGATTAACAACAAGGCAGGGCTGCAGCTAACAAGCTCGCTTAAACCTGCTCGACTTCCTGCAGGTTCCCGACATCTTTCCTTCCCTCGAAAAGAAGAGAATTCATCTGGTTTATGTTCAATAACGGAATCAATACGGGAAGTAGCCGCTGCATCGATCAGAAGAGCATCGCAGGAGGGAAGTGTTGATGGGAAACCCTCAGATGGATTTCTGCTTTTCTGCATTACACAATTTAACACTTTAAATACTTCACACCACATGAAAAAAATTAAGATATTTTCCATAAAAAGAACTTTTAGTGGATCAGGAATTATTGATAAATCTGGCATAAACACGTCAAAGATCAGCACACATATAAAAAAAAACAACGCTATGTTAAGTTTCATGAAAAGCGTCAAATTCAACCCAACAAATCTCAACGTGACAAACGTCACACATGCACTTTGAAGCACATGATATTTTAATGATAAACATCTGAAAAAACTGGACTTACAGGGTCAAATAAAGACTTCTTATTAAAAATAAATGGACTTTTCTTATCATTTTTTAAAAATGATTTAATTATATTATTATTACTTATATTATAATATTTGTATAAAAAATATTTTAATCAAATATTATTGTTGTGTATATATATATATATATATATATATATATATATATATATATATATATATATATATATTTAAATAGTTGTGTCAAATTTAAGCCAACAAAGCTCAACATGACAGGACCACACATGCGCTTTCTATCACGATATTTAAATGATAAATATCTGAAAAACTGGACTTACAATGATCAATTAAAGACAGGTTTGTTTTATCAATTTTTTTATGGGTTGGATTTAAAGGGTTAAAATTTACCACCCTAGTCGACGATTAAGGACAAAAAATGTCCATTTAAACTTCAACACAAAATTTTTCAGCAAAATCTCTTCAATCAACTTCAGTTCTTATCAAAACATATTTCACAACAATCATATTTCCAATTTACTACCATATTCAGTATTTGCCTTCCTGTGGATGAAAACAAAATGGATGAATGAAATAAGTGTCGTTTTCCTCTCACACCAGGAGGAAATGTAACCCGCCCACACCTGCCACACATCCCCAGGTAAAGCATGAGCATTAAAACGTATAAATATCAATCTGACGTCATCTGTCAGCACTGTGAGGAATCCAGCAGGTGAGACAAGAGCAAATGCAAATGTGTGTGGAAAATAGAAACAGATCATTCGCAGCAATGCAGAGCGACATTTTACTGCCTGGCGTTTCCGACAGCGTGGACCGAGCGGCGCTGTGGACCTCCACAGAGAACCAGTCATAACACGAACATACCTGCAGACCAGATGGCAGCCGCTTATCTGACACCAACTCTGTTTTCTTCACTTTTTTTAGCTGCTGAACTCGTCGCTGAGCTGTGAGAAACAGTGACAAACATTTCCGCCGTTTCTTCTCATTTTCACTGCTAAATAGAAGAATAAAAGTCCCCGAATAGCTTGTTTTAATTATCAGACGCCTTTCTTCCCAAATATGCAAAAAAAACAAAAACTTTTCACATTAGTTTTCTTTTAATGACATTATTTTATTATTTTTCATTAAGTTACCATTTGATTTAATTTTTTTTTTAACTTTAGGCTGCTCCGTGGGTGCCATAATGTGTTCCAATAATACTAATTAATAATACATAAATTATTTATTATTTAACAGTTTTTATTTTAGTCTTGTTTTTTTCCCCCCATACCTTTATTTTGTTTTTATACATGTGGAAATATATTCAGACATTCAGGGTGGAAGCTTCTTAGGTCACTGCTGCCAAAGAGCCACATTTCATGTTTAAAGCCACGTAAGGAGGAATATTAGATATTTAAGTTCTAAAGGTTTTTATCTCATTTTCTACCTGAAACTGCACTGAATCTGAATTTATTTGCAACTGAAGACAGAAGACATAAAACCTTAATCCAAGTCTTTTGTTTTCAACCTACAACATAAAGAATAAGTGAAGAAGTCTGAGTGGTTTAGACACAAAACAGAAATATAATCAAATTCTGGCCTTAAATAACCAGCTGCTACCAGGGATCCCAGAACAACCAGTTTACAGGAAGTTACAGGACAAGATGTCGGCTCCTTTAATCCAACATTCACCGTGTGTTGAGCTGCGTTTAAACAAGGAGCATCATGGGTAATTCCGGTCCCAGCATCGCTCTTATTTTAAAAAACAAACATTCTTTTAAATAAATGGCAGCGTGTGAACTGAGGTTGTTCGCTGCTGGAAGCTCCGTTTTAGTTTTCATGTAAATTATACAAAATAATCCTCACGGAAAACACACAAATTCAGATCCTCAGACTGGGAGAAGTGGAGGCGTTTGCACACTTTTACTGGTTCTGCAAGTAAAATGAAGGATAAAAGAAATAAAATCACACCATGTGCAATAAGTTCTGGAAGTAAAAAGAGCCGTCCAGCAGAGCTGATCACCCATCGATACCAAATCAGACACAGATCCACCTGAAATGATCAACTAGTTAACTCCCAACTCAGCCACAGAGAGGTGTCCCACAGTTCCCAGTAAAACTACAGCTTCTGATGCTTTTCATCAGCACAAAAACAATATAACACATCTCTCGTCACAACAGGTTAATATTACATAAAAACCATAACCATGTCTTTATTTTGACCAGTTTTACAGCTACAGACCCTGAGTGTAGACCTTGTACAAGACGTGACTCAGTCAATGACAAAACAGCTGATTGTTTATCTGTAAGGCCCTAGTTTCAGAGTTTTTCAGCTTTACAACCTTTTAAAAAGGAAATAAGCATCAAATAAAGCACCGCCAGGCAACGACAGACAAACTCCTGAACTTTAATTCTCCACATCTGAGAATCAGCCCATGAAGCAGAACAAAATGTCCCTTTCCCAGCAAAGCGTGGCCTGGAGCGAGCCACAAACCGGCTGGTCGAGGTGAAGCTGACACAGATCGTAAAGCAGCAGGAGGAAGACCCCCTCAGGGCACGCATGAGTCCTGACGAAGCACAAATATTCACAGAATGAACTCAAACGTCTCCCGACTGCACCTTCACTGGTTCCCATTCTACTTGAAAATGACTCAGAGCAGCTAAACAAGCTGGTAAGAGGCTGAAAGAATTAAACCAGACTGTCAGAAGTACTTTAATCAATGGAAAATAAACCTTTTGTTTCCCACTCAGTAGTTGAGATAGCATCCACAGAGGCGTTTGGTGCTCCTGACTGTGTCAACAGGCTTCCAGAGGTGAAACTGAGATATATTTAGTCTTTAAAATAGGAATTACAAGTTAGATAAATTCACATTCACTTTACAATGAGGCCTGTTTGAATTAAGAAGTGCTATGAAACACTGACAAAACTGCTTGTAATCAGGATTTTAACAAACTATGTGCCATTCAAAAGGTTTGCTTATCAATAAATATCTATAAATGTTCAAACATGTTACATGACTGCTGCCCATGATAAAGTCTAATAGATCATTTATTTGATTGGAAAGAAATGAAAAGCATTTTGTGGTGGAACAACTGGATCAAAAGCTAAATGTGGTTTTAATTCCTTAAATTACTTCCGTTTCAGACTTCAGCCACTAGTACCAAACTCCATGTGAAATATTCCCAATTTAAAGTTTTTCCTTGACATCAAGCGGCTTATCAATCAAAGCAAGATTATTAGCGTATCAAAATGAGCGTGAGAAGTAAATCTCCACTTCGGCTGTGACTAAAAGTCCCCAAGAGACTTGGACTCGGAGTAAAACTCCAACTTTGGAGTCACGGTGGGCGTGAGAAGAGCTGCGCCGTGGAGCTGCGCTGGAAGTTGGATCTGCTGCCCAACAACTTGTTTATGAACCACACCATCAGCTGGAAATTTAAAGCAGCACTTTTATGTTTAATATGCGTGTTTTCTTAAACGAACGAGGTGATCTAGAACGGCCAGGTTGTGTTATTGGAGTTTCGGCCACAGGTAATGGCCCGCAGTGAGGCTAACATGATGCTAACTCCGCTAGCTCCGCTTCCTGCTTTTACACAAACAACTTCACGCCAACCTGGCAACAACAGAGTCACGTCATCTTTGGAACAAGCATCTCCTGCTGACACGTTCAAGTTGCAGCTCTCGTGTGTATGTAAAACACTCAGGAATCAGGTTTTAGTGGAGTGCAGACATAAAACGAAGGAATAACTCACCCGTCCATTGCACAACACGGAACTACGGAGCAACAGGTTCCAGCCAGCGGCCAGGAGGATGCTCCCATCTACCGCTCATATAAACCTACAAAATGGTGTCTTCTGGGGGCGCTCTCTGATTGGACCGCTCACAGCGTTAGTGGGCGTTTCTTTTTCTAGCTGAATAATGATTGGCTGAAGGGCCACAACAAAGGGCTGGAGTCGAGAGATCAAAGATCGTCTATTTTGAAAGACGCACTCCACCACAAGGGAAAATGGACAGTTTTCCGTCTTAACAAGTGGGCGTTGTCCCGGCAAAACAAATAACCTTACACGTCTGCAACGCTCCGAAACCCCAGCTCTACTTCAAGATGGAAAGATGCTAAATAATTAAATAAATAAATAAATAAATAAATATGTGAGGTGATAATAAAAAAGGAATGAAATATACATCTAAATCTTTAAAATAAATAAACAAAAAAAAAAAAAAAACTTTTCTCAAAGATGTCAAATGAGCATCTTGAATCATCCAAAACAAAAACCTTACACTTCTGCAATGCTCCGAAACCCCAGTTCTGCTTCATGATGGAAAGATGCTAGATAATTAAATAAATAAATAAATATGTGAGGCAATAATAAAAAATACATCTAAATCTTTAAAATAAATAAACAAATAAAAACTTTTCCCAAAGACATCAAATGAGCATCTTGTATTGTCAGAACAATAATAAAACCTTATTAAATTGTTAAGCTGGTTTTAAAATAAGACTAGAAACTACAACAACTCCTTGGCTGTTATATTATACAGGTGAACCCAAGAAAAATTAAATCAACAGTCTTGCAGACACATGAAGTTACCAACATAAAAGTGCAGTAGTTAGATTCCTGCTGAGTGCTTGCATTGCATGTCAGCAGCACCCCGTTGCTGCTTTCTCTATCTCACTCTCTGCTGGACTAGTGTCGTGTAACATGCTGATAAATAATTCCTCGCTGTGTTGCTTTTCAGGAAATGATTCTGTGTGCTAGAAGATGACTCAGCAGCACACAAATAATTCAGTACGTAAAACTTATTGTAGTTTAATGTTCATGTGTCTTTATTTTAAAGGTACAGCATCTGGTTGAACTATGGTAGATGAACATCTGTTGGTTATGAAATATGATTGGTTGTTTTGTTATTCTACACCTAAAAGTTAGTCAAACAAAGTAGCAAAACATCATGGCGCTTTTCAGAATGAGTGGGGTCTTTATTTAGCAGAAAGTCAGTAAATGAGTGTGTCTGTGTATTCCTCTGTTAAATGGAGCTCATCTGTAAGGAGAATTCATATGCAGCAGAGTTAATTTGGTGGCCTCAGGATTGGGTCCCTGCTTTTTGCGGATGACGTGGTCCTGTTGGCTTCATCTGGTCGTGATCTCCAGCTCTCGCTTGAGCGATTCGCGGCCGAGTGTGAAGCGGCTGGGATGAGAATCAGCACCTCAAAATCTGAGACCATGGTCCTCAGCCGGAATAGGGTGGATTGCCCTCTCCGGGTCGGGGGTCAGGTCCTGCCCCAAGTGGAGGAGTTTAAATATCTCGGGGTCTTGTTCACGAGTGAGGGAAGGATGGAGCGCGAGATCGACAGACGGATCGGTGCGGCGTCTGCAGTAATGCGGACTCTGCGCCGGTCTGTCGTGGTGAAGAAGGAGCTGAGCCAGAAGGTGAAGCTCTCGATTTACCAGTCGATCTACGTTCCTACCCTCACCTATGGTCATGAGCTGTGGGTCGTGACCGAAAGAAGGAGATCTCGTATACAGGCGGCTGAAATGAGTTTCCTCCGCAGGGTGGCCGGGCTCTCCCTTAGAGATAGGGTGAGGAGCTCGGTCATCCGGGAGGAGATCAGAGTAGAGCCGCTGCTCCTTCGCATCGAGAGGAACCAGTTGAGGTGGCTCGGGCATCTGGTCAGGATGCCTCCTGGACCTCCCTGGTGAGGTGTTCCAGGCACGTCCCTCTGGGAGGAGACCCCGGGGAAGACCCAGGACACGCTGGAGGGATTATATCTCTCGGCTGGCCTGGGAACGCCTCGGGATCCCCCCCCCCGGAGAGTTGGCAAATGTGGCTGGGGAGAGGGAAGTCTGGGCTTCCCTGCTTAGGCTGCTGCCCCCGCGACCCGACCCCGGATAAGCGGCAGAAGATGGATGGATGGATGGACAGAGTTAATTATGTGGGTTGTTCCCATTGAAAAGTTAACAAATCTTCTCTGAAAGCAGCTGATCCTGCTGTATGTAGAATCCTCTCTAAGGTCTAAGGTTTCCTTGTCAGATTTGGAAAAGGTTGTTCATCCTTTTATTTGGTCACTACCTGATTATAGACTGTACTGTCCATAGGTTTTTCCTGCTCTACATTAATTTTAGAATTGAATTGAATATTTCATTGTTTGTTTTTAGGTCTTTGAAATTAAAATCACCCTCTGACCTCTCAGAGCTCTTGACCCAATCCCTGAGATCTGCAGATCACTTTTGCCTTGCTGATCTGAGGTTAGATTGAAGCAATGAGGCAAGCAAGACTTTTTTTTTTGAAGATTGAGTTTTAGGTTCAAGGTAATGCTTATTATATTCTGAATATCTTGTAAGACACAGCAGCAAAAAAAGGAAAATTTCGACACATTGTGTTTCCCTCTGGTGGTGATCTGTGATGGAATGGAGGGTCATTCAGATTCACATTGATTATTACCAAGTTTAGTGCCAGTAATTTCATATCTAATTATATATAATGATGTGTGTTAATAACAGCATATAATTTAATTGGTATGTATTTATGTAATACTACTACTACTACTACTACTACTACTACTACTACTACTAATAATAATAATAATAATAATAATAATGATGATAATAATAATAATAATAATAATAATAATAATAATAATAATAATAATAACAACCTGATGGGGGTAGTGTCAAGCTTCATTTGTGTTATGCCGTTGACAACACAAGAAGAACTACAACCACGTGAGGAGAAGCTGGACCATCATTGGTCAGTGTGGTCGCAGGGACGCTTCTCATTGGCTGACCGAGTTGCCCCGCGAGCGGAGTCTGGAAACAGCGCCACAATTAAACTGCAGCTAACTTCCACTTTCCTTTTCTTTTTGTTTGCCAAATACAACCACATAAACCAAGTTTAACTAAAATAATCAACGTTACGTATTTGTCAACCGGTACATAGACGCGAGCTGCGAAGTGTTTGTGAAGCGAAAGCAGCTAAAATTAACCGAGTGGAATGCTAACATGATGTTAGCAGCGTGAGCTAACTGCTAGCTGGCTGCTGTTATTGTTTATCTCCTCTATCGGTTTGTTAATCTCTGTCGGTCTGAACCATCGACTGTATATAGAGAATAGAGATGAGTTGTCCGGTCAAGTTTCAGGCTCTGCCTAGCGGAGTGTTCCAGGAGGTTTTTACCCCAGAGAATATCCGAGGAAGGTGAGTTAAATGGCAGCAAACAGGTTTGCAACCCTCTGTGTGCAGCATGATGTTGGTCTGTAACAAGTCAAGGCAAAACCCGACTTTATGATGGTTTTAAATCAGGCTTGATGGTTAAAGAAATCATTTTTAAAAGTGTCCTTGTCATATAATTGTCACTATTAGAATTAGATGTTTTTAAAAACTCTTTTTAGATCAGATTAAATCGGACATGTATAAAGTATTAGAAATCAAGACTCAAGTAAAAGTACAAGTACTCTATGAATGAAGCTACTTGAATAGAAAGTTAGTGTTCTTGAAGTGCCCCACTTAAGTAGAAGTTCTAAAGTATTCAACATTCAACACTGGTGATGATGACCCCAACCGCGGTGGTGTTGTCAGTAAACTTGTGTTTGCTGCTAGATTTAGCAGTGCTGTCATTAGTTAGAAGGGTGAACAGTCCTCACTGTGACTGGTTGTGAAGTGAGGTGCACATCAAACAAGGAGGTAGGTGTCAGGCCACTTCCTGGAAACCTGCAGCATCACCTGATCTAGTCTAATCTCCTGATTTATTGTCTATTCTCCAGTTAAATCAACATATTAGCTTTTTTAGTCACATTTTTAGATCTGTTTATTACATCTGTCGCAAGAAGATAAAGTGGGAAACTTACATACAAACTGTAGAAATAAGTAGAAAATGAGGATTTTGGAGACGTAGAAAGATGAAGGACCACATTGTTGTTTTCAAGGAAATGCTCAAATCATAACCCGTTTTAAGATTTTTTTTCCCCCCTAACAGAACCTCGGTGAACTCGCTCTCTCAGCTGAGTTTCCCCAAATCCAGATCGGCTCTGTGGGACAGCAGCCCTGCAGGAGAGAAGCTCCGCCTTCAGCTCTGTTCTCACAGGTAAACGTAGACCTGCCGGTGTCATCATTAGTTTCTCAGGATGTCTGACCCTCCAGCTGGTCTACAGAGGTTTTCCAGCGTTTCTCTCCGTCCAGGAGGTTTACAGTCCAGACACAACATGTAGTGTTTATTCAGAAACTCTAGATGGTAAATCCACCATTATTTATCACATCTTCATCACCATCACTACCATGTTGCTAAGAGACCTCTATTTTCACCTGGACATGATGATGAAGACACTTCCTGTCAGACTTTCCACCAATCAGAGAGCTTAAACTGACGGTAACGTCCAATCAGGAGCAGCCAAAGATCAACAAGTGATGAGAAAAGCAGGAAAATAATGATCCTCTATGGCTGGAATAAAGCCAAGAAGACATTTGGGATGCAGCTGAGGTGGAGGTGCTGCAGTGAGGATAGCAGGTAGATAGTAGCAGGAAGACGTGTGGAAACAGTGTGTGGCAATGTCACGTCTGGGTGGAGACATGACGTCTCCATGGAAACAGTGTGTGTGTGTTTCAGACGTGAGAGAGTGATGTGCAGATGAGAAAAGGCTTGGTCACTGCTGATCTGTGTGTGTTATTTCTACAAAATCCTGGTTGCTCTTAATGCTGCTTTCTCGATTCATACATTCATTTTACATCATTTTAGCCTCAGAATCTGACAGCTGAGGCTGAAACATCATGTCTGCATGGAAACATCACGTCTGCATGCTGACTGGGATTAAAAGGCTTCAGCTTCTACATGTATTTTTCACATAAAAGAAACAGGCGGACAGAGTGCTGCAGGAAACTGCTTTAAAAGTTAAAGGGTCTCTTTATGCTAATTAAATCTTCTGGTTTTGGTTCTTCAGGTCCTGAGGTGGAGGATGAAGGTCTCCGTCATAGCCTGTGTTGTAGTCCTCTGTTGCTTTTTGCTGCACGTTTGCCTCTGTCGCTCCTTCCTATATATTGTAAATAAAAGGCGTGGCTGGTGTGATGCTTGAGCGACTGGAAACTGGTTTTACAGCTGACCTCATGTTTCCTCTCTGCAGGAAACTGCGGTTGGTTCTGCTGGAAAAAGCCCTGCGCCTGGCGCAGCGTCACACCCGTCACAGCAACAAGCCCCGCCTCCACTGCTTCTTCTTGGGATCAGTGTCCGTCGACTCAGGTCAGCTGTCACCTTCACGTCATCCTGAAAGCTGATTGGTCCTGTTGGCGTTGCTCTGACCCCAGCTGTGTGTCTCCTGCTGTAATGTAGATGAGGAGGGGATCACAGTCACTCTGGATCGGTTTGATCCTGGTCGGGATCAGGCCGGTGCCTCGGGCCAGGTTCCATCCGCCTCTCTGCCCGGAGACGTCCTGGTTCCCTGTTTGTTTTCCGTTCAGGAGGGGGTGGCGCCCGAAGCTGTGGTCCAATCAGAGGCCGAGCTTCATCAGTGCTTCAAGGTGATGCAGCTCAGAGACGTCATTTCATTTAACTCTTCAGTCAAACACGAAGAAAAAACTGGTGGGAAAACGTACAGAATCTTCCTGTAAACATGAGCTACGTATCATCCATTCATCCATCCACCCACCCATCTGTCCATCCATCCATCCACCCGCCCGTCCGTCCATCCATCCATCCATCCACCCACCCATCCGTCCATCCATCCATCCATCCACCCGCCCGTCCGTCCATCCATCCATCCATCCATCCACCCACCCATCTGTCCATCCATCCATCCACCCGCCCGTCCGTCCATCCATCCATCCACTCATCCACAACTTTAACAAACATGAGCAGTAGTAGTTGATCTGCAGGTAAAATTTATCAGTCATGTAAAGCTTAAACAACGAGGAGTTGTGCATTACATGGTTTTAATGCACGACTCGCAGCGCGGTGGTGTTCCTCCGCGAAGTGCATTAAAACCCTGTAATACACGACTCCTGGTGGCTTAATGCGCTTATATCATGGTCCCACACATTAAACATTTCATAAAAAAATTAGTATTTTTTTCCCATAACCCGCTAAATATGCTGAAGTACAGGAACTATTTAATGTTGGCCTCGATGTACTACTTGTGCTAAACAATCGTCAAGCTACAGCGCGCTTCTTTCATTGACCTGTTAAAAGGAGCTGATCTGAACCAGCTGATTAACGCGTTGCTATGGTAACGTCTGTAACAGAGTGATACTATTGTGATTTAACTTGCCAAACTAAGTGTGTATACATGAAAATATTGTATTTTCTCAGCATTATAATTCTCGCTGGCGTGCTATAATACATAATAAACAACATTATGTAGTAGATGATGGAACACATGAAGAAAAAACATGATCAGCTTTAAGGTCGTCAAACCAGTTTGTTACACTGTGAGTTTCATCTGGTTTGTTTCACTTTAACTCATGAGTGTAACGTTTCGGGGTTTCATCACGCCATGTGTTATAAAAACAGGATAAAACCCAGCATTAATGACCTGACTCTCCACTCTGTCTGTGTTTCCAGGCTTTGCAGCAGTTCGTGAGCAGCAGACAGACTCTGGATCTGTCTCAGCTGTTGAAGATCAGAGCTCACGTCTTCTGCTCGCAGCAGTCCGACGCTGCAGCGTTCACCATCTGCTGGTCGTCCGTCTGTCCCGCCGTCAGCGTGGACGTTCAGCCAATCAGAACCATTCCCATCATTCCCACCGCCCTGCTGAGGAGTCTGACTGGCGTCGTCCGGCCGCTGCAGAGCAACGGCCAACAGAGAGGGTGAGACGCCGCCGCACAGCCGCCGCACGGCCCCCACACAGCCCCCGCACAGCCCCCGCACAGCCCCCACACAGCCGCCCACACAGCCCCTGCACAGCCCCCGCACAGCCCCCACACGGCCCCCACACGGCCCCCACACAGCCCCTGCACAGCCCCCGCACAGCCCCCGCACAGCCCCCACACGGCCCCCACACAGCCCCCACACGGCCCCCACACAGCCCCCACACAGCCCCCGCACAGCCCCCGCACGGCCCTCACACAGCCCTCACACAGCCGCCCACACAGCCGCCCACACAGCCCCCGCACAGCCCCCGCACAGCCCCCGCACAGCCCCCACACGGCCCCCACACAGCCGCCCACACAGCCCCCGCACCGCCCCCGCACGGCCCCCACACGGCCCCCACACAGCCCCCGCACGGCCCCCACACAGCCCCCACACGGCCCCCACACGGCCCCCACACAGCCCCTGCACAGCCGCCTGCACAGCCCCCGCACGGCCCCCGCACGGCCCTGGCACAGCCCCCACACAGCCCCCGCACAGCCCCCGCACAGCCCCCGCACAGCCCCTGCACAGCCCCCACACAGCCCCCGCACAGCCCCCACACAGCCCCCGCACAGCCCCCACACGGCCCCCACACAGCCCCCGCACAGCCCCCGCACGGCCCCCACACAGCCGCCCGCACAGCCCCTGCACAGCCCCCGCACAGCCCCCACACAGCCCCCGCACAGCTCCCACACGGCCCCCACACAGCCCCCGCACAGCCCCCACACGGCCCCCACACAGCCGCCCGCACAGCCCCCGCACAGCCCCCGCACGGCCCCCACACGGCCCCCACACGGCCCCCACACGGCCCCCACACAGCCCCCGCACGGCCCCCGCACGGCCCCCACACAGCCCCCACACGGCCCCCACACAGCCCCCGCACGGCCCCCACACAGCCGCCCGCACAGCCCCCACACAGCCCCCGCACGGCCCCCACACAGCCGCCCGCACAGCCCCCACACAGCCGCCCGCACAGCCCCCACATAGCCCCTACACAGCCCCGCACAGCCCCCACACAGCCGCTATCAATTCACTTTGTTTCATAATCTGCATCATGATAAATGTTTTTATATAAAACACCTCATTCCTAATGACCGAGCTGGAGAGTCCAGTAGAGAGGAAAACCTGCATCAGGACCAGGACAGAAAACCTGCATCAGGACCAGAACCAGGATGGAAAACCTGCATCAGGACCAGAACCAGGATGGAAAACCTGCATCAGGACCAGGACAGAAAACCTGCATCAGGACCAGAACCAGGAAGGAAAACCTGCATCAGAACCAGAACCAGGATGGAAAACCTGCATCAGAACCAGGACAGAAAACCTGCATCAGGACCAGAACCAGGATGGAAAACCTCCATTCAGAACCAGAACCAGGACAGAAAACCTGCATCAGGACCAGAACCAGGAAGGAAAATCTGCAGTAGGACCAGAACCAGAACTTCCTGAAGCCAGACTGGGATCCGGTTCTACTTTCTGAAACCAGACTGGGATCCGGTTCTGCCTCCTGAAACCAGACTGGGATCCGGTTCCTCCTGTTAGAACCAGCTGTAGACCTGCAGTCTGAGATCTTTGGATCCTGGTTTTAGATGTGAGGAGAAGAATGGAATAATGAGGAAGTGCAGCCGTCCAGTTTTCCTGCCCCCCCCCCCCAGACCAGCCGGCAGACCCGTTTCATCCGAGTCAGAGGACCGGTTCTGGTCCACGTTTCCTCGCTGTAGAACTGGAAGCAGCACTAGTCCTGCTGGTCTGCCCGTCACATTTTCTGTGCTGTCCAACATGGAAGTTGTGTTTTTGTGTCCCATGCAGGTTTCTGACCCTGGACCAGACCCGGAAACTGGTCCTCCTGCTGGAATCGGACCCGAAAGCCTCCAGCCTGCCGCTGGTGGGACTGTAGGTCTCCTCTGTTCCCACATTGAGCTCTCCCTTCCTTTACTCTCATAACCAGCGTGTTTTTCTTCTGCTTCCTGCGGCGCCGCAGCTGGCTGAGCGGGGTCGGCCGCGTGGCGCACCCTCAGGTCTGGGCCTGCTGTCTCCGGTTCATGTTTAGCTCCGCCCTCCAGGACAGGTGAGTGACAGGTGCGGCAGCTGCTTCATCACGATGAAGACGATCTTTCACCCGGCGTCTCCGCTGCATTTCAGAGTTCTGTCAGAAAGCGGATGTTTCCTCCTCGTCCTGTTCGGATCCACTCACAGAACTCCGCAGTTCTTCCAGTGTCGCGGACCAGGACCAGGACCAGGACCAGGACCAGGACCAGGACCAGGACCAGGACCAGGACTACAGCTGGACTTCCAGCTGCTGTCGGCGTCTCAGTCTGCTAGGCTGTACCAGGTGAGAAGCTCGTGGTTTCCGTCTGCATCTGAAGGCAGCTGCTGGTCTGACCTGAATGTGGACTCAGCAGGCGGCGCCGGTGGAGGGTCGGGTTCTGCAGTGTGAGCTCGGTCCGGAGGACCGCGGCAGACAGACTGAGGTCTTCGGAGCGGCCCGGATCTCCTTCAGCAGGTCAGAAGATCCAGGTTTGCAGGACCAATCAGAGCAGCGCTGGCTGTGTGTGGTGAAGCTCATGTTCCTTGTTTCCTCAGCACGCCTCCAGCCGCTGCAGCGCTCTCCGTCAGCGACCAGGACTCAGGAGTCGAGGACGAGGACTTTTCTCCTCGCCCCTCCCCGAGCCCTCACCCCCCCGTCCCACAGGTCAGACCCGCCAGCCGGTCCTCCGGCTTCTGGCGAGGACTTTAAACCAACGTTCTTCTATCGTCTTTTTTCCTTTTTGGTCATTTTTCTCTTTCCGTCTTCGACCTCCGTTCTGGTTGATTTTACGTTTGTCAGGTTAAAAATAGTTTTTTCTTAAAGTCCAACAGGAACAAATTTCCAACCATTTAAGGTCGTTAGAAACAAAATAAAAAAAAACCCCTGCAAAATAAGTAGTAATACTAAAAAATATAATATATAATAATAAAAATACAAATATTTAATGTATTTAAAACAACAAAGCTAAAAAAAAAAAGGCAAATAAATAAATAAAATAACATGATAAAATGAAACAATAAAATAAATAAAATAGGAAAAGAAAATAGAATAAAGTGATAAAATTAAAAATAAATAGAAAATTGGAATTAAATAAAACAAAAAATAATTTAAAAAAAAATTTTACTAATTAAAAAATAATTAAATAAAATTAGATCAAAATGTTGATTAAAAATGGATAAAAGGAGCCCCAGATAACGCAACATGTTCATTATTAATTATATAATATCTATTATATAATAGATAAAAACAGATTTTACATGTATAGAAGTGGTGGCAGTGGCTCAGGTGTCTGGTGACTTGTAGTTCGGCGGTTCGAGTCCTGCTTCCTTACGCCTGAGTCAGGAAGGTCATCCGGACTAAAACAGGCTAATTCCTGTAAAATAATGTAAATATTTTTACATATTTCGTATTTTTGATTGAGACTGAAGTTAGATTATTGATTTTTATGACAAAAACCTGAAATAAAAATAAATCTGATGTTTTAATAACCTGTAATGACCCGACGGGTCGTTTCTTTCTGCTGCCGTGTCGAACAAACGTCTCGGACTGGAAGCTTTCAGAGCGCCGACCCACAAAGCTTTTCATTATTTAGTCAGTAAACGTACATTTCCTCACCGTAAACATTCCTTCCAACGGGACCCGGATCCTCCATCCCGGATCCCGGATCCTGGATCCCAGTGTGACCCGGATCCTCCATCCCAGATCCCGGATCCTGGATCCCATTGTAACTCGGATCCTCCATCCCGGATCCCGGATCCTGGATCCCAGTGTGACCCGGATCCTCCATCCCAGATCCCGGATCCTGGATCCCAGTGTAACTCGGATCCTCCATCCCGGATCCCAGATCCTGGATCCCAGTGTAACTCGGATCCTCCATCCCGGATCCCGGATCCTGGATCCCAGTGTGACCCGGATCCTCCATCCCGGATCCCGGATCCTGGATCCCAGTGTAACTCGGATCCTCCATCCCGGATCCCGGATCCTGGATCCCAGTGTGACCCGGATCCTCCATCCCAGATCCCGGATCCTGGATCCCAGTGTGACCCGGATCCTCCATCCCGGATCCCGGATCCTGGATCCCAGTGTAACTCGGATCCTCCATCCCGGATCCCGGATCCTGGATCCCAGTGTGACCCGGATCCTCCATTCCAGATCCCGGATCCTGGATCCCAGTGTAACTCGGATCCTCCATCCCGGATCCCGGATCCTGGATCCCAGTGTAACTCGGATCCTCCATCCCGGATCCCGGATCCTGGATCCCAGTGTGACCCAGATCCTCCATCCCGGATCCCGGATCCTGGATCCCAGTGTGACCCGGATCCTCCATCCCAGATCCCGGATCCTGGATCCCAGTGTGACCCGGATCCTCCATCCCAGATCCCGGATCCTGGATCCCAGTGTGACCCGGATCACTCCCAGACTCTTAACAACGTGTTCCTGAATCTATTTCTGACATTTCCTCTGAATTTATTTAAATCTGTAACGACTGAACTCTTCACACGACGAAGCAACCAAAACGGAGCTGCTGGGAGAACTGGTTTAGTCGTTACTCTACTGGTTTGTTTCCATCTTTACCGTCATCTCATCTTTTTGTCTTTTTCCTCCGTTTTGCAGATTTTTGGTCGAATTTGTTTTGTAGAATAAATTTCATGTTTTAGTTTCACATCAGAGCAGCTGATTGGCTGCACCTCCTTTCAATCTTCAGACCATAGCTCCTCCTTCTACTTCTCCTCCTTCTACTCCTATTCCTTCTCCACCTCATCCTCATCCTCTACCTCCATCTCGTCCTGTTCCTCTTCCTCCACTTCCTTCCCCTCCTCCTCCTCCTCTACCTCCATCTTGTCCTCTTCCTCCAGTTCCTTCTCTGCTTCCTCCTCTTCCTCCTCCTCCTCCTCCTCCTCCTCTGACCTGTTGCTCGTTTTGTCGTTTCAGACTCGCCGAGTTCAGCCGTTGGTTCCTGAACTCTCTCTGCTGATTGACAGCAGCTTCTCCTCCAATCAGGACTCTGGCTCCGCCCACAGACCGCCTCCAGCTTCCAGGAAGCCTGCACCTCCTCCCTCCAGGCCCACCTCCTCATCAGCCTCCAAACCGGCTCCTCCTCCTCTCCATCACTTCCACAGCACTCCTAACTCCAACCTGCAGCCTCCTTCCTGCTCCTGCTGCTCCACCCAAAACTGCACCTCCATCTTCTCCTCCCCCCCAGCTCCCCTCCCGGTTACTGCTCCTCCTTCCTCCCCTCATCACACTCCTGGTCTGCCACACCTCCACTCTGCTCCACCTCCTTCTTTCCAGCAGCACACTCCTCCTTCCAACCTCCATCCTGCTCCTTCACCTCCTGCCTCCCACCGACCACCACCTCCTCCTTCCAACCTCCATCCTGCTCCTTCACCTCCTGCCTCCCACCGACCACCACCTCCTCCTTCCAACCTCCATCCTGCTCCTTCACCTCCTGCCTCCCACCGACCACCACCTCCTCCTTCCAACCTCCATCCTGCTCCTTCACCTCCTGCCTCCCACCGACCACCACCACCTCCTCCTTCCAACCTCCATCCTGCTCCTTCACCTCCTGCCTCCCACCGACCACCACCTCCTCCTTCCAACCTCCATCCTGCTCCTTCACCTCCTGCCTCCCACCGACCACCACCTCCTCCTTCCAACCTCCATCCTGCTCCTTCACCTCCTGCCTCCCACCGACCACCACCTCCTCCTTCCAGCCTCCATCCTGCTCCTCCTCCTTCCAGCAACTCTCAGTCTACTCCTCCTGCTCCTCCTGCCTCCACCCATCAATTTGCTCCACCTGTTAGTCACCCTGCTCCTCCTTCCTCCCATCACTCCTGTTCTCCTCCACCCCCCCTGAACCCTTCAACCCCCCTCCTCCCACCTCCTCCCCCTGTTGGACTTTCTGCTCCTCCTCCCTCCACCCTGGTCCTCCCCCCTGCTCCTTCCTGTCCCGGCTTCCATCCTTTCCGTCGCCATGGAGACTCCCCCTCTCACCCAGCAGCGCCCGTGTCTCCCCCCTGGCTCCCCCGTCCTCCCGGCTGCTGCGATCAAGGCGGCGGCGTGGCGCCATCGGACACCTACCAGCTCCTCCTCCATCAGGACCGCCAGCTGCGCCTCCTGCAGGCTCAGGTAAGCCGTCGCCGTCTGAGGAGCTCCAGGTGATCAGAGCGTTGCGTCACCGTGCTCCTCTGCAGGTCCAGATGCTGCTGGAGGCGCAGGGGATGCTGCAGCCCTCCCCCCAGACGCCGAGGAGCACCGCCAGCGTCGCCGTGGAGACAGGTGAGTTTACCTGCAGCTCATCAGGCATGACATCTTCATCTTCATCATCGTCATCGCCGTTGTCATGGCGAATGTTTGCAGGCGCCAGTCTGTTCTGGGGAAACCATCCTGGAGCGTCGCTCGCCCACCAGGAGGAACAAGCTCCTCCTCCCTCCTCATCGAGCCGTAACTCCTCCCCCACACCTCCCCCTTCGTCCTCCCCGAGCCCCTCCACCTCGTCACATGACCTGCCTGTCAGGAGGTCAGAGGGCGGAGCTGAGGGTGCTGACATCACATGTCAGGCAGCGTCCTGCTCTCCGTCTCGGCGCCGCAGGTGAGACTCGATGCGACGTCTCCGTCGGGTTTAACTGTAGGAGATAAATACGACCTGAACACCAGTAATCAGATTACTGCTCTGCCGGGTCCTTCCATCAAAACGCCGATACTCCTGCTGGCGGCGGCGATGTAAAGACGGTCTTCTGTCTGAACGCCTGTTCTTCCATTTTCACTCATTTATGTTCATTTAAAATGGATGAAACTTATAAAATATAGTTTCTCTTTTTCTTCCTGAACAGTTAAAGTTTATCAGCTGTTAAATCTCAACATGTAATCCTACCTGTTGTTTCAGGTGTTTCACAGAAAAGCTTCATGAAAACTTCAGAATCTGCTGCAAACCTGAAACGTTTCTTTAAATCTTCAACATTTCAGAAAAAGCAGTTTTTTAAAATAAAAATATGGAATTTAAGTCAGTTTTTCTTCCTCTTCTGCTTTTCCTGCTGCTTCTTTTTTCATCTTCTTTGTATTTTTCTTCTTGTTGGTAAAATATAACCTAAATATGTGTTGATTGTTTTATATTTATATTTTTATTTGACATTTTATTTATAGCAGTTTAACTTATTGAGACAAGCGGACAACGTACAGACAATCATTTTCATCCTGTCCTGTTTTTCCTTTTTGGATTAATTTTCCCAAAAATCCCAAAACATTAAATTAACTTGTTGACATGTAATGTATGATATTTAATACGCAGTTTCTGATACTTTTTACATCATTTTATGGTGAAAACTTTGATTAAATCCCTGATTTTTAGAATCGAATGCCCGTCTTTTGTCCACTGTTGGAAGCTTTCTACATATGATACATTATTATTATTATTATTATTATTTATTATATTTAGTTGAACAACTAAATACAGACTTTAGATGAAAAAGGATGAGATTTTTCCGGGTCAGCCATCAGAGGGCGTAAAGCCAAACATGGGAGAGTAAAAGACCCGTCCATCTATCAGTCCTGTGAACATGAGGCTAAATGTTGTCCTGTGTTGTGTTCAGCATCAGCGGCCTGCAGAGTCCAGTTCTGGGAGAAAGTGTCAGCATGTACGCACCGACGGACGAGACGCAGAGCTTCTACCAAAACCTCATGGTAACGTGTTGCATGTGTTTATAAACTATTGATGCTCGTCAGAGGCGTGCGCATCTGTAGTTCCATGTAGGACAAGAAGAGGAAGATTTTATGTCTTTTTCCCGTCATTTCTCCCGTTCCACCTCATCATGATGAAGACGTTAACCGTCTGGTAATCCGTCCCTCATCTGTCTCTCCTGCACACACGCAGCGTGTGACGGAGCCTCTGTTCCTGCAGCAAACTTTTATTCCGGATTAAACAGACACACTTTTAACAGGCGTGTCGTCCACCAAGACATCGGCTAGTTCTTACTGTGGACATGTTTACAAGTCACTCCTTCTTCCTACGGGAATTCTTCTTTTAATCGTTTAAAAGGCAGAAATCGGTTGAGTTTGTTTCTCCACACATTGAGCAGAAACACGTCGGCTGCACCAAACCATGCATTAGGTCGTAACAGCGCATGCAACAGCTTCACAAATATACATTTACTTTGGTTGAGTTTCTAGTATTTGTTTTTCAATTTATACTTAAACATATAATCGTTAAAGTACTCGATTACTTGTAAAAATGTACCCGATTCCAAACGTACTGGACAGCTGCAGCTCTAGTTAACAGGTGTACCTGCCTCGGTGAGGAGAACAGGTAACTGAACAGGAGGGACTGATGTTCGTCGCATCGAGGACAGCCGTATATTTTCTCTACATTTCCACCTTGTTTCCAGATTCAGCTCAGAAACAAACAACTCGTCTCTGTTTGTCCTCAGACTCAGCTCAACAGTCGTCTGCAGGACTCAGACGGTGAGGAAGACTCCAGGAGGAAGAGTGTGTCTGTGTCTAATCTCTCCCAGTCGTCCCAGTCCTCTTCCTCATCCAGGAGGAAGCAGAACCAGCCGAGTCCAGGAGGAGACCCGGTGATCAGAGCCACTCTGCAGCAGCTGCAGCAGCTCGGAGTCCGCCTGGAAGGTCCGGAAGGTCTGACGGAGTCCGATAGGAGCCGACTCCAAGCTGTGGAGAACGCCAGGTACAGAACTCACCTGTCTGGACTCTGCTGCAGGTTCTTCTTCTGGTTTTCACCTCTTTTTATCAAACTGCTTTATTTTATCTGTTTTATTTCCATTTCCTCCTGATGTGAGCCGAAGCGAAGCGGCGTGGAACTCCGCCTGCCGTCTAGATCCAGTGTTACGTTAGACTGCTGGTCTGAAGAAAAACGTGGTTAAACGGGAAGAGAGGCGTTAGGAGACGTAGAACGGGTGTTCTGACTCTGCTCTGTTTCACCAGCACTCTGGCGGGCATCAACCCGGCGGCAGTCGTGTCCAGACTGAGCGTTTCCGAGGCGACGGGCAGCACTTTGTTCCCTGGAGGCAGCGTGGATCTGAGCCTGGAGGCCAACGCCATCGCCTTGCGGTACCTGAGCGACTCTCAGCTCAGCCGGCTGTCTCTGGGAGGCCACGCCCCCCAGCAAATCCATGCTCCCTCCTCCTCCACCGACTCCCTCTTGTCGCCTAGCAACATGTCCTTGGCCACCAGGAAGTACATGAGGAGGTACGGCCTCATTGAGGAGGAGGAGGAGGAGGAGGAGGAGGAGGAGGAGGAGGAGGAGGAGGAACCGGTTTGTCAGCCGCTGACTGAAGCTGTGAACCTGAAGCTCCTCCCACAGAGTCAGCTGATCCGAGACCTGCGGCCAAAAATGAAGCTTTTAACCGGCGGCGCCAAACCGGGCGGCGAGGACAAGGAGAACTGTTCCGGCAGGCGGCCATCTTTAATCAGGGCGAGCAGCCTCCAGCCGGAGGGATCGGTGGGAAACATCCTGGACCTGAGTCGCCTCCGACAGCTGCCCAAGTTGTTCTGAGGAGTTCTGCAGGGTTCTGACCAGCAGCCGGGTCCGAACCCGGTCCTGGTTTTACAGGCAGCCGGAACCGAACCGCCTGACTCCGGACTACTGGGTCACATTTTTATCTTTTCTCAGCTTCTGTGTCATTCCCTGATTTTTATGTGAAACGTCTTCGGCACTTTTTTTTATTTATGAATTTACAATAAATTTTACATTAAAACAGGAAGTAAAGAATTTAATTTACATTTAATTTACATTTATTCGTTCAGGTTGAAGTTTTTAAACAATCTTCAGCATGTAGTTTATCGTGCATAAAAATCTTTTCATACGTCTGTTTTATTCATGTGAATCCATCTGCTCCACGAACAAACTGCGACGAGTTTATCCCACTTCAAGCTAGGGCTCCTCGGTTATGACAAAAATTATAATCACGATTATTTTGACTGAAATTGATTTCTGGATTATTGAACACAATTATCCAGTATTTATAAACAACGCTGCGCGTCGTGGTGTTCTAGACTCCGTGTCGTGCATTATAACCGTCTAATGGACGGTTCCGAGTTGTTTAATCCGCTTTTATAGGAACTATTTTACGTTGGCCTGGATGTACGTTTTATACCAAACAACCGCTGTCAGGCTGCAGCGCGTTTCTCTCATTCACCTGTTAAAAGACGGCTGATCTGAACCAGCTGGTTAACGCGTTGCTATGGTAACGCCCCGTAACGGAGGGATATTACAGTGTTTAACTGGCCGAACTATGTATAGGAAAATAATGCAGCCAGTTGTCACTGACAATGGTATAAACTATGTTTAGGTGAACTTCCACAACCTACTGCAGTTATTCTACATTGACCTGCAGCCGGAGCCGACTGAGACTGGCCGCCTGGGAGGGCTTTAGGACGGGAGAGGCTCCCGCTGCTCCTTCCTTACAGTAACTGCAGGACAATATGTGTCTTCAAGTCAGTCGCCAAAACACCAGAAAAGTCTCTAATAACTCCAGTAAAAGCTGCTAGATTTGTCGCTTTTAACAAAAAAAGTCGGCAGATTTAGTGAGAAAGTCTCCAAGTTGGCAACAGTGTCTGAATGAAAGCAAAGCGGCTGTGGGAGGAGTTTACAGCACAGCGCTGCAACGCCAGAGACGCTCGATTAGCAGCTGAAGACAGCAGGAGAGGAAACTGCAGAGAGAAAATAATCACACCCTTTTAGTTTTATCATCGATGGAAACCCAGATCGTAGTTTAGATTAAAATCTGATTAATCGACCAGCCCTACTTACGGGTACATCTCAGAAAATTAGAATATGAAAAAATTCAATACTTTTCATCACTCATGTCAGAATGTGAAACCCAGATATTATATAGATTAATTACACATCGAGTAAAACATTTCAGACATTCGTGCCTTGAAATGTTGATGATTGTGGCTTATAGATCATAAAAACCCAAAATGCAGTGTCTCAGAAAATTAGAATATTACATGAGATCAATTAAAAAAAAGACATTTTCAACAGAAATGTCAGGTTTCTGAACAGTATGATTATTTCCATGCACTCAGTACCTGGTTGGGCTCCTTTTGCAGGAATTACTGCATGAACGCGGCGTGGCAATGGAAGCCACCAGCGTGTGGCGCTGCTCAGGTGGAATGGAAGCCCAGGTTGCTTTGATAGCAGCCTTCAGGTCATCTACATGGTTGGGTCTGGTGTCTCTCATCTTGACAACACCCCACAGAGTCTCTACGGGGTTCAGATCAGGTGGTCTGTTGGCCGATCCAGCCCAGTAACACCGTGGTCATTGGAGCAGCTTTTGGTACCTTTGGCAGTGTAGGCAGGCGCCAAGTCCTGCTGGGAAATAAAATCTGCATCTCCATAAAGCCTGTCAGCAGAAGGAAGCATGAAGAGCTCTAAAACGTCCTGCTAGATGCTGTGTTGACTGTGACCTTCAGAAAACCCAGTGGAGCAACACCTGCAGATGACATGACTCCCCAAACCATCACTGACTGGAAACTTCCCTCTGGACTTCCAGCAACATGGATTCTGGGCCTCTCCACTCTTCCTCCAGACTCTGGGACCTTGGTTTCCACATGAAATGCAGAACCTGCTTCCATCTGAGATCCAGTCCTTTTCCTCCAGACTGAGAGACCATTTAAAGGTTTACGATACCTTTGCAGGTGGTTTGAGTTAATTAGTTTATTAAGGGTGACACCAAGACTTTCTAAGACTGAAGTTTTTCCACAATTTTCTGGGACATTTTGGGTTTTTATTATTTATAAGCCACAATTATCAACGTTTCAAGGACGAATATTTGAAATGTTTCTCTATGTGTAACAAATCTATATAATATCTGGGTTTCACATTCGAAAATGAGTGACAAAAAATATTTAACTTTTTCATAATTTTCTAATTTTCTTAGATGCTGTAAAACTGCCTTTTTACCTGTAAAAAGGCACTCTATACTGGTTCCAGTATAGACCACAAACTAGCGACTCAGCATTTTAATATATTAATCTTGAGATCAATATCCTGTTATTGGGAAAAAATGGTGTTACCAAAATATCATAATCATGACATGGCCGTTCTCCGCTTCAAAGGTTTACCATGTTTTTTATGTAGAATAGATTAAGTTAATAAAAAACTGAAACATATAAAGACAAATGTTCACTATAAAAAGTTTAAAAGTAAACTACTGCAAACTTTTTTTTATGAATAATAACTTTCACCCATCCAACCAATTTCAATAAATGTTGAGAATATTTAAAGCTAAAATTAACCAAAATCAAATTAAAAAAAAGAAAATCAAGTTTGTTTCAACATTTTGAATATATTTTCTTGCAAAAAAAAAAAAAACTTATAAAACTAATCTTTTTATAATTATGTAATAATAGATATTACTAAAAATATTTTTAAACAATTTTGTTTATTAGAGTCGAATTATTTTAATCAGAATTCAATATTCTTTTTTTTTTTTTTTGTAATGATTTTTCGTATCTCGTTGGTTCTGCTTCTGTTTTTTTTATTTGGTGTTAGGGGCTGCGTTGGCGCCCCCTGCTGTGGACGGAACGTAACTGCCTCCTGGGGCTGCATTGGCGCCCCCTGCTGTGGACGGAAGGTAACTGCCTCCTGGGGCTGCATTGGCGCCCCCTGCTGTGGACGGAACGTAACTGCCTCCTGGGGCTGCATTGGCGCCCCCTGCTGTGGACGGAAGGTAACTGCCTCCTGGGGCTGCATTGGCGCCCCCTGCTGTGGACGGAAGGTAACTGCCTCCTGGGGCTGCATTGGCGCCCCCTGCTGTGGACGGAAGGTAACTGCCTCCTGGGGCTGCATTGGCGCCCCCTGCTGTGGACGGAAGGTAACTGCCTCCTGGGGCTGCATTGGCGCCCCCTGCTGTGGACATACGGTAACTGCCTCCTGAGGCTGTATTGGCGCCCCCTGCTGTGGACATACGGTAACTGCCTCCTGAGGCTGCATTGGCGCCCCCTGCTGTGGACGGAAGGTAACTGCCTCCTGGGGCTGTATTGGCGCCCCCTGCTGTGGACATACGGTAACTGCCTCCTGAGGCTGCGTTGGCGCCCCCTGCTGTGGACGGACGGTAACTGCCTCCTGAGGCTGCGTTGGCGCCCCCTGCTGTGGACGGAAGGTAACTGCCTCCTGGGGCTGCATTGGCGCCCCCTGCTGTGGACATACGGTAACTGCCTCCTGGGGCTGCGTTGGCGCCCTCTGCTGTGGACGGACGGTAACTGCCTCCTGGGGCTGCATTGGCGCCCCCTGCTGTGGACGGAAGGTAACTGCCTCCTGGTTCCTGTATTGATCTGCGTTCAGCCCGGTGTGTGCTCGTGTGGACAGCAGCAGCTGGTCTCTGTCCAGATGCTGCAGCTGTTGACTCACAGCAGATCAATGTTTCAAAGGTTGATGTGTTTCAGTGCTCTGCAGGTCACTGACCTGAATTCAGCTTAAAACTGCTCACATCTTCCCATCTGGACGCTCGTTTGTCTACCTGCTCAGGTAAGTTATGTTTTTGGGTTTTTTTCTTAAATACTTAATGAGTTAGGAAATAAAACCTCCCAGCAGGGCGCGTGTAAAGATGGATACGTCGTCTTTAAGGTTAAATAATAAAAATAATGAGGTCAAGCCTGATGATTTGGACTGGACTCGAACTTGAACTTTAGATTTTTTTGTTTTACTTGAAAGATGTAGAAGAATGTTTAATGTCTTCAGTTCTTCTGGCTTTATGGAGCTTTTATCTAGTAATAAAATACAGAGAGTTCGTCCAGGAGCCTCGAAGCTCTTTTAGATAATTTCATAATGATCAGATCAGGAATAATCAAACCTCTGGTTGGTCCAGGATGAGGTCTCCTCAGTGCTTGTTGGTTCTGGCGTTCCTGCCTTTGCTGTCTCTCGCCGAGCTTCCCGACATCTGCAACGCCAAACCCAAAGACCTCCCTCTGGAGCCACGCTGCATCTACCGGAGCCCCGATCCGGAGGTCCCCCAGGACCCGACCCCGGAGCCCCAGGAGGTCCCGGAGTCCACCAACCCCAGAGTGTGGGAGCTGTCGAAGGCCAACAGCCGCTTCGCCTTGTCGCTGTACAAACAGCTGACCCTCAGCAAGACGGCGGGCAACAACATCTTCATGTCCCCCATCAGCGTCTCCACCGCCTTCGCCATGACCAAACTGGGAGCCTGCAACCAGACGCTGGAGCAGATCATGAAGGTCGGGCTGGAAGGGTTTCAGTCTTTTCTGTTTCACATCTAATCCACCGAGAAAATTCACCAAAAAACACCAGTAGAAATACACCAGCAGCAGGTCGCAGCACAACACTGAGATTATTAGACTTTATTTATTTTACCTATTTAATGACACCTTTTAAAAGTTTACCTGTCAGGATGAAATAGTCTCATCTAATCCAAGTGATTTAAAATGATAAATCATCATATTTAGATATTTAGATATAATTCCATTATCCAGCCTCGCCACAGCAAAAGTTTCTGCACTTATTAAAACATTAAAAATAAATCTTTAATATATTTTAACATATTAAATTATATTTAATATATTTTACATTTAATATTTTTTTTTATTACTTTTTTGTTTGTTAAATAAATGTGAAATTTTTAGGGTTAAATTTAAAATAAAAATTTAAGATAGAAATGTTCTTTCACAGTGGATAATTTCTGAAATTGTGCAAATTTTACATCAACTAATCCTGTGAAAAGAATATCAGAAAATTTACCTTTTGTACATTTCTAAAGGATAATTCAAAATGAATTATTGCCTGGATATAGTTTTGTATAAGTTTGAAATCAGTCATTTTAATTTAATGTGAATTTAACCATTTAACAAACACCCCATCCAATCCCTCTCTGCTGTGCTTGAGCTCTGCTTCCAAGCCCCTCCCTCCTGCCAAACCAGTAACCATGACAACTATCGAAGTGCTTTGACACAAGTTTACGTATGTTTCCGCAGGTGTTTGAGTTTGATACAATCAAGGAGAAGACGTCTGATCAGGTCCATTTCTTCTTCGCCAAGCTGAACTGCCGCCTGTACCGGAAAAAGGACAAAACCACTGAGCTGATCTCCGCCAACCGATTGTTCGGAGACAAGTCTGTAGCCTTTAACGAAACGTACCAGAACATTAGCGAAACGGTGTATGGAGCCAAGCTGATGCCTCTCAACTTCAAAGTAAGTGGTAGAGACCAGAAGAACAAGATTGCGAATTGAAGGGACTTTCCTCCTCAGGGTGTCCAGACTCTCCCTTGCACACAAGATGAAAAGTTCCATAATCCAAGAGATCAGAGTAGAACTGAAGCTCCTCAACATCCAGAAGAACCACATGAGGTGGTTCAGGTTACATTGCTGGAAAGGTGGCCCAGACATGTCACACCAGTAAGAGACATAGAGGAAGAGAAAGGGCACGCTGGAGGGACTATGTCTCTCGTCTGGCCTGGGAAGGCCTCAGGACCTCCTGGATGAGCTGGAAGAAGTGGCAACAAAGAGAAAAGTCTGGGCTTCTCTCCTTAGACAGCTGCCCTGCAACCTGACCCCTGGATTTATGGATGGATGGATGGATGGATTTATGAATGATGGATGGTTTGATGAGTGGATGGATGGATGAATAATGAATGGATGGGTTATGGATGGATGGATGGATGGATGATGATGGTTGGATGGAGGAATGAAAGGATGGATGGATGGATGGATGGATGGATAGATGGCTGGGTAGATTGATGGATGGGTATATGGGTGGACGGATGGATGGATAGATGGATGGATGGATGGATGGATAGATGGATGGACAGATGGATGGATGAGTGAATGGATGGATGGATGGATGATTGGACGGATGGCTGAATGGACGGACGGACGGATGGATGGATAGATGGATGAACAGATGGGTGGGTGGGTGGATGGATGGATGGATGGATGGATGGATGGATGGACAGACGGACGGATGGATGGATAGATGGATGGACAGACGGATGGATGATTGGACGGATGGCTGAATGGACGGACGGACGGATGGATGGATAGATGGATGGACAGACGGATGGATGGGTGGGTGGATGAATGGATGGATGGATGGATGGATGGGTGGGTGGAAGGATGGACGGATATATGGAGGGAGGGAGGGAGGGAGGGAGGGAGAGTTGGATGGATGGATGGATGGATGGATGGATGGGTGGGTGGGTGGAAGGATGGATGGATGAATGGATGGATGGATGGATGGACAGACGGACGGATGGATGGACAAACGGATGGATGAGTGGGTGGATGAATGGATGGATGGGTGGGTGGAAGGATGGATGGATAAATGGATGGATGGATGGAGGGAGGGAGGGAGGGAGGGAGGGAGGGATGGATGGATGGATGGATGGATGGGTGGGTGGAAGGATGGATGGATGGATGGATGGATGGATGGATGGATGGATGGATGGGTGGGTGGAGGGAGGGAGGGATGGATGGGTGGGTGGATGGGTAGGTGGGTGGATGGAGGGAGGGAGGGAGGGAGGGATGGATGGGTGGGTGAGTGGGTAGGTGGGTGGATGGAGGGAGGGAGGGAGGGAGGGATGGATGGATGGGTGGGTGGGTGGGTAGGTGGGTGGATGGAGGGAGGGAGGGAGGAATGGATGGATGGGTGGGTGGGTGGGTAGGTGGGTGGATGGAGGGAGGGAGGGAGGGAGGGAGGAATGGATGGATGGGTGGGTGGGTGGATGGATGGATGGACAGATTTAAACAAATGTGCATCAGAAATCTGATCTAATGAGGTGAAGTGTTTGATATGAAGCATTTTAGTTGTTTCCGAGTGAAAATCATCTTCTATGCAGATGATATTTTATACTTCCAAGCATCTGATTTCTGCAGACACATGAAATATTTTCTCAGAGTCTGTTTTTCCACTGCAGCATAATCCGGACAAGGCCCGGGTCACCATCAACGACTGGATCGCCAACAAGACAGAGGACCGGATCCGGGACACGCTGCCAGAAGGGGCGCTGGATGCCACCACAGTCCTGGTCCTCGTCAACACCATCTACTTTAAGGTATGTGACCATATGAAGCTGCAGCTCAGCATTCTGATGGATTTAGATGAGTTTATCTGTCCTCTTCTTTTAAGCCACTTTTTTCCATCTACAGTCCCGCCCAAAAGCCCCAGTTAACCCTCCATCCTTCGTGTCTCTCTTCCAGCAGCCAGTCTTTGTTGTTGTCTTTTAAATTGGTCCTGATCAACAGTTATCCAGTTTTCCGAAGGTCTAAAAGATTTTCTTAGGGTATTTTCTGCTCTTTTGCTCATTTCCAGTCCAGTCCTGGTACTGGATCAGTTCCAGAGAAACTTAGCTGTGACCTCTGAATCTTTCAGGCAGAGAAAAGGCTCCTAACTCAAAGGATGAACCAGAGAACATACTGACCTGAAGAAGAAGGCACATTTAGCTTTGTCACAAAGACGCACCGTTTGTTTCTTCTGTGAA
The DNA here is from genome assembly GCF_933228915.1 of Telmatherina bonti. Classification (NCBI taxonomy): domain Eukaryota; kingdom Metazoa; phylum Chordata; class Actinopteri; order Atheriniformes; family Telmatherinidae; genus Telmatherina; species Telmatherina bonti. The sequence continues at coordinate 6,329,784 of NC_136626.1, read as the reverse complement.
AGCCAGAAATGATCTGGTAGATTTACAACCCTGGTTTGCCCAAAGTGCTGAACAATAAAGCAATAAAAAGCACAAACAATCCAAACGATGAGCGTGATCAAACTATACATCATAAAAACAACAAACAGAAAGTTTGAGCTGTGTTCAGAGCTCAGCGCAGAGAGGTGAGACTTAAATAGGGACCCAAATATGGAGAGGGAGACTGGATCTAGGACCAGCACTCTGGATTTAAGCCTGGGGACCCTCCAGAAGACCTCCGGTGGTGACTGTTGTACGGCATGATAACGGGAATTACAAATGTCCAATCAGGATACGATGAGAAGTTGGACCTTCTGCAGGAGTATACTAGCAACACAAGACCTAAACCAGGACTAGAGAGATCCATCTGGACCTTTAGTTGATCCATCTACTGCTGGCTAAAGCCTGATCAGAAATGGTTTCCATGGAAACATGTCTGTCAAGAAGCCGGAAAAGGCTGAAGTCACATGACTCAAGAACCAGACTGAAGAACAGTGGAAACAGGTCTGATGGTATCCCCAGAACCCAGACCTCAGCGGGTCCAATGGAGACATACATCATGCCCAGAGCCCAGAACGGAACCAGTCTGATGGAGGCATAGATCCTCCCCAGGACCCGGACCTGCAGCAGTGTGGGATCATCTGGACAGAAACTGGAAGAAAAGGCAGAAACATCCGAGTAGGAGGTTAGTAAAGTCCTTCAAGGACCCTGGAAACCTGTTCCTGGAGACTACAGGTAGCTTCTGTAAGAGGGGTCAGACTGTGGTGGACAATATTCACTTTAAGCTCGTTAGAAGAGGTTTTATTGGCTGTATTTATAGTTGTTGTGAACAGTGACTTGCTGCGTGTATTTCCTGGTAGAAAAGCAGCTTCTGTCTGGAAAAAATCAGCCGTGAAATGAAATAAATCTGATAAAACACAAGCTGATGCTGACATGAAGCTTTGACTGTGAGGAGGGTCAGAAATAATCAGAAAACAAGATAAAGTCTCACCTTTTTTTTCTGTCGCTCCACACTGCGCCATCTAGAGGCACAGTCCAGAGATACATGGTTTTTTTTTTACCTCGACCCCCTTTGATCCTAATGTATCTCTGTTCTTATCTGTTATAAGGCAGTAAACTGGCTGCAGGGCTTCAGTTTGGTTCTGTAAACCTGTCATTAATATTACATGTCTGTATGTCAAACCCTGGATGACCCGGTTTGAACCTGAATTTCCCCTCAGTGATGAATAAAGTATCCTTGATTTGATTTGATTTAAAGTATGAAATAGGTTATAAAAATGCTTTTTCTGCAGAAGAGTGCATTAATAACCTCATGGTGAATTTCCTGTCTGAACCAGCATGACTTTTCTGTCCCAGGGTCAGTGGAAGAACAAGTTTGACAAAGATCAGGTGTTTTCCTACGACTTCTACATCAGCGACGATGTCAAATGCGAAGTCAGCATGATGTACCAGGAAACCAAGTTCAAGTACATGCACTTCCCCGACGACCACGTGCAGCTGCTGGAGATGCCGTACCGAGGAGAAGACATCACCATGGTGATCATCCTGCCCGAGAGAGGCGTCCAGCTCAGTCAGGTAATCCTCACCCCTCCATGTCACAGAAGAGAATGGAAACAGGTCGGAAACTAGTGGAAGTATAAATGTAAGGGAAATATTTACTACAGATACAAAATATTCTTTATATAATATTTAGTGCAGTTTCTGAGACCTTTTACATCAGTGTTGGGGTTTTGGTGTCAAAGAAACCCTCAGAACATTTTTAACATGGGAGTCTATGGGGATTTGCTCTGTTTTGGAGCCCCTAGTGGATGAAGGGGGAACTGCAGTTTTATCCACTTTAGCATGGACTTCACTTTTTACCGATGGAGGCTCCGTCCATCTTTCATACACGGTCTATGGTCCTGGTCCTAAGGCTGCCTCCATGTGTGTGCTCCGTGAAACCACGCCCAACCAGACCTCAGAGAGAGAGAGAGATGTTTGTGATTTTCATCCTAAACAAAATCACAAAAACAAAACGTAGAAAAACAACAAAGAATGTCACAATGTAGGGAACACGTTCACCTTAGTGAGGGGGCCGTTGTGCCACCTCTCACACTCAATTTATGGTTAAAACTTTGTTAAATACAATCTGATGTTTTCAATTTGCCCCCTAGTGGACACATTTTACATTACAATCATTTTGACGTAACAGCAAAAACTGTAAATATTATTATTATTATTATTAGGATTATTATTAGGATTATTATTATTATGATTATTATGTTTATTATTATTATTTATCTTTGCATTTTAACAAAGAGACTAATATTGACTTCTAAGTCTTTAAAAAATTATTCATTACAATATTTCTGTTCTTAATTTTTACTGTGGTTTGATAAACTGCTTTTTGTTCAGACTTTTTATATTAAGGTTTAATTTCTTTATTTCCTTATTTTTTTTGTTTATACATTCATACTTATTTTATTGAACTTTTATTTTAGTTTCTTTTACATATATTTTGAAGTTTTTTTTTTTCTAATTTCTTCTAATTTTTTTAATCATGATTTTATTGATTAATTTTCAGTACAAAAAACATTTTTATTATTGTCTGTTACTTATCCATCCTCATTTTCTTCACTGCTTAGTCATATTAAAGGTCGAAGTGAAGCTCGGGTCTATTCTAGTAATCTGTTTTGTAATTAATTTAGGAAAATCTACATATTTTTTTCACTGGTTTATTGTTTTTCCTTGCACATTAAAATTTGATTTTTATTATTTTGATTATTATTAATATCATTATTTGATTAATTAATTTTTTATCTTCTATTAGTATTTTAGTTTTTTATTTATAGACTCTTTAGGAAAATGTATTCATTTTTTAAAAATATATATTTTAGCAGCATTGTTCAAATGAAGTTTAAGGTGAACCTAAATAATCTTGATGGAAATGTCTTGATTATATTTTTCTTCCGGTAAAGTTGGTGACAATAATCCGTCTGTTTTTTTGTTTTTTTAAAAAATTTTTTTTTATAAAAATAAATAAATAAATAAATAAAAAATCCGTCTGTTAACACTGTTTTCTGACTTGTGGTGGTGGAAGGTGGAGGATGTCCTGGACCTGCAGAAGCTGAACAGCTGGTTGCATCAGATGAAGGAAACCACCGTGGCCATGTCGGTCCCTCGCTTCAGGGTGGAGGACAGCTTCAGTCTGAAGGACACACTGCAGAAGATGGGACTGACCGACCTGTTTAGCGCTGAAAAAGCCAGCCTGCCAGGTGAGTTCACCTGAGCCACGTCCTCGGATTTCAGGACAAAAACAGACCTGTGCAACGAAGAGGTGAAAGGTCACGGATGGGGACGCTGTAAGTCCAATAAAAGCGTCTATGTGCACGTTTCATCATAGCTGTGGGAGAAGTCGCAGCAGCTCATGTTTACAGACATTCAGGACAAAGTTCAGTTTACGTTTTATTGACATGAACTGTTTTGGTGCACAGAGATCCTGATCATGTGGAGAAATTCTTACAAATAAAGAAAAAAAACCCTCTTTCTACGTGTGTGGGGAGGCAGAGAGTGGACGGGTAAATGCACACACAGGAATTACTGAATGACAGACAGGAGCTCAGGCTGTTAGCAAAAGCTCAGCTGCAGAGTCTCTTTAAGGTGGCAGACTTTCTCCTCCGTAATCACCTCAGTTATACAACATGTTGGTGGGAGAACTCTCAGTAGGAAGCTGTAGACACAGTAGAAGCTGCAGCTGCAGTAGGAAGCTGCAGAGGCAGTAGAAGCTGCAGTTGCAGTAGAAGCTGCAGTTGCAGTAGAAGCTGCAGAGGCAGTAGAAGCTGCAGTTGCAGTAGAAGCTGCAGCTGCAGTAGGAAGCTGCAGTTGCAGTAGAAGCTGCAGCTGCAGTAGGAAGCTGCAGAGGCAGTAGAAGCTGCAGTTGCAGTAGAAGCTGCAGTTGCAGTAGAAGCTGCAGAGGCAGTAGAAGCTGCAGTTGCAGTAGAAGCTGCAGAGGCAGTAGAAGCTGCAGTTGCAGTAGAAGCTGCAGAGGCAGTAGAAGCTGCAGTTGCAGTAGAAGCTGCAGTTGCAGTAGAAGCTGCAGAGGCAGTAGAAGCTGCAGTTGCAGTAGAAGCTGCAGCTGCAGTAGGAAGCTGCAGAGGCAGTAGAAGCTGCAGTTGCAGTAGAAGCTGCAGAGGCAGTAGAAGCTGAAGAGGCAGTAGAAGCTGCAGTTGCAGTAGAAGCTGCAGAGGCAGTAGGAAGCTGTAGACACAGTAGAAGCTGCAGTTGCAGTAGAAGCTGCAGAGGCAGTAGAAGCTGCAGTTGCAGTAGAAGCTGCAGAGGCAGTAGAAGCTGCAGTTGCAGTAGAAGCTGCAGTTGCAGTAGAAGCTGCAGTTGCAGTAGGAAGCTGCAGAGGCAGTAGGAAGCTGTAGACACAGTAGAAGCTGCAGTTGCAGTAGGAAGCTTCAGTTGCAGTAGAAGCTGCAGTTGCAGTATATGCGGCAGAGGCAGTAGAAGCTGCAGTTGCAGTAGGAAGCTGCAGTTGCAGTAGAAGCTATAGTTGCAGTAGAAGCTGCAGAGGCAGTAGGAAGCTGTAGACACAGTAGAAGCTGCAGTTGCAGAAGGAAGCTGCAGTTGCAGTAGAAGCTGCAGAGGCAGTAGGAAGCTGCAGTTGCAGTAGGAAGCTGCAGTTGCAGAAGAAGCTGCAGTTGCAGTAGAAGCTGCAGTTGCAGTAGAAGCTGCAGAGGCAGTAGAAGCTGCAGAGGCAGTAGGAAGCTGCAGTTGCAGTAGAAGCTATAGTTGCAGTAGAAGCTGCAGAGGCAGTAGGAAGCTGTAGACACAGTAGAAGCTGCAGTTGCAGAAGGAAGCTGCAGTTGCAGTAGAAGCTGCAGCTGCAGTAGGAAGCTGCAGAGGCAGTAGGAAGCTGCAGAGGCAGTAGAAGCTGCAGAGGCAGTAGGAAGCTGCAGTTGCAGTAGGAAGCTGCAGTTGCAGTAGAAGCTGCAGAGGCAGTAGAAGCTGCAGTTGCAGTAGGAAGCTGCAGTTCAGTAGAAGCTGCAGCTGCAGTAGGAAGCTGCAGTTGCAGTAGAAGCTGCAGTTGCAGTAGGAAGCTGCAGTTGCAGTAGAAGCTATAGTTGCAGTAGAAGCTGCAGCTGCAGTAGGAAGCTGCAGTTGCAGTAGAAGCTGCAGTTGCAGTAGGAAGCTGCAGTTGCAGTAGAAGCTGCAGTTGCAGTAGGAAGCTGCAGTTGCAGTAGAAGCTATAGTTGCAGTAGAAGCTGCAGTTGCAGTAGGAAGCTGCAGAGGCAGTAGGAAGCTGTAGACACAGTAGAAGCTGCAGTTGCAGTAGGAAGCTGCAGTTGCAGTAGAAGCTGCAGCTGCAGTAGGAAGCTGCAGTTGCAGTAGAAGCTGCAGTTGCAGTAGGAAGCTGCAGTTGCAGTAGAAGCTGCAGAGGCAGTAGGAAGCTGCAGTTGCAGTAGGAAGCTGCAGTTGCAGTAGAAGCTGCAGTTGCAGTAGAAGCTGCAGAGGCAGTAGGAAGCTGCAGTTGCAGTAGAAGCTATAGTTGCAGTAGAAGCTGCAGTTGCAGTAGAAGCTGCAGTTGCATTAGGAAGCTGCAGTTGCAGTAGGAAGCTGCAGAGGCAGTAGAAGCTGCAGAGGCAGTAGGAAGCTGCAGTTGCAGTAGAAGCTATAGTTGCAGTAGAAGCTGCAGCTGCAGTAGGAAGCTGCAGTTGCAGTAGGAAGCTGCAGAGGCAGTAGAAGCTGCAGTTGCAGTAGAAGCTATAGTTGCAGTAGAAGCTGCAGTTGCAGTAGAAGCTGCAGTTGCAGTAGAAGCTGAAGAGGCAGTAGAAGCTGCAGTTGCAGTAGAAGCTGCAGAGGCAGTAGAAGCTGAAGAGGCAGTAGAAGCTGCAGTTGCAGTAGAAGCTGCAGAGGCAGTAGGAAGCTGTAGACACAGTAGAAGCTGCAGTTGCAGTAGAAGCTGCAGAGGCAGTAGGAAGCTGTAGACACAGTAGAAGCTGCAGTTGCAGTAGAAGCTGCAGAGGCAGTAGAAGCTGCAGTTGCAGTAGAAGCTGCAGAGGCAGTAGAAGCTGCAGTTGCAGTAGAAGCTGCAGTTGCAGTAGAAGCTGCAGTTGCAGTAGGAAGCTGCAGAGGCAGTAGGAAGCTGTAGACACAGTAGAAGCTGCAGTTGCAGTAGGAAGCTGCAGTTGCAGTAGAAGCTGCAGTTGCAGTATATGCGGCAGAGGCAGTAGAAGCTGCAGTTGCAGTAGAAGCTGCAGTTGCAGTAGGAAGCTGCAGATGCAGTAGAAGCTGCAGTTGCAGTAGGAAGCTGCAGTTGCAGTAGAAGCTGCAGAGGCAGTAGGAAGCTGCAGTTGCAGTAGGAAGCTGCAGTTGCAGAAGAAGCTGCAGTTGCAGTAGAAGCTGCAGTTGCAGTAGAAGCTGCAGAGGCAGTAGAAGCTGCAGAGGCAGTAGGAAGCTGCAGTTGCAGTAGAAGCTATAGTTGCAGTAGAAGCTGCAGAGGCAGTAGGAAGCTGTAGACACAGTAGAAGCTGCAGTTGCAGAAGGAAGCTGCAGTTGCAGTAGAAGCTGCAGCTGCAGTAGGAAGCTGCAGTTGCAGTAGGAAGCTGCAGAGGCAGTAGAAGCTGCAGAGGCAGTAGGAAGCTGCAGTTGCAGTAGGAAGCTGCAGTTGCAGTAGAAGCTGCAGAGGCAGTAGAAGCTGCAGTTGCAGTAGGAAGCTGCAGTTCAGTAGAAGCTGCAGCTGCAGTAGGAAGCTGCAGTTGCAGTAGAAGCTGCAGTTGCAGTAGGAAGCTGCAGTTGCAGTAGAAGCTATAGTTGCAGTAGAAGCTGCAGCTGCAGTAGGAAGCTGCAGTTGCAGTAGAAGCTGCAGTTGCAGTAGGAAGCTGCAGTTGCAGTAGAAGCTGCAGTTGCAGTAGGAAGCTGCAGTTGCAGTAGAAGCTATAGTTGCAGTAGAAGCTGCAGTTGCAGTAGGAAGCTGCAGAGGCAGTAGGAAGCTGTAGACACAGTAGAAGCTGCAGTTGCAGTAGGAAGCTGCAGTTGCAGTAGAAGCTGCAGCTGCAGTAGGAAGCTGCAGTTGCAGTAGAAGCTGCAGTTGCAGTAGGAAGCTGCAGTTGCAGTAGAAGCTGCAGAGGCAGTAGGAAGCTGCAGTTGCAGTAGGAAGCTGCAGTTGCAGTAGAAGCTGCAGTTGCAGTAGAAGCTGCAGAGGCAGTAGGAAGCTGCAGTTGCAGTAGAAGCTATAGTTGCAGTAGAAGCTGCAGTTGCATTAGGAAGCTGCAGTTGCAGTAGGAAGCTGCAGAGGCAGTAGAAGCTGCAGAGGCAGTAGGAAGCTGCAGTTGCAGTAGAAGCTATAGTTGCAGTAGAAGCTGCAGCTGCAGTAGGAAGCTGCAGTTGCAGTAGGAAGCTGCAGAGGCAGTAGAAGCTGCAGTTGCAGTAGAAGCTATAGTTGCAGTAGAAGCTGCAGTTGCAGTAGGAAGCTGCAGTTGCAGTAGGAAGCTGCAGCTGCAGTAGAAGCTGCAGTTGCAGTAGAAGCTGCAGCTGCAGTAGAAGCTGCAGAGGCAGTAGAAGCTGCAGAGGCAGTAGGAAGCTGTAGACACAGTAGAAGCTATAGTTGCAGTAGAAGCTGCAGCTGCAGTAGAAGCTGCAGTTGCAGTAGAAGCTGCAGAGGCAGTAGAAGCTGCAGTTGCAGTAGAAGCTGCAGTTGCAGTAGAAGCTGCAGAGGCAGTAGAAGCTGCAGTTGCAGTAGAAGCTGCAGTTGCAGTAGAAGCTGCAGTTGCAGTAGAAGCTGCAGAGGCAGTAGAAGCTGCAGTTGCAGTAGGAAGCTGCAGAGGCAGTAGAAGCTGCAGTTGCAGTAGAAGCTGCAGAGGCAGTAGAAGCTGCAGTTGCAGTAGAAGCTGCAGAGGCAGTAGAAGCTGTAGACACAGTAGAAGCTGCAGTTGCAGTACGAAGCTGCAGAGGCAGTAGAAGCTGCAGAGGCAGTAGAAGCTGCAGTTGCAGTAGAAGCTGCAGTTGCAGTAGAAGCTGCAGAGGCAGTAGAAGCTGCAGTTGCAGTAGAAGCTGCAGTTGCAGTAGGAAGCTGCAGAGGCAGTAGAAGCTGCAGTTGCAGTAGAAGCTGCAGTTGCAGTAGAAGCTGCAGAGGCAGTAGAAGCTGTAGACACAGTAGAAGCTGCAGTTGCAGTACGAAGCTGCAGAGGCAGTAGGAAGCTGTAGACACAGTAGAAGCTGCAGTTGCAGTAGGAAGCTGCAGTTGCAGTAGAAGCTGCAGAGGCAGTAGAAGCTGCAGTTGCAGTAGAAGCTGCAGTTGCAGTAGGAAGCTGCAGATGCAGTAGAAGCTGCAGCTGCAGTAGAAGCTGCAGTTGCAGTAGGAAGCTGCAGTTGCAGTAGAAGCTGCAGTTGCAGTAGGAACCTGCAGTTGCAGTAGAAGCTGCAGTTGCAGTAGGAAGCTGCAGTTGCAGTAGGAAGCTGCAGTTGCAGTAGAAGCTGCAGTTGCAGTAGGAAGCTGCAGTTGCAGTAGAAGCTGCAGTTGCAGTAGGAACCTGCAGTTGCAGTAGAAGCTGCAGTTGCAGTAGGAAGCTGCAGTTGCAGTAGGAAGCTGCAGTTGCAGTAGAAGCTGCAGTTGCAGTAGGAAGCTGCAGTTGCAGTAGAAGCTGCAGTTGCAGTAGAAGCTGCAGTTGCAGTAGGAAGCTGCAGTTGCAGTAGAAGCTGCAGTTGCAGTAGGAAGCTGCAGTTGCAGTAGAAGCTGCAGTTGCAGTAGAAGCTGAAGAGGCAGTAGAAGCTGCAGTTGCAGTAGAAGCTGCAGAGGCAGTAGAAGCTGAAGAGGCAGTAGAAGCTGCAGTTGCAGTAGAAGCTGCAGAGGCAGTAGGAAGCTGTAGACACAGTAGAAGCTGCAGTTGCAGTAGAGGCTGCAGAGGCAGTAGGAAGCTGTAGACACAGTAGAAGCTGCAGTTGCAGTAGAAGCTGCAGAGGCAGTAGAAGCTGCAGTTGCAGTAGAAGCTGCAGAGGCAGTAGAAGCTGCAGTTGCAGTAGAAGCTGCAGTTGCAGTAGAAGCTGCAGTTGCAGTAGGAAGCTGCAGAGGCAGTAGGAAGCTGTAGACACAGTAGAAGCTGCAGTTGCAGTAGGAAGCTGCAGTTGCAGTAGAAGCTGCAGTTGCAGTATATGCGGCAGAGGCAGTAGAAGCTGCAGTTGCAGTAGAAGCTGCAGTTGCAGTAGGAAGCTGCAGATGCAGTAGAAGCTGCAGTTGCAGTAGGAAGCTGCAGTTGCAGTAGAAGCTGCAGAGGCAGTAGGAAGCTGCAGTTGCAGTAGGAAGCTGCAGTTGCAGAAGAAGCTGCAGTTGCAGTAGAAGCTGCAGTTGCAGTAGAAGCTGCAGAGGCAGTAGAAGCTGCAGAGGCAGTAGGAAGCTGCAGTTGCAGTAGAAGCTATAGTTGCAGTAGAAGCTGCAGAGGCAGTAGGAAGCTGTAGACACAGTAGAAGCTGCAGTTGCAGAAGGAAGCTGCAGTTGCAGTAGAAGCTGCAGCTGCAGTAGGAAGCTGCAGTTGCAGTAGGAAGCTGCAGAGGCAGTAGAAGCTGCAGAGGCAGTAGGAAGCTGCAGTTGCAGTAGGAAGCTGCAGTTGCAGTAGAAGCTGCAGAGGCAGTAGAAGCTGCAGTTGCAGTAGGAAGCTGCAGTTCAGTAGAAGCTGCAGCTGCAGTAGGAAGCTGCAGTTGCAGTAGAAGCTGCAGTTGCAGTAGGAAGCTGCAGTTGCAGTAGAAGCTATAGTTGCAGTAGAAGCTGCAGCTGCAGTAGGAAGCTGCAGTTGCAGTAGAAGCTGCAGTTGCAGTAGGAAGCTGCAGTTGCAGTAGAAGCTGCAGTTGCAGTAGGAAGCTGCAGTTGCAGTAGAAGCTATAGTTGCAGTAGAAGCTGCAGTTGCAGTAGGAAGCTGCAGAGGCAGTAGGAAGCTGTAGACACAGTAGAAGCTGCAGTTGCAGTAGGAAGCTGCAGTTGCAGTAGAAGCTGCAGCTGCAGTAGGAAGCTGCAGTTGCAGTAGAAGCTGCAGTTGCAGTAGGAAGCTGCAGTTGCAGTAGAAGCTGCAGAGGCAGTAGGAAGCTGCAGTTGCAGTAGGAAGCTGCAGTTGCAGTAGAAGCTGCAGTTGCAGTAGAAGCTGCAGAGGCAGTAGGAAGCTGCAGTTGCAGTAGAAGCTATAGTTGCAGTAGAAGCTGCAGTTGCATTAGGAAGCTGCAGTTGCAGTAGGAAGCTGCAGAGGCAGTAGAAGCTGCAGAGGCAGTAGGAAGCTGCAGTTGCAGTAGAAGCTATAGTTGCAGTAGAAGCTGCAGCTGCAGTAGGAAGCTGCAGTTGCAGTAGGAAGCTGCAGAGGCAGTAGAAGCTGCAGTTGCAGTAGAAGCTATAGTTGCAGTAGAAGCTGCAGTTGCAGTAGGAAGCTGCAGTTGCAGTAGGAAGCTGCAGCTGCAGTAGAAGCTGCAGTTGCAGTAGAAGCTGCAGCTGCAGTAGAAGCTGCAGAGGCAGTAGAAGCTGCAGAGGCAGTAGGAAGCTGTAGACACAGTAGAAGCTATAGTTGCAGTAGAAGCTGCAGCTGCAGTAGAAGCTGCAGAGGCAGTAGAAGCTGCAGTTGCAGTAGAAGCTGCAGTTGCAGTAGAAGCTGCAGAGGCAGTAGAAGCTGCAGTTGCAGTAGAAGCTGCAGTTGCAGTAGAAGCTGCAGTTGCAGTAGAAGCTGCAGAGGCAGTAGAAGCTGCAGTTGCAGTAGGAAGCTGCAGAGGCAGTAGAAGCTGCAGTTGCAGTAGAAGCTGCAGAGGCAGTAGAAGCTGCAGTTGCAGTAGAAGCTGCAGAGGCAGTAGAAGCTGTAGACACAGTAGAAGCTGCAGTTGCAGTACGAAGCTGCAGAGGCAGTAGAAGCTGCAGAGGCAGTAGAAGCTGCAGTTGCAGTAGAAGCTGCAGTTGCAGTAGAAGCTGCAGAGGCAGTAGAAGCTGCAGTTGCAGTAGAAGCTGCAGTTGCAGTAGGAAGCTGCAGAGGCAGTAGAAGCTGCAGTTGCAGTAGAAGCTGCAGTTGCAGTAGAAGCTGCAGAGGCAGTAGAAGCTGTAGACACAGTAGAAGCTGCAGTTGCAGTACGAAGCTGCAGAGGCAGTAGGAAGCTGTAGACACAGTAGAAGCTGCAGTTGCAGTAGGAAGCTGCAGTTGCAGTAGAAGCTGCAGAGGCAGTAGAAGCTGCAGTTGCAGTAGAAGCTGCAGTTGCAGTAGGAAGCTGCAGATGCAGTAGAAGCTGCAGCTGCAGTAGAAGCTGCAGTTGCAGTAGGAAGCTGCAGTTGCAGTAGAAGCTGCAGTTGCAGTAGGAACCTGCAGTTGCAGTAGAAGCTGCAGTTGCAGTAGGAAGCTGCAGTTGCAGTAGGAAGCTGCAGTTGCAGTAGAAGCTGCAGTTGCAGTAGGAAGCTGCAGTTGCAGTAGAAGCTGCAGTTGCAGTAGGAACCTGCAGTTGCAGTAGAAGCTGCAGTTGCAGTAGGAAGCTGCAGTTGCAGTAGGAAGCTGCAGTTGCAGTAGAAGCTGCAGTTGCAGTAGGAAGCTGCAGTTGCAGTAGAAGCTGCAGTTGCAGTAGAAGCTGCAGTTGCAGTAGGAAGCTGCAGTTGCAGTAGAAGCTGCAGTTGCAGTAGGAAGCTGCAGTTGCAGTAGAAGCTGCAGTTGCAGTAGGAAGCTGCAGAGGCAGTAGGAAGCTGTAGACACAGTAGAAGCTGCAGTTGCAGTAGGAAGCTGCAGAGGCAGTAGGAAGCTGTAGACACAGTAGAAGCTGCAGTTGCAGTAGGAAGCTGCAGAGGCAGTAGAAGCTGCAGAGGCAGTAGGAAGCTGCAGTTGCAGTAGAAGCTATAGTTGCAGTAGAAGCTGCAGTTGCAGTAGGAAGCTGCAGAGGCAGTAGAAGCTGCAGAGGCAGTAGGAAGCTGTAGACACTGTAGAAGCTATAGTTGCAGTAGAAGCTGCAGTTGCAGTAGGAAGCTGCAGAGGCAGTAGAAGCTGCAGACGCAGGTAGTACCGTTGCTATAATCTGAGCTGCTGTCTGTCTCCAGGTGAGGATCAGCAGGTAAAGAATGAAGTTTGGTGTTACTTTTGCACAAATCTGTCACATTGCAGCCAGATTTTCCCAAAACTCTCAAAGTCTAAAAATGCGGATCTAGTGAATCTACGTCGCATAACAAACTCACATCAGTGCATATGAAGCAGCGATGTTGAAGGCTGCAGAAGAGAGTCAATCCCCAAAAGACCAACTTGAGAGCAGACATAAACATGTTTTTTCCAACCTGCTGCTAAAAACAGTTTAGCTTCAACAGGTCAGGTTTACCGTCATGAGATCTGGGGCGGGAGTGAAGTTTCTTATAACTCCAACCATTCAGAAGAAATTTTATCTAAAAATTCTGCATATTTAGGGCTGTGTCCTTTTGATTGACAGGTATATGAGATCCAGCGGCAGGAAGGCGCCACCGCGGTTTTTAGCTAGCTAATAGCGCGCCTTAGAATTAGCCTGCAGTTAGCTCCTGGTTAGCTACAGGAAGCTCTAAGTTTGTTGGCTGTCAATCATCCAACCCCACGCTCACCATCACCCACATCTTTCCCCGATACCGTGTTTTCTCCGAGTGACAACTTGTGATGATTTTTATTATTAATGTTCTAAATTAATAAAATAAACTTTATCTCTTGGAAATCTTTGTAGATTTTGGACATTTTTAGACTAAATTAATTCTGTGAACTTTTGCTTCTCAGTTCTTTTACATTTTCTGTTTAGCGTTTGTTTTTTATATTTAGACTTTATTTATTTATCTTTCTTATCAGCTGCACATCAGTCTGAATCTGTCAACTTGGCGCAGCAGCTTGTATTTTTGTTAATGCAAACTAAAGGTTGTTACTATGGTTGTTTAATTATTTAGATTTAATTTTTTCTTTTGTTACTTTGCTATTCATGTTGGCTTTTGTGCATTTTTACACTATCTGTAATGCTTTTAATGTTTCATGTAAAGCACTTTGTACATGAAAGGTGCTATAGAAATAAACTTGCCTTACTGATGTTCCACAGATGAGATGCTGAAATCTGTGGGTTTAACGTCGCTCTTGGCTCTTGTGTTGGAACTGAGGTACATTTAATATATCTGGTTATCAAATATTGACCAGACCATTGCTGCCTGTTTGTTTCAGGGATGATGGAGGACGGCAGTGACACTCTTTACATATCCGACGCCTACCACAAAGCCTTCCTGGAGGTCCGTCAGATACACTTCACAGCTTTAAAAGAACACAAACATGTTTTTTGTTTGATTTTCTGCTGCTAAATCTGAGTCACACATTCACTCTGGAGCAAAACTTTTCCACCTGATGTGAGTCGGAGGTGACTCACATCAGATATCAGCAGAACACATAAAAAAAACAACTCCTGTGTCATTTAGAGGCAAATTTTTTTCACCTAAGTCATACATGAGTGGATTTTGGACCGTTCTCCAACAGATCATCTTATCTTATCTTATACTCTAAACTTTTCATTAAAAAACAATGCATGCCTCATAATAACTTTGATCACCGAACTGCAAAAAAATATTTGAATTAAATAATATTTTTGGCCTAGAATTGACCTAACAATGGCACTAAACCATCATTCAGGCTGCAATGAGCCAACAGGAATAATAATGACGTTTTCTGGTTTGCAGGTGAACGAGGAGGGCAGTGAAGCAGCGGCGGCTACAGCTGTGGTGGCTGTTGGACGTTCCTTAAACCTGAACCGCGAGGTGTTCCAGGCCGATCGGCCTTTCCTTGTGCTTATTAGAGAAGCGACTATCAACACGCTGTTGTTTGTTGGCCGCATTGCAAACCCCTGCGACCAATAAAAACTGTCCATCAGAGCATCTCTGCTGCTTTTTTATCTCATCTAATACAAAACTTTATTAACACAATGTGTGAAAACTCTACAAATAAATAAGGCTTTAACTAATATTTTTATAATGAATGTTCATACTGCAACACAAACAATGACCACTGTTTTTAAAGTGAAAATGGAAACCAATCCCTCCTCGCTCGCTGCCACCTCACTGTGCCGTGGTAGATACCTGCTACCAGATATCTGTATGAGCTTATGTGTAATCCAACTTTGCTGCAATAACGGTAAATCATATTAATTAATATAACGTCTGTTTCATGGTGACCAACACAGCACTGCTCCGATTCGCCGCACTATGTTTTCCATGCCGTTGTTACACACATCACCTTTCATTTCACAGCCAAAATAAATAAGGAAATGTGATGGAACTTTACATGTAAAGAGGAAATAATTTGTTATGTTAAAACCAAATACTTTATTTTTTGTCCATCTGGTTGGTTTAAAAGAAAATCCACTGTTACGTTTTTCTCTAAAGTCGTTCATTCCCACCTGGTCGTCGGGATGTAGTAGTACACTTTATCACCATCCGGTGGTCATTAAGAGGTTAAAATAACTTGTTAGGTTTAGTTATTAAGACAAAAATATTTTGTTTGTTTTTTAAATATTTGTCACAATATTTAGTCATCAAAAATCCTGTGGCTGAAACAATCTGGTTATGCTTAGGCATGAGAAAACCACCGGTTAAGTTGAGGTAATAAAACTAGTTGCTTAAATGTTTCCTTTAAAAACACTTGATTTAGTAAAACATTAAACACTTACTGTCCAGGTTTAGAAATTAAAAACCATATGTTCAGGTTTAGACATCAAAGCTACTTGGTTTGGTTTTGGTATTAAAGCATGTGCTGTGTTTTAGCTAGCAATCGCTTAGTTTTACTGCTTTATTTACTAAAATTGCCATAACATACACTGAAACGTTTTTGCTTTTATGATGTGGTAAAATAAAAATGATTAATAGTGAATTTTTGCTGCACTAAAGGTCAACATCTGTAGCCCATGTCTGGCCAAATCTGTTACCTTCAATCTAAAACTAAGAGACTTTTGGTGTAGCGCGCAGCAGATCAGATGCATCATTAACTGTGACGGGGATTTCTGATAGTTTGTTATGTTCAGGAATTGAAAGAAACACTGGTTAGGTTTATGTGATGACACCAGTTTGATAGGCTTTTATATTTAAGTTGAAACATTAAACACTAACTGTTCAGGTTTGAATTTAAAACTACATGTTCAGGTTTAGGCATAGGCATCACTTTAAAACACTTGGTTAGATTTTTCATGAAAAACAGTTAAGTTTAAGCATGAAACACTGAGTTTTCATAATAATGTATTTAAGACCATGTGGTCAGGAATCATCACTAAATATGATGGAATTATAATGAGTTTACCAAAATTAACCTTTATCTTGTTGTGGTGGAATTATGCGTATAGTGTAGTTTTAATATGTTACTCATTTATTAAGTTATATTAAGATATATATTCTGCATAGTTAGAGTAGTTCAGTAAGCTTGCTTTAGTAGATTCATGCATAAAACTAAGTGTTCTGTTCAAGGCCTGTTTCAGCTTTGACTGTTGTTATCTCCAAGCTAGCAGTTGTTTTGACTCGTGCTGCCAGGCAAAGGTTGTTTGTGTCTGCTTAAAGAACACTGTAGCACTCTGAGCAGGGGCAGAGCTCTCCAGACCTCTCGCCCGCAACATCTGTACATGGCCAATAAATTGAACAGAAAACAGTTGATTTATAGATTTATTTCTCATCGGATAAATTCCACGACAATTTGATGTCAGAAGTGGGATCCCATGTGTTTCTGCCGGGACCGGACTGAGGGGCAGGCCGCCGGAATCCAAACAGATTCATTTTCAAACCTCGAATAGGCCTTAAGAGTGACGAGGGCCACAGTCACCGGTTTCGGTCGAGCACGACGGGATCTCAACCCACCCGTGGATTTATCTGGTGAGAAGTATATTTTTCCAAATTATAATTTGATTGAAAGTGGTGTTTGATATAATATTATAGATTGAGTGATTCTTAATACTAATCGAACTGAAACAGTTTTGTTTATAAAATTGTCGACTGTTTTCATAATAATGGTGGTTGTGCTCCTTTTCCCCAGGACTGACTTTGACAATAAATAAAAATAAAGCAAAAATAAAACAAAAACAGAGATATACACACTACGAGATCAGGTTCCAAAACGAAGCCCTGTGAGTGCGAGAACAGGTTACTAAACAAAGCCCTGTGAGTAGAAATACGAGATCAGGTTCCAAAACGAAGCCCTGTGAGTGCGAGAACAGGTTACTAAACAAAGCCCTGTGAGTAGAAATACGAGATCAGGTTCCAAAACGAAGCCCTGTGAGTAGAAATACGAGATCGGGTTCCAAAACGAAGCCCTGTGAGTACGAGATCAGGTTACTAAACGAAGCCCTGTGAGTAGACTTTTAGGACTGACATAACAGAAATATAAGACCAGGTGACGATGGGGACTATAGGGGGAAAGAAGGAGCCAACCTAAACCAAATTCTATGAAGGTGTTTTTAAAGCAGCAATATGGTGAAGATGTAAGTAAACTATTTAACGTTCTGCTGTGAAGAATGTGGGTTTCCAGAAGGAAGCTTTATGAGCATGTATCAGATGAAAAAGTTGGAACAGAAAAAAAAAAAAAAAAGAGAAAAAACGGTCCCACAAGTAGACGCAGAAGTGGAATCAGAAAAACACCACTGGTAACCGGTCCACCGATCACCATGCCATCCAAAGAACCGGAGCACACACATGGCGCAGGTATCATAATGACAGAGTAGACCGCACAGGTGCTCCTCAGAGTGCTAGCAGGGAAATACAAAACGGCGCATCTACCTGTTAGAACCACAGACTGTATAAAGAGATGGACGGAGTCTCCGTGACGTCACCCATAGGTTTCTGAAGAGCTGAATTGAAGCTCGGTGGGCGGTTACTACTGTCACCATGTTGGCAGCGTCATGCGCGTCGTCTCGCCCGGAAAATACAAATATGGGCAAAGAGTTGGAGCTGAGAGGGGGGCTGTGAGCGTCAAAAAAAAAAAAAAAAAGAAAAAGCAAAAATACATTAAAGTGTGGGCTGGTTCACTCTCCATAAGAGGAATTAAAAATAGAGGTCTGACCTGCTATTCTCTGGAGAGTTGTGTGGAAATATTGTAGGAGATTTTTTGTTACTTTTGGTGACTCTTTTCATGGGTGAAATAAAACCGTATGATTGGCTGGCTTGGTTGACATCACAGGGCCATAGCGGCCATTCACACAGAAATCAGTGTGTGTGTAAGTTTGCTCATATGGTGGCAAGTCCCGTGAAGGATCTGCAAATGGTAAAGAACAAGAATATATATATATATATATATATATATATATATATATATATATATATATATATATATATATGTATGTATATATATATATATATATATATATATATATATATATATATATATATATATATATATATATATATATATATATATTAAAGATTGAAAATCAGATCACGGGCATTTCTCCACAAGATGACAGTAAAGTGTGGTGGAATTTATGCATATAGTGTTGTTATAATATGTTACTCATTTATTAAGTTTCTTTTAAGTAGTACAAGTTATATATTCTGCAGAGTTAGAGTAGTTCAGTAAGCTTGCTTTGGTAGATTCATGCATAAAACTAAGTGTTCTGTTCAAGTCCTGTTTCAGCTTTGACTGAAACAGGACTTGACTGACCGGCCACAGTCACCGGTTTCGATCGAGCACGACGGGATCTCAACCCACCTGTGGATTTATCTGGTGAGAAGTATATTTTTCCAAATTATGATCTGATTGAAAGTATTTTTGTTATCATATTGTAGACTGAGTGATTCTCATTGCTAATCGAGCTGGAACAGTTTATAAAATTGACGATTGTTTTCATAATAATGGTGGTTGTGCTCCTTTTCCCCAGGACTGACTTTGACAATAAATAAAAATAAAGCAAAAATAAAACAAAAATAAAGACACAGACTCTACGAGATCAGGTTCCAAAAAGAAGCCCTGTGAGTAGAAATGACTGACTATTCTGACATAACAGAAATATAAGACCAGGTGACGATGGGGACTATAGGGGGAAAGAAGGAGCAACCTAAACCAGATTCTATGAAGGTGTTTTTAAAGCAGCAATATGGTGAAGATGTAAGTAAACTATTTAACGTTCTGCTGTGAAGAATGTGGGTTTCCAGAAGGAAGCTTTATGAGCATCATTCTCCATAAGAGGAATTAAAAATAGAGGTCTGACCTGCTATTCTCTGGAGAGTTGTGTGGAAATATTGTAGGAGATTTTTTTATTTTTGTGACTCTTTTCATGGGTGAAATAAAACCGTATGATTGGCTGGCTTGGTTGACGTCACAGGGCCATAGCGGCCATTCACACAGAAATCAGTGTGTGTGTAAGTTTGCTCATATGGTGGCAAGTCCCGTGGTAAAGTGGTTGGAGGATCCACATATCTGATGTACCTAGTATCAAAATTATAAACACATCTTCTTGTCCACACTAACTAATGATTCAGCAAATTTTCTCAAGTCAATGTCTAAGAACAAGAACAAGAATATATATATATATATATATATATATATATATATATATATATATATATATATATATATATATATATATATATTAAAGATTGAAAATCAGATCACGGGCATTTCTCCAAAAGATGACAGTAAAGCCTGGTTCAGGCAGACTCTGTTAGATATGACAGAACGTGCCTGGATGGACCAGGAAAGAAAAGAGAGAATATTATCTTCCCTTAACAGTTTAGTGAAGAGGAGGTTAGAGATTAAATGAAAGACAAATATGTATTATTGCAGAGTTTAGCAAATTTTGAGAAATTTAGAAAGAACTGTTAGAAGCAGAGGACGATTTCAGAGCACATCTAACATGTTTACATGTATTTTACAAACTACTGATCAGTGCAGGTGGAGGAGATAAGGAGAAGCTTGGATGAGGAAGGCAGAGCAAAGGAAAGGAAAACATGAGAGAGCGAGGTGAGGAAGAAGAGTGTGTTCATTCAAGGCCTTATGCTCACTGAAGGGGATGATGTCATAGCATTTTTAGTTGTAACAACACATTGGATGAAGTAAAGAATAAACCGAAAGATGAGGGACGTGATGTGTGGCGTTGGGAGCTGATTCTGTTGGGTGGGTGTGCATTGCATGGACTGGATGGGCTTGGGCTTCTGTTTATTCCCTTTCAGACATTAAATGGTGACTTTTGTTTCTTTAAGATTACAGTTATTTTTATGTTTATTATGACTAAATAAATTGATGTTGACTGAAAATAAACGGAGAAAGACTTTGGGCTGTGCTTGTTAAATGCCCAGCTAAAAGATGATGAAAATAAGCATGGTGTTATAGGAAAGAAAAACAAAAAGATGTAAAATCTCAAGCTTTAAAACAGGAACGACACACCAACATCATCTTCATGTGTTACAGCTGTGTTATCTTCTTGGCGAGGTCATGTTCAGCTTTCCCAGGGAAACACTGACTTATGGATCCACTGCCACTATAGTCTCACACAGATACAGTTATAATCCAAGGTCCAGGATTTTCACAGCGCAGAACATGGTCCACATGATATGTTTGCAACAGTATTCAACAGAAGAACATTATAATTAAGAGACTATAATCCCATGACTGAAAGATTCAGATGCAGCCTCGGAGGCTCGTCTGCTCCACGGCGTTGACCACGGCAGCTCACCGCCCCTTTAACCCTTGTCAGCATGCACCATGGTCTCCACAGGGACCCCAACATGTTAACATGCCCGAGGGGGATTCAGGGGGTGGACTGGGGAAGGGAAAGTTTTGGTCTGGACCACTGCAGAGTTCTGTTTGTCACACATGCTGTCGGTCAGGACATTGGAGCAGAAACGGTCCCTACAACATGCTGCAACACTCCACCTCCCTCCTGTGTCAGCTCTGAGTCCTGGAGCAGGACCTGATATGCAGATGTGACTGCAGGGACCCGGCCACTGCTGATGGGGCCTGGGGACTGTGAACAGTGTGGATATGGATTTTGTGGGGGACATGTGGGCTTGGTTTTCACCTTAGACCTCTGGAGGTGATGGATCCTCCTTGTCCTCAGACTGACTGTGGGATTTTCTGGAAGTAAAAGACTAACGGATGTGGCCGGCAGGCAGCACGAGTCCCACCCCGACTACAGAGTCAGATGATGTTTTCTGGAATAAGCTGCACCCTGATTCTGTCAGAAAGACTGTTGTGTTCACTCAGTTCTCTGCGGAAAACCTGGATCTGCTTCCTTGAACCTTTTGCCCCCCTCTCTGATCCTTTACATGTCACTCTTTATTAATTACACATATGAACCTGATTTATCTACCAGGAAGCTTTAATAGACATGTGTTGGGCACTTCCTGGCATAAATTTCTGCTTGTATGCTGATTGGTGGGCAGGGCGTGGTGACTGTAGTGGATCTGATTCCTGAGCAGACCGAGTGGTCCGAGCTGAATGATTACACCTACATATATTCCTGGCATTGTATCCACATGACCAGGCCACACAATTAGGCCAAAGACCAAACATTTTCATTATTTCTGCTTAGCTTCATACTACACTTTGAACATGCATACAAAGTTCTGCAGTCCTGCAGACTTTTGCAACTGAACAAGGTCCCAGTATTTTCTCTGCTCTGCTGCTGTGAAGCTAAACATCAGTTCTTACAGACAAAACAGCTTCTGGCACGCTCTACATCTCTAGCTGTGCCTTATCACAAAACATTTATCTTCAGTGTCTCTGACAAAACATGCACCAGGCAGGCCGTTAAGGTGGCAAACCTGTTTAAAGACAGCACACAGATGATCTCTGAGTATTCCCGGCTCGTGTACATTTCTAAATTTTCAGCCCAGACAACATAAGGCTGCATTAACTGTATGACAATAAATAAGGAGGTAATTTCCTGGCTTCGGTGTACGCCACAGGTGCAATATGACCAATCGAAGAAAAATATCAGGAAAGGTTGGAATCCTCCATGTTTTTATTTGCTGACAGCCCGGTGTGTTAGTCTGATCTGAACTCTGTAATTTTTAATTGCTTTTGTTTGACGAGGGGAAGCAACTCTTGTGAAGGCTGCTAGTAGACAGCCCGGTCTCTGGCTCAACATGCTCAACAAACAAATATTTGTACCCTGTAGGTCTTCAAAATACCATAAACATGAGGCCGATCATCTGGGATAATATTGATCTTTCCAAGGTTAAGCTAGTTATGTTAGACCGTTAGCCTTGGCCTTTTCTGATACACACATTTGTGTTAAGTCCAGTGGAGAAGTGTGTGTAACAGTGAAAAAACGTTCTCAAGAACGAGGTGTTGCTGTGTGTGTGGGTGTGAGTGTGCACGTGCACATGTGTGTGTGTGTGTGTGAGTCTTGTTGTAGTGGATGAAGTCATCTTTAACATCAGTGTTGCATGTTTTATTCCCGATTTGACTGTCAATCGACACACAGTCCTACATCCAGCCTCTCTACTCCCTGGTCCTGCCGATGACACGCTCCATGACTGTGTGGCTGGACTGGCCATCCTCTGCACCCCCAGACCTGACCTCTCTGACCGACCTCGAGTTGACCCTGACTTGATGACTCTGCTCTCAGAACCCAGACCCAGGTGTGGGTTTTGGAGCTCTGTGGAAACACCATGGTTTCCTGACATCTGATGGTGACCCAGTTCGTCACCGTCGCCTTATTGACTCCCTTCTTTCTGCCATTTTGCTCCCTTGACAGGTTGCTGTATGCACACGTGCACTAACTCTTCTGACCCTGTCTCTACAGGTGACTCTCCTGCAGATGAAGGCTGCGTCTCTGACCCACCCTCCTTTACTCCTCACTTCCTCTTTTCTCTCACGGCCCACAGATGGAGAGATTTCCTCCTTGGTCTCTCTCAGGCCTTTTCAGGCCTCTTGGACCAAAGCACTTCCTCTCGTGCTGTTGTCCATGTGCATGCGTAAAAGGGGAGGACCAAAGAGGTCCCCCCGTAGATTCTTTTTGCAGGTCCACCCGAATGGGCATGGGCCCCTCCGAGGCTCCCCCTCCTGGCACGACCCTGTGTGATAGTAATGTTTTAACATACTGTGCTGATCTCATGTGAACCTTTTCAGGCATTTGCTCTCAGGTTGCTGCAGACCTTCCTGAACCTGCGTTCGCTAAGCAACTCTGTTTACTTCAGACTGGAGACTTTGTACTGATGAGAAGCTTCAAACGTCAATGGGACCACCCATTTCAGATTCTTCTGGCGACCCAGACAGATGACCTTGCTACTTGGCTGCCCGTAGTATCCAACTACCATATCATTGCTGCAGGGAGGTTCCTGCACCGACCGTGGCTCCCCGGCTTGCTGCTGATCCTGACGCAGCAGAATAATGCACCACCCGACAGAGGGCAGAATAATCCCTGTGTGACAGTCTACTCTCACTCTCACACCTGAAGACCAGCTGCCGTTCTCAAGCAATCTCAGTGTGGAGTGAAATTAGCGTCCACCTGCAACAGTAGCGTGCCAAGCTCCAACGCAAGCTCCGCCCAAACGGCATCATAGAGAGAGATCGACCCTGGCATCCATTTAGGGTTCATGTCTGATCATTAAAGAGCTCAATGTGTTGTTTGGTTATTTTAGCTATCATCATTGTGTTTCCTATTGTCTTCTTTAATCAATCTGCTTCACCCCATGTTAACCGCTCTGCCACTCACTACAGTTCCTTCTCTGCCCCGTGGTCGCTGAGTGCCCAGAAGGGTTCTGAGGGCAACCTCCGGCGGTTAAAAGTGAAGCCTATGCTGAAGTGCATTCGGCTGCAGTTCCCCCTTCATCCGCTAGGGGCTGGCTCCAAAACAGAGCCAATCTCCATAGACTCCCATGTCCCATGTTCCCATGCGGGTCCTTTTTATTGACAGGTACCAATCTCTGGCTTCAAGGACGAAGAACATAGAACAACCACGGTTTTTAGCCGGTAAACAATGTGACTTAGCTTTAGCCCGCTTACATCCGTTAGCTGGGTAGCTCCTGTTATCTCGGGGTTAGCTCGGTTAGCTTTTAGCTACAGAAACCTCAGAGTTCACTCGATGTCCGTCATCCGCCATGACGCTCACAGCCCCCCTCTCAGCTCCACCTCTTTGCCCATATTTGTGTTTTCCGGGCGAGACGACGCGCATGACGCTGCCAACATGGTGACAGTAGGAACCGCCCACCGAGCTTCAATTCAGCTCTTCAGAAACCTATGGGTGACGTCACGGAGACTCCATCCATCTCTTTATACAGTCTGTGGTTCTAACAGGTAGACGCGCCATCTTGTATTTCCCTGCTAGCACTCTGAGGAGGACCTGTGCGGTCTACTCTGTCATTATGATACCTGCGCCATGTGTGTGCTCTGGTTCTTTGGATGGCATGGTGATCGGTGGACCGGTTACCAGTGGTGTTTTTCTGATTCCACTTCTGCGTCTACTTGTGGGACTGTTTTTTCCTAAACTGGGACTGACTTGTCTCCTTCCTCCTATGTGGATAATGAGAATTGTCGCAGGTGGTCTCGTGTGTTGAAATTAGACCTGACTAAGGCTACTTTGGTGTTCATGTCTAACACTACCTCTGAACCCCTTTTGTCGCATCCTCCTCCTAGTCGATATCGGGGTGGTACTTTTAATAACTCCTGTTGTCATGTGAGGTTATTTGTGTATGTTCCGGGCCCTCGCCGGGACCCGTTAGAAGATTTTCTCTTTGCAGTGATGTCGTGTCGTCGCCTCGTAGCTTGGCTGAGTCCTATGCGGATTTCCCCGTTGTAGGTCTTTTCCCGGGTCCTAAGTCTGAACTGAGTAAGGTGTTGGTTGTGCGTAATGGTGAAATGGAAGTGGATAATTACTTGCTTTATGTGCTCCTTTCCGGATTCTGGTTTTGTTGGGGTTTTGGACCGTGCTTGGTGTGACAGTGTGTATGCTGTTAATTTTCTGTGGCCTGCGCCGGCCTTTGGTGGTGGTACGGTGGTCTGGTTCTTAGGGGCGTGCTGCCATCGAAGTGGGCTGGTATATGTGTAACAGAGTTAAAATGATTTAGGATAAAATCCTGCTAAATGGGGCAATGGTGCCACCTCTTGGTCTGTGGACGTGCCTGCGTTGCTGTTAAGTATGGCAAAGGATTGTGGGTAATCCTCACTGCAACGGAGGATTCACCACGAGGTAACAGCTATGTGGACAAACGTGTGAAATTATGTTTAAACACGGTAAAAGTAAAGTTGGTCTGGTTAGATTATTTACATGTTAGTAAACTTTGTAATATTTTTATAAGTTATTTTCTGTTTGATATGTTCTGTTACTGTTGTAGAACTGTGTAGCTTAGCCAGCTAACAGAAACATGTAACCATCTCTCTAGACAGAAACTACTGTGTCCACATTAGATGAAGATCATCACTGTTGCCTCTCATGTCCTCGCATGTCATAAATGCAGGTATGTTCTGAAATGCAGTATGTTGATGTGGTGGTCATCTTTGTTAAAATGTTGTACCTATTTTAATAAATCTTAGTGTTCTCTCTAAAGAAAAAAAACTTAAAAGGTAACAGTCTATTTCAGACAAGGTTTTACATAAGTATTTTATATATTCAGCTCTTAACCCTGTGATTTAAGCTGAAAATTATATTTTTATTTTTGTTTATTTGTAATAGCTTAATTGTAATCCACTATACGATCACAACAAAATTTGACATGTTTATCCAATTATTAAATATTGTAAAGGATTGTGGGTAATCCTCACTGCAACGGAGGATTCACCACGAGACAGAAACTACTGTGTCCACATTAGATGAAAATCATCACTGTTGCCTCTCATGTCCTCGCATGTCATAAATGCAGGTCCAGATGCTACCTACGTGCTGGAAATAAAGGACTGTTAATACCATCCAGAACAGCTTCGGGTGTTTGTCAGCGAGAGAAACACATCAACAGTTACATATGTGCCCCTGTCACCCTTCTCTTGCCTACAGCTGTCTTCCTGGGTTTTCCCATCTGCCCCCTTATCCGGTCACTCGGTCCAGGCACTCTGTTCATCCTGATGACTCAGCTGCTTCTGCCTACGTCAACGCTATTGGGGTTCCATTGCAGTACTTGCTGCCCTTTTTGTTCTGTGTTTGCTGTGTCGTCCCGTGTATCAGAGCCTTGTTGGTTAGGCTGATTGACTCTGCCTTATGATGTCACATTCCTCGGCTTGTTTATTACTCTCTTCCTGCTTCGGATCTCCCTCTCTTTGATCCTTTTTCCTTCTTTTTTGATGGTGATGGCTTTTCTGATTCTGACTCTGACACGTGAGTGTTTTTCCTTTCAGGATGTTTTATGACGGATGTTCTTCAACCCTTTCTGATGTTTTAGTTTCCTGTATCTCTATGGGGAGTTAGTGTTATTTTGTGGGTTTGTTTTGTTGCTTTGTTATGTTCATGAATTGTGATCCTTTGTGTTGATTGTGTTGATCCTGAAAGGATCAAAAGGGGGGAATGTGGTGGAATTATGCGTATAGTGTAGTTTTAATATGTTACTCATTTATTAAGTTATATTAAGATATATATTCTGCATAGTTAGAGTAGCTCAGTAAGCTTGCTTTAGTAGATTCATGCATAAAACTAAGTGTTCTGTTCAAGGCCTGTTTCAGCTTTGACCGTTGTTATCTCCAAGCTACCAGTTGTTTTGACTAGTGCTGCCAGGCAAAGGTTGTTTGTGTATGCTTAAAGAACACTGTAGCACTCTGAGCAGGGGCAGAGCTCTTGAGACCTCTCGCCCGCAACATCTGTACATGGCCAATAAATTGAACAGAAAACAGTTGATTTATAGATTTATTTCTCATCGGATAAATTCCACAACACTTGTGGATTATATTGTTTCATATAACAACCAAATCTGATCAAAGGATTTGGTGCTTTTATGGCTCAGAAACATTATCAGCTTGCTATGCTTGTGTTAATAGTCTGATTCTTATGTCATCATGGTGACAAGCTAAAGGCTAAATATTGACATTTTCACAGCAGTTTGAGCGAAGGCAAAAAAAAAAAAATTCTTGTTCCTTTTTCATTACACTGGTAGAAATAAAGCTCCAGACGATTCCAGCTTAAAGTCAGCACACATTATTAAAGTCTAAATGTTAAAGCAAGAGGCAAACAGCTGTTTCTTGACACTTAAAGTGCTTTATTTCCTTTGAAGGAGATGTGACCTGTAAGTGATCTAGTGGTCATAGTGAAAGAAGCTTCTTCACATTTTTCTAAACTAATCGACCTTTGGCCTCACACCCTCCACACCCCCTCCATCAACATGTTTACCAAGACATGCAACATAAAAGATCTTCACATAAAACCTTTGAGGTTCATCTACAGAGCTTGTTAAGTACCTCCATTAAAAATGTACAGTATTAAAAGGTTACCGACTAAACTCCTTTTTTTTATCTCTGAATCATTCTCTTCTTCGATATATTAGGATATACTTTGAGGAATCAACAGTTAAGAGTAATCTCATTAAGCAAACGTGTAAATGATTTGATTTATAATTAGGCATGTTGCGGTCAACATTATTGAATATTCTTTATAATAAACATTGGAATCACACAGTAGAAAGTAAAAAATAAAAAGCAAGTAGTTTTACACTGAAGCCAAATAAACACAAAAACAAAGTTTGGCATTTTGTAATAAAGCAAGCTGAGTTAAACGGAGACGAACCGGAGACTTTGAATGACCCAAAAACACAATGAAGCTCAGATGATGATGATGGCGATGAAGATGAGGTTTGGCTGTTTTTCACAGTTTATAAATGACAACATAAAATAAGTGAAACAAGGAATCGTTAAGGAGGAAAAGTCGGATTTTGAGTACAACTTGCAGATAAATCGAAAGTATGGGTGGTAAATTTAAATCCATAATCCGGAATGGCCCATTAACCACCTTGAACTTTTCTTTCAAGCTAACCTGAAATAATCGTAGATAAAATTAAAACAAGCTAGCAGAACAGATGTGGTCATATCAAAGTAACAAATTTAAGTCACGTTAATGTCTACGTGGACTGAAACAGATATTAGCTGCGTTTCCATTACTGGTTGCAAAACCCAAATCTTGTAAATAAAAAAAAAAAAATTGATAATAAAAACAAACATCTAAAGTCTGAAAAATTACTCAAATATCGTGAAAAAGCTTGTTTGCTCTCATATGCTGGTTCCTCAGATGTGTTGATTGGGGAGCATTTTGCAAAAAATATTTCACTGGACGTGACACTGGGGGTCACATGACCAGTTCATTTCAGGTGAAGATGGCGTGGCGTTATATGGTAAATAAAGAGAAAAATACAGCCTCCATCATTGATAGCAGACAACAGTGAATAGTTTTGCAATGAATTAGAAAGCAAAATGGGGGAGAAGGGCTTTAGAAAGCTGTGGAAAATCCTGAAATAACGCTAGCTGGCATAAACCGCAATTCTCGGAAAATCTTGTCCCGCTTTCACGAGAATTACGGTTTGTGCAACAATCAATGGAAATGCTTGCAAATTGCAATTTGTCAAACTTTTAGACATATGCCTTTAATTTTGCGAAAAGCTAATGGAAACACAGCTGACGACATTAACCATTGAAATGCACAAAACTTAAATATCACACTTAAAAACTTGTAATGGAAGCACATTCATTTTGAAAAATCTCAAATTTTATCAAAATATTTTCATGCTCTCATGAGGTGGATTTTCAGATGTGTCAATATAGAAGTAAATCGCAAAAGTGAAAACAATTACTGATTTCCGTGTGACGTAGGAGTTCACGTGACCAGTTTGTGTCGAATAAAGATGGCTTCATGATGACCTCTAACCAGCAGCACTGGCAACCGAAATATCTGTTACAAAAAGTAAAATTTTTTGTATTTCCATCAACCTCAACAGGTCAGGGTTAAAACGAGAATTTACGAGAATTGTGGCTTATGCAGTGGAAACAACTGCATATTGCAATTGTACTTGATCAAAATGTTTTCAGTATTGCTTTTATTTTGTCAAAACTGTAATAAAATGCAGCTTATATCTCTAATAAGTGAAAAAAAATCAAAGACAGAGGAGTAATTTGATTTTGGATTAGGGATGTTAAGTTTGATGACTGCAGCTTTAATCCAACTTTCCCTCCTTGTGGATTCCTCGAGGAGGACCAGACTGGAGCTGCTCAGACAGCAGCTTGTTATTTACTAAATAAAGAACTTAAGAAAATCCTCAGTTCTTCACACCACAGTGCAGAAAAGACAATGAAACTCGTGAAAACATCAAACAGAAAAAAAAATAATTTGGGCATCTGAAAATACAACAAATCTTTAAAACTAAAATTTGTCAAACTGCGTTCAGGTTTTTGTGTCGAGAGCTGGGCAACACTTGTCAAAACGGATTACACATCATTGATTTTGTGCATAATTTTTCTCATATTTGAAACACAAAAAGACCGAGTCAAAGTTAACAAGATTCCTTTTTTCATAGAAAACATACAAAGAAACATGCTAAAACCCCTTATTTTCTAATGCTAGCTGCACTAGCTTCCATGAAGCTAACAAGCTAACAAAACTTGCATTCACTTGCTAGCATAACCTTTTTGACTGCAGGGTAAGTGAGGTATTCTGTTATATGATCAACACATCCATCCTGTGTAATGATAATATAAACCGAGAAGTTTTGAAGTGATGATTCACAGAAATCACACAACTCTAAAAACAGACTGAATTAGCTTTAGCATAGCTAACATAACTTTGTGAATCCCTTCCATTTCTGAAATACACATATTTAATTACTTAGATGTATAAAACAAACCAAAATTTATATTTAAAAAATGTGACAAAAGAATGAATTAACAGTTGCACGCTAGTTTTACTTTGCAATTTCAGCTTCAAGTCTTACCGAGCAAAAATAATGTTAATGGTGGGGTAAAAAAAAAAAAAGACCTGGCTCAAAGTTTATGTTGGTGTGCAAGCTAAGTCGTCCAGGTCATGCTGATCATATGCATGAACTTGAAATTAGAGCCAAAGTTAAGTTGTATCCACTAGTTGTTTTTTTTAAAAAAAACGCTTTTCATTTTTGTCATAATGGAAACTAGCGTTTTTAGGAGCTTGAATACTGCGACTTTTTTAAAACGGGTCCCATTGTGAATAAATCTGAAAATATGCAACCGTGCCACCTACAGGCCTGGCATATGTACAACCGCATTTTTAATAGTTTTGTTTCCTTGAGGGAATATTTATAAAAAAGGGAATCGGATTTAGCCATTGAATTTCAAGGACCTGACAGTATAACCTATTTCTCTGGATTGGGACGCTGTGGCCCAGTGTGGGTTGATAAATCCTAATCTCTTTTGTATTTCCACAGCTAACCGCATAGCGGTGTGACGCCTTCCTTGAATTATAACAAGGAATGTGACAGAAATCAGGGAAGTATTGTCCCATTTCTTCTTGCATGTAATTTTAACCAACAAAAAATCCACCACATATTTATACATGGCACTGTTTCTGCTTTGTTCTTAGTGTTAAGCTGCAAAGGAAGAGATGATTCTTTTGAACTATCAACAGCACGTCAAGCTCCTTTTGGGTCAGATCTGTAAGATTTGGACTCCAATGGAAAGAGCACAACAAGTGGGACAATTCAGGTGGGGTCTTCCCATTTTTCTGTGGAAACAGGAAAAAAGCCTTGCCCAACCAGACTTGTTTGTGGAAATGGGGCTAATAAACCAGTTGTGACCAGTTTAGATGGGCCCAAAGTTTGTTTATATTCCATCAGAAGATGAATTAGTCCATCTATCAGTAACAAAATACATTTCCTTCCAGAAAGTGTTTTAAATTACTTCCAAGTTACTTAAAAACTTCGGCTTAGTCACTTTTCATTCTGGCACATTTATCTTCAGTCAACTTGAGGTGAGAATGAATACTATCCTATGATATGTGTGCGATTATTAACAACTATGTGTATAAAAATTAAATGCATGATGCAGGTTAGGATTACATTATACATGAACTATCAAAAACCGTGAGAGGGGTTTGGCTGAAACCAAACATTTACTGTGGCTGCAGTACACTTCAGAGGTCTTGTGGTTCTTTCGATTACAAATTTTTGTTCTATATTGCCCAGCCCTGGTTTGTGTTTTTGTCATCCTCTGTTGTCACTCAGAGATTTTTTTGTAACCTGCAGTTTGTTTATTTACAGGTGAATGCTATTTCTGCAGCGTGCAAACTGCACTGAGGTTTACCGTTAACGTTCTGCTACGTAGGGGAAGGAAAACATCGACTCGACTTAATAAAAGAATAGAGTCTGTATACCTGATAGATCCTGGTTAAGCCTGAAATATGAGTGTAGCGGCGGCCCTTGCAGTGGGATCTG
Source organism: Telmatherina bonti (assembly GCF_933228915.1). Classification (NCBI taxonomy): domain Eukaryota; kingdom Metazoa; phylum Chordata; class Actinopteri; order Atheriniformes; family Telmatherinidae; genus Telmatherina; species Telmatherina bonti. The sequence continues at coordinate 6,299,522 of NC_136626.1, read as the reverse complement.
AGAGGAACAAGTCAAATCACTTGGCGCGAGGACAGAGCTGCTGCCTTCACTTGCATAAAAACATTTACCGTCCTCTGAGAATCTGATTCACAGTCCTGTAGAAAACAGTAACAGCCGATCCGTGTGCTACCTGCCATCCTCCGTCCACTTCTCAGTCATTTACATTTTCCAAAAAATCCCCAAAATCCTAGTAGTTTAAATATCTGATAATATATGTAGATTTGTCATTGTTCTGTTTTTATAAAACATTGTCGACCTCGTCTCTCCTGCTGTTAAGTGCTGAAGTAATTCTGGCGTTTTTGAGGGGCCTACATGGCCACGCCATTTGTCCTTTGGTTGCCATGTGGTCCGACCTGCTCCTGTCATCAAACAGGTGAACTTCAACCTCTGGAGGTTTTGTTTGTTTTTCTCCAAATGTCCAGCTCCTTGGCCTGGCTACTACATCCATCTGGTCTGACAGGGTCTGGCTTCTTGGCCTGTTGCTTTATCAGTGTAAGACCCAGATCACATCACAACAACGAAGCACCGTCTTTACTGCACTCCATCTCAGATCTCTGTTTTTACAAACGTTCTGTTTTTGTATTTTCTTTTGTTCAAATAACTCTTTATTTATTATGTAATGCACTAAAAATTGCTGGCCAGCATTTGTCCTGTAAGCTATGTTTAGCTGAAACATACATTGTGAGTTCATATTCTATTAAGCATACCTGTTAGCATCAGTTAAGGAGAAAAGACTGAAGGGCTATAAGCTATCTGTAGATACAATTTAAAACAAAATAATAATAAAAAACAACAAAAAATACTTTGAAAGGAAAAAGGAAAACAATAAACTGTTACTAGCTAAAAACAGCTAACTAACCAGCCTGCTAGCTAACATACAATAATGGTAGGTAGAGTAAGAAATTTACTTTCTGGATATTAACTAAAAGTTATTTAGGTAGTTAGCTAGAAGGCTGACTAGTTAGACAATTAATTGAGCTAATAAATGTTAATTGTCTAGTTAGTCAGGCTAGTTAGTCAATAAAGCTAAAAGCAAATTAGCCAGCTGGCTAGTTTTAGCTAGCAACAGCTGAGTTTTACAGCTTTATATACTAAAATTACCATAACGTAAACTAAAACGTTTTTTATGATGTGGTAAAATAGATATGACAAATAGTGAATTCTGGCTGGACTGAAGGTCTACATCTGTAGCCCATGTTTTGCTAAATTTGTCATTGTCAAAATTGTTCATCTAAAACTAAGAATTCTGGAGTAGAGTGCAGCAGATCCGATGCATCATTAGCTGTGACGGTGATTTCTGATCGGGTTTGGACTTCCTTACGCTTTTATTTTCCATCACACTCGTTTGAGTAAGAAACTAGGTGAAAAACGAAACAAAAGCAAAACAACAAAAAAAAAAACTTTGTTTATAAAAAAGTATCTGAGAAGACTGACGGAGATCTTTGTGAGTGTGTCAGAGCGCCCCCTGGTGGCGGTGTGCTGTGCAGCAGCTGTATTGCGTAGTGATGAGAGGTAACTGAGCTGTGTAGCTTATCTGAGGCTGGACGCCGTCCAGCTGCGAGTTGGTTTGGTCAACTGTCCTGCCAGATGTTCCAGTCTAATCTACAAGACCCTTAAAAAGTTTAACTACCACAACGCTCAACAAATTAATACGAAAAAAGTTAGACAGATTTAACAGTCAGATAAGCTAACCCAGTGTGATTGGTGTTCTTTTAAATGTCTAAGACCGTCTGCAGCCTTGCTTATAAGAGGTTATTATCATTTTTAGCTCAAGTTGCTATTTTTACTCTTGATAAATGTTTTTTCTTTAATGGATAAAAAAGTAAACTGAAAGAAAAAAAAAAATCTAATAAGATAAAACCTGGAATAAAATGTAGTCCAAACCTCACTGGGGCACCACCAGCTGTTGGAGAACAAATCATCTTCTTTCATTGGTATATGAAGTATTAAGGATAAAAACAGACATTTTGATTTTCTTTTGCAAATTATGTCAAAAATTTGATCAGAAATTGGACTCAGTGTAGATTAAGTTTAAATCAGTTGGCAGAAAACAAACATTCATTTAAATGGGAAAATTTCTTTCTTTTAATTAAACATTTTGGACAAAACAAAAATTTGGGACCAAATTCTGAAGTAATAAGTGGATAATTAGATATATTTAAAGTTTAATACCCCAGTTAAGGATGTTTGAAATCAACATTTTGGACAAACAAGTGATTCCATCCTAAACCTGTATGTGATGTAAATGAAACGCAGTGTTTAGGAGCAGGTATGTAGTGTGAAAATGTGATTTAAGATAGTATATCTGTCTCAAAATGTCACATACAACTGAAAATACGATCAAGTCTGAAACTCCAATCACACTGGAACTCAACTTTTACAGTTTGAGTTTCTCACCAAACCAGGAAAATCTTCAGCATTGTGGCACTTAAACATCACAAAAGGTTATTATCGTTGTTATTTTCACGCTCTGGATTGTCTCAAGGCAAATAAAAAGGATTTGACGTGTTAAACTGGCACTGAGTAGTTTGGCAAAGTCTCCACCAGGCAGACTGCTGCGATGTGAACCTGTAAATATAAAAGTAGAAATCTGGAACATAAAGAGACGGAGGCAAACGATGACCGCCGAACGGTGTGGCGCATGAGGTTGTTGGAGTGTGTGGCATTTCCTCATTTTAGCTTAATCTGTTGTTTGGTTTGTGAAGGTAGATGCGGTTTAAAGCGGAAAAATCTCAGTTTGGACTGACGTGTCCGTTGACTTCAGGAGGTCCGGCTTCCTCTTAGCTTCTTGTAAAACAGGATGAGATTGGCCCTCGGGGTCTGTCGCCCCCCCACCCTGAATTCTACCCTACTCTCCTCGCTCTGCTGAGGTCAGTCGGGCCCCGTGGTGGAAACCGAGGCTTGGGGCCCCTCGCCATACTGACCCCCACTGCTGCCGCTTCCACCGCCACCTCCTCCGCCTTCAGGCTCCTCCTGACTCGGAGAAGCCTCGTCGCTTGGTCCTCCCCTGGATGTGACGGAGGCGGTGGTGGTCTCAGGGGAGGCGCTGTGGGCCTCCTGGGGGGCGCAGCCTGGGTGGTTCTTGCGGAAGTGTTGGTTGAGGATGGCCTGGAAGGGAAAGCTCTTTCCACAGACGTGGCAGTGGAAGGGCTTGTTGCCGGTGTGCTTGCGGATGTGATACTCCAGCTGGTCCTTGCGGGTGTACTTCTTCCCGCAGATGCGGCAGACGAACGGCGTGATGCCCATGTGCAGACGCATGTGGCGGTCCAAGCTGCCCTTCTGGTTGAAGGACTTGCAGCAGTAGATGCAGGTGAGTCGGGGGTTGTAGCGGAACCAGCGGTCTCCCACCTGCTCCCTCAAATATTCCTCGTAGCCGCCCATATCAAAAGTAGCGTGCTCTTCAGCCTGACGAAAAGGAGGAAATGTTAGCAGCAAACTGGTAAAAACTGGATTTTAACGTCTTTATTAGCTCAAGCTGCAGTTTCAGAAGAAATCAGGATTTTTTCCTACAGAACTGGATGGGAGGAACCAAGTAGTTTGCATTCATGTGTTAAAGCTGGGTTAGGTAACGTGGGGGGGCTCGCAGGATATGAAAGTAGTGCCCTGTCTTGGCCCCTCCCCCTGTCTTGGCTCCTCCTCCTGCAACGTTACCTACCCCAGCTTTAAAGCAAGGAAACTCCTAAAACCTGCAGGAGTCTCAAGGTCCACAGATGTCCGCCACTGCTGTGTACCGCTGTGGGAACTTCCATCCCCTCCAGGAGGTTTACGATCCAGACACAACATGTAGAGACTTTAGATTATAAACGATCCATGACAACACCATTATTTATCACATCTTCATCACCATCACTACTATGTTGCTAAGAGACCTCTCTTTTCACCTGGACATGATAGATCAGACTGGCCATGTCTGAATAAACACTACATGTTGTGTCTGGATTGTAAACCTCCTGGACGGATAGAAACGCTGGAAAACCTCCGTAGACCAGCTGGAGGGTCACATGACCATCACAGTTACACACTGCTGGTCCTGAAGGACTGATGATGATGATGATCATCATTTGGGCTTGCTGGAGATCTGGTAGCGTTTTAAGGGTTAATCAACAATCTGGTTAAATGACTGAGCAGTATAACCAGTTTAGGAGACGTCACATCAGCCTTTTTTATCCGAATCCGAGTCCATTTGCTCAAAAAGTCGCTTCGTTTGGTGAAATGTTAACTAATTCTGGTTCGGACCAAAGAAGCGACTCGGTCTGCTTACAAACGCAGGTCTCGGCCCATTTTAAGCGGACCAAATACAGAAAGCGAACTATAAAACAAAGTGCATTGTGGGTTGAGTGGTGTTTATCACACTGCTGGTAAACCTGAACGTACACATGTGGGATGATAGACGGTTCTGGACAAGTGACTCACAGGGGAAACGTGGAAAAATTTCTGTTCTGACAGGAATCAGATCAACCGGACCGCTGCGATCCGATGCAGCTCCATTTATGGTCTCAGCTGGAGAATAAAGCACGTTTTTTTTCTTTTAAAAGGTCCGATCCCCCGTCTCTAAACCGAGTCGCCGATCGGAGCGAGTCTAGCGGACTATCCTGATGTGAATGCATCCTTATTTACCATCGCCAGGTAACAAACCCGGCGAGAAGTCGGCCTTTCCGGATCTTTGTACCTGTGAGCTCGGCTGTCGCAGCTCGTCCGCCCGGCTCGGCGACTCGCTCTTCGCTCTCTGACGCTCCGTGAGGACGACCACGCTGCCGGTGGGGCTGAACCTGACACAGAAACATCATCAGGCGTCTGCACACGCTCACATCGCTGCTCGTCGTCACGACTCACCTGTCTGTCTCGCTGAAGCTGGACGACGGCTGGACGCTGCGGGCCCCCAGCGCTGCCAGCGGCCCCGTCACCAGCGTGCTGCGTCCCGACGTGTCGATCATCACGGTGGCCCCTTCCTCCACCGGGCCCCCTTCCTCCTGGTGCTCCCCGGCGCCGATCCACTCCTCCATCCTCTCCGTCTTGATCCTGACGCCGTCCATCCCCCCGCCCTCCTCGGCGCTGCCGGTCCGTTCTGGCTCGTTGCTCGTCTCCACGTACCACTGTCCGGCCCGGTTGATGCGGAGGATCGGCTCTTTGCCCGCTCTGCTGCTGGTGGCCCCGGACCCTTCCAGCCCGCTGTGCTCCACTGTTGGTGGTGGGCTGAGCGGCTCCTCTGTCGGGCTGACCACCTCGCAGGCCTCGGCGCCTCCCCGCGGACCCAGCAGCCGCAGACCGCCGTGATGACCCCCTCCTCTCACCACGGCCTCCAAGGTCCTGCTGCTCCTGGAGCCCCGCACCACCTCGTCCTCCCTGGACTCCTCGTCCAGGTCGGCCAGGCTGATCTTCAAGTGGATGCCCTCCAGGATCTGCGTGCAGCGGTCGATGATGTGCTGCATCTGCAGGAAGCTGGCAGCCGTCAGGTAGCTGATGATGTCCGCCAGCTGCAGGCAGAGGCGGCCCGTGTAGCAGAAGGACAGCAGCTGCTCGAACACCGATGGGTTGCGGATGACCGTCAGCGACACGGTGCTCATCTGGCTCAGAGACATGTGGTCGCGGAAGTACGGTGAGCTGGCGGCAAGCACCACCTTGTGTGCCCGGAAGCTCTGGCCCTGAACGTTGACCACGATGTCGCAGAGGCGGCCCTGAACACGGAGCTGGTTCAGATGAGACAGGACCGAGTTGCTGAAGTCTGGGATGTCCAGCTGGATGCTGCCGGAGCGCTCCATTTCCAGCCTGCGGGGACACTGAACAACAGGAAGACCTCAGAAATGACAGACATTTAGTTTGTGACTCGATCCAGGAGCCAAATCTCTGAATCGCCACAGCATCTCAGTCAGGTTCAGGTCCGGACTCTGACCGGATCGGGTCTACACCTTCATTCTGTCGGACAGATGGCATCACGTTTGACTCCAGAAGTCTGCAGCAGATCTTCCAAACACGCCATACTGGTCCAGTCTCTTTCTAACTGGACTGCCATGACCTTTAACCTGCTGACTGAGGCCTGGAGAGTCTGAGACGTAGATCTGCAGGTTTCTAAGGCCTCTTTGAGCACAAGGTCTGATCCTGGGCTGGGATCTTTGGATGTCCACAGCTGGGAAGACTGGCTTGAATGAAGGACTCCAGATCGTTTGGAAACGAGGTTATCATCATTCCCACACTGATTCTCTGAGATGGTGACGTCTTTCCTCCTCGGCCTGATGTTAATACAACTGAATGCTGCAGAGAGGAGCTCACACCGATGCTGATCAGTTAATCAGTGCATTGATCGGCTCCACCTGGTTGCAATTTTCATGCTGCTTTAGTATTTTTGTTTAGTTTTTGTTTAATGAACAGTAATAATGGTGTATTAAATCAAAAATTCAGATTTTTTTTCTAAATTTAGCACAGTAGATTAGCATTTGCTGGATTATTTATCTGCTTCAACAACAGTGATAAAGGTCTACTGTCTAAGGATGATATGGAAGATCTGTACACAGCCTCATCATCCTCATCGTTCTGGTCTCACACACTGCTGGGAGGCGTCCCTTCACAACAAAAACTATCCATCAGATACTCTCTTTTCCAACTTTCTGTGCATCAGGTTCATACAACCTGATGGCAAAATCATGGATTGAAACGGAGTGCACTTTCTTTTGTTTGGTTTTGTTCTGCTGAAGAAAAGAGGCCAAAATGGAGGCATCAATCAGCCTGACAGCTCCCAGACTTCCATATGACACCTGCTGCAGCATGACAGCTGTCCTCTGGACCAGATCAGAACCAGTCCATCAGCAGGACAGGCAGGGAAACCCAGAAAAGATGCGTGCCAGTCAGTCCCAGGGGACCGGTGCATGTCCAGGTGTGCAGAGGGACTCTCACCTGAATGAGGAGGAAGAGGGGGGTCGGCTCTGGACTCGGGATGCGGTGCAGTCGAGGCTTCAGTCTTGCAGGTCGCTGTGCATCATTGGCAGGACAGTGGATGACAGCAGGTCGACTCGGCTCGGCTCAGCAGGGCTCGGCTCAGCTTGGCACGGGCCGGCAGGCTGCAGCTCCACCCGCCGCTCAGAGGGGCTGCGGAGCTCCGCGGCTCCGGCGGTGGTCGCGTCGTGTTCAGGGCCGGGGATCGGCGACTGAGCTCGGACTCCGGTCCGTCAGCAGCCGCTGCGCCGACATGGAGGTCTGGCTCGGTTCAGTGTCGGACCGCTGCTGCGGCTTCTCATCTTCCTTTTCCAGGGGAGAAGGGCCGAGGCTGCAGGAAGGAAGGAGCGGAGGAAGAAAACTCGAACAGCAACACGGGAAATGTAGTCCTCGTCTTCTAAAAGCGGTGAGTCTGTTCTTGTCAAAAGACTGCATTTCCCAGAATGCATCTGTCAGACGAAGGGTCACGGCAGCGCCAAGGAGTTTGGTAAAGTGGAGTTCTCAGTAAAAATTATTAAGATCGCTGCTTTAAAAAAAACAAACATATTGATTTATTAGCTAAACTGTTATTTTAAGATTAATCCAAACAACTAGTGTCACAATCTGAGCATTATTATGGATGAATTAATTAGATATTAATCCAAGAGTATGGAATGACAAGAATGCCACAAAAAACAATTCATATTGAAGAAAAAAAAATTAAAAATAAATTGGGAAATACATATACAAAAGCATTAATCTGGAATAAAATGGGAAGATACATGAGAAAGATGTACACATATAAATAAAAAAAAAAGCAAATATGGAATTCACAAATCAAATGAATCAGGAGAAGAATTAAAATATAAATAAAGCAATAAATCCAAGCAAATGATGAATATAATTGTGTGTGTATATATATAAATGTACATGTATGTATGTATAATACAAGTATGTTGGAGTTCAGCTGGACAACAAACTGGACTTGAAGACTTGAAGAGAATCAACAAACTGATCCAGAAAGCTGCTTCTGTGCTTGGAGTAACTCTGGAGCCGCTGGAGCTGATTGTCCAAAGAAGAATGGTGCACAAGCTGATGAAGATGATGGAGGATTCTTCACACCCTCTCCACAACACAGTGATAAAACAACAAAGTGTGTTCAGTGAGAGGCTTCTTCAGGTCCGATGCAAGACTGAACGATACAGAAGATCATTCCTGCCAGCAGCCATCAGCCTCCGGAACAAGACCTCCTCTAGTTAATTATTATTATATACTACAATATTGAATTCCCCTTTGGAGATTAATAAAGTATTTTTCATTTCATTCATTCTTCATGTATATATATATATATATATATATATATATATATATATATATATATATATATATATATATATATATATATATATATATATATATATATATATATATATATACATATATATATATATATATATATATATACATATATATATATATATATATATATATATATATATATATATATATATATATATATATGTATATATATATATATATATGTATATATATATATATATATATATATACATATATATATATATATATATATATATATATATATATATATATATATATATATATATATGTATATATATATATATATATGTATATATATATATGTATATATATATATATATATGTATATATATATATATATATATATATATATATATGTATATATATATATATATATATATATATATATATATATATATATATATATGTATATATATATATATATATATATATATATATATATATATACATATATATATATATATATACATATATATATATATATATATATATATATATATATATATATATATATATATATATATATACACACAACATGTACATATGCAAGAAATACATACACAATATTGACATATACAAAAAGCAACAACACTTATAGGACACATTGGAACAACATAAACCAACAACATGTACACATATTACATATACTTTTTTTTGACATGGGGTTCCGTTTGTGTAAAAAAAAAAAAGTATATTAATATGTGTACATGTTGTTGGTTTATGTTGTTCCAATGTGTCCTTGGTACATGTCTATGGCCTAATGTTTTTGATATTGAATATTATTGAATATTATTTGATATTGAATATTGAATATTGTGTATGTATTTCTTGCATATGTACATGTTGTACATGTACATGTTGTATATGTACATGTTGTACATATACAACTTTTGAATCTACTCCAAAGGGTTCAAGAACAGCATCTAATTTATTTTGGGTATGTCTTTTTCAGGCGTATCTGGCATTTTGGGGGGTGACTGTTAGGGGTTAATTAGAGAAAGTAAAATAAAAAGAAAAAAAGTTCCTCTCTTAAAAACAAAACAACAAAATGAAAACGAAGCGAGTCCATACAGCAAGGATGTGGTAGCGTCCCTGCATACATACACTTGCCTGTCATTTCCATATAACCAACTATTTTAATATAGCACTATGAATTACTTTTCAGTGACATCATGGTTGGATAGCTTAAAGACAACAGTTCCAGGTACTCATGGAGTATTTGTACCTGCAGTCCAGAGGATTGCTGCTTAGCATCGCAGAGTGAAGAGATGAACTTGTATTACCTCGAGTCTGGATGGTCAACCTCAGCCAGGCTGTACTCTCCAAGCCGTGCCATATATAGTCCGATTCTTTACTAAGTCTCTTTTTGAAAACTTCTGAGCTTTATCAGAGTCTAAGATAAATATGTCCTTTTTGAACGTCACTCGCAGTCGGACTGGTTAGAGCAGGGGGAATCTGATGTTCTCCTGATGTAGGGCTCGCTTTATGTCGTGAAATGCAGCTCTCTTTTTTGCAAGTGTTGTGCTGACATCCTGGTAAATTCTTAGGGAGGCTCCCTGACATCTGAGCTCATGGTTCCTTCCATGCCCAGTGCAGCGCAGCTTCCTTCTGTTAGAATTTGAGGAAACAGACTGGGAATGTGCGAGGAGAATGTCTTAGACCAGATTTGGAAGATGGGGTCCGGTGGGCTCTCTCCGGCTCTGGCGGTGTGGGGAAGACGTCGGGCCCCATAACTTAAGAGCATGTCATGAACTTCATAGGGTCCCTGCCATCTTTGCTGCCTTCTGGGAAGTAAAGTATACGGAGAATTGATCTCCATGACTGGTGTTCGGGGTCGTTACACTGGTCCAGAAGCATCTGGTTGTGGTTCTGGAGGGATCTGATGATGGAGTCCTTGTAATATTTATTTTGATTTATTGTTATTAATTTAACATGTCATTTATTTCATTCCAGCTGCTTTTTCTGGGTCTTTAATCGTGAGTTTTTACTGTGTTTATTTATTTTTTATGTAGTCATAAAAGGAAGGTGAGACATTCGTTGGTTCAGGGCAGTAAGCAGGATATTTAATTCTAATAGTACTTTTTTAATAACAGGGAAAATCTCAGAAAAGATTAATTCACTTAACTGTCAAGTATTTTAAACAAATGGAAGATGCAATACTGACTAACACACAGAAAAACACTCTTTATGTCTTTAATTAGTCTTTTTATTGATGATCAATATGAATCACACACTTCTGATCAGAAACTTATTTACACTCATCGTCAACATCAGTGTCATGTTAAAATGATGTTTGATTTCTGTCCCAGAACAGATTAACACAACGGATGTTTTGGACTGAAACTGGTTCAGAAACAGATTCACTGGTCACGAAGCTTCTTGAGAAAAACCATCAGACAGTTTGATTGACAGGACAGATGATCAGAGGACATGAGTTTTTACCACCATGGCTAAGACCAGGACTGAAGAACGGGTAGAGTTTCTCAGTGAAGCAGCAGCCAGTAAAGGAGAAGATCAGAGCTGCAGCATCGACATCATAAAAGGAGACCAGACCTTCCTCATAATCCACAAACACCCCCACCTTCTCAGGACCAGACTGCAGATGGAGACGGACTGGAGGAAAAGCATTAGCATCATACTCATTTCCATTTCTCAGCCAGATAGTCCAGAAACCATCCTGAGGTCTCGCTGTGATCAATCCCTTCCTGTCGATGGACTCTCTGGCGACTCCTAAATCCCACTCAGTTTTACCTTTAACTTGAACCTCAAAGTAAAATCTGCCTGAAGAGAAACTCTGATTTCCTAAAACACAAGGACACAGTGAAAATCTCTCTGGGTTGTCTAGAAGATTCTTCCTCACATCACCACAGTAAACTTGTTTTCCATCATCAGACAGGACGAGGTGAGGATGTGCTGTATCAGGATCCAGAGTCACGTCCACTGCATCCTGCTGGACCTTCTTCAGCTCAGCCTCAAACATCATCTTCATCTGTTTCCTGAGTGTCTCCTCCAGCTGAGACACAGCTCTCACCACAGTCCCCTCATACCATGCTGGACGGACTCGGACCTCCGTCCAGTTCTTGGTGGGTGGAGCAGCTTTCAGGGAGGAGAAGCTTTGGAGGAGGTGGAGGTGGTCTTCAGAGCGTGAGAGCTGCTTCAGCTCAGAGCTCCTCTTCATCAGCTCAGAGATTTCCTGTTCCAGATCTTTGATGAAGTCTTCAGCCTGTTTCTCTGCAGCTTTCTGCTTGTCTTGGATCTCCTCTAGGAGCTCCTCCAGGCCTCTCTGAACAGACTCCATCAGAGCAGTGAAGACCTGAACACCTTCTGCTGTCTCTCTGTCTGCAGCATCTTTACTGATCTTCATCGACTCTTTGAGCTCCTGAATCTTCAGACGTCTCTTCTGGATCATCAGCTGAACTTTAGCGTCTGTCTTCTCCAGCTCTGCCTTCTTTCCTTCATATTCTTCTCTCAGAGGAACAAACTCATGAGTCTTGTGGTCTAAAACAGGGCAGAGCAAGCAGACACATGTCTGGTCGGTCTTACAGAACAGCTCCAGAGGTTTATCGTGCTTCCTGCACATCCTGTCCTCCAGGTTCTCCACAGGCTCCACCAGCTGATGTCTCTTCAGACGTGAAGCCGTCAGATGAGGCTCCAGGTGAGTCTGACAGTAGGAGGCCAGACACACCAGGCAGGACTTCAGGGCCTTCAGTCTGGTTCCAGTGCAGACGTCACAGGGAACTTCTCCTTGGTTGGTATCTTGTAGGTCTGAGCTGCTTCTGGCTTCCTGCTGAGCTTCATGTCTGAACTGATCCACCATCTCTCTGATCAAGGTGTTGACTTCTAGATCAGGTGTGAACTGAAACTCCTTTTTACACAGTGGACACTGGCAGCTGTCGTTAACATCCCAGTGGTGTGTGATGCAGTTCTTGCAGAAGTTGTGTCCACATGGTGTGGAGACTGGATCAGTGAAGACCTCCAGACAGATGGAGCACAGAAACTGGTCCTCAGATCTCTGGTTGCTGCCAGCAGACATGTTTAACCTCTGAGGAGTCAGAAAAACAGCTTTTAAACAGACATCTATTCATTATTGTTCACTATTTCACTTCTGATCCTAAAGTTTCTCCATGAACCAGTTTATCTGAAGCTCCCAGTTTGCTGCCTGTTGAAACCCAGTAAAATGATCAGCTGGCCTCACCAGTGTTGGAACCAGTTGTTGGGAAAGAACAGATGAATCTTTCTGACACAAACAGAGATTTGCTTTGACTGCAGTTCTGATCTGGCAAACTTTCACTTTCCATTCCTGGAAAATAAAAAACCGTCTGTTGCTCCACCTCTTCCTGATCTGGAGTTGTTGTTCTTCAGGTTCAGCAACTTTTATACTTCATCTTGGATGGGTTGTATTGAATTGTAAGTTCTGCACTGAGATGAAGAAAGTTTAATCAAACCAATCAATCAAAAAGATCATGCAATATTGGTTTTAAAATACAAGATTCTTTGATTAAACTGTAGTTTGTTGCACAAAACGTTTTCAGACCATCAGGATGAAGTCTGTATTCATCTCTGTTCAATCTCAGCATCATTTACACTCATTCTGCTGTAAAATGTTCTGCTGCTCTGTTTAATGTCTTCTTCTTTTAACTGAATGACAGGAAGTTGAAGTTCTGCTGCTCTCTGCTGGACACATCCAGGAACTACATCAGACTTAACAAGCTTTCTTCTGGTCTTCAGTTTTCTAACAAACTCTGTGTTAATGTCATGGTCTGTGGGTTTTTGTAATGTTTCAGTTTCATTTGTTCTTTCTTTGATCTTGCTTTGGTATCATTTGCTAATTATCTGGTCTTTTAGTTTTATTTGGTAGGTCTCGCTTCCACATTCATTTTAGTTTAGTTTCTCGTAAAGCCTGGCCTGCAAACCTTCACAGATTTAAAAACAACACACTTGATGACAACAACAGACAAACAAGATCCTTCTTCTGATCTTACAGTGTGTGGTGTTCATTACGGAGCACACCACACACGAACAGCAGAGTTTCAGGTTCTTCACTCGCAATATTCCAAATCTCAACTAGTCAAATGTGAAACTACCAGTGATTATTACATTACAGACGGTGCATGCTCGGCTCTGCTCAGAGCTCCCCTAACACTACAGGATTTCTCATCACACATAATAAACAAGTTCATTATGTACAATCCCTCCTTCCGAGACCTTCTGATCATATCGGACTGGACAGAATAACTCTTAACAAACCCGCACACCCCATGTTGCAAACATCTGACCATCAGACCTGGCTAGCTTTGATCATAAAGGGGAGATCAGGACAGAATCGGCCAGATTATCCTGTAGTGTCAACCAGCCTTTACCTGCCTTTGACCTTGTTGATGTCCTTTGTTTTTACACACTTAGACAACAGACTGACTTATTTCTACCCAGCTGGGTAGTAAGATTTAACTTTCAATAAGTCAACTACATGTACTCACACTCTTGCCAGTTTAATACTAGTGTGTCATTTTTACTCATTCTGGACTGCAACAATGTCGTATTCGGGATCTTTTGACATGCAGACAATAGAGTGTACATTGTAAGCAAGTATTCTTCCTCCTTCACAAGAAATATTTACCCTGAGCTACAGATGATCCATCTGGAAGAAGTCTGACGTAGGACACAAGGAGACATTGGGAAGGCTCCCTGACATCTGAGCTCATGGTTCCTTCCATGTCCAGCGCAGTCCAGCTTCCTTCTGTTGGAATTTGGGGAAACAGACTAGGAATGTGCAAGGAGAATGTATTTGGCCAGATTTGGAAGATGGGGGCCGGTCGGCTCTCTCCAGCTCTGGCTGTGTGGGGAAGACGTCGGGCCTTGAATGTTAAAATGTGACATTTTTATGTTAAACTAAAACAGTGATCCTCACTGTTAATTTAATAAGAGCCGCACTCAATACACTAAGATTAAGAAGAAAAAAAAAAGCATTCCCACACTACGTATTCTGCTGCATTGCTAAATCAGTAACATTCAGCGTTTTGGCAAGGAATCACTGTCCTAAATATTGCACGGAGTAATGGCATTCTCATTACAACAGTATATGGTGAAATCACCTAAACGGATCAGAAATTCAAACACAGGGCAAACGCAGCTCAGGTAATGCAGTACCTTCCTACAGGAAAGTCATTTACCGAAGTAGAAACTTTTGGTATTTTAAGAGTTTCTTTACTTCATTAACCCAAAAAGTAAAGTCATGATCATAACATGTTACCCCCAACACTGGATTTATAACATATAGTTTTTATGAACATGCATAAAAATATGTAAAAGTTATCAATTAACTAATTTCCAGTGAAAGTAACGATACAACCTGTTGCAGACGGACTAAAGGGTAGCATCGATGTCACGTCCTCAACCCCACATAGAAATGATTTTTCCTTGTAAGCATGTGCAGAATGTAGAGGTTCTTTTCACGCAGCCTTCATCATGGCTGCCCCAACACTGCAGTTACATGTTTGTCTGAGCGGGCAGTCGCTGCATCAGCATGCATCAGAATTTCTTCAGACACTTTCTAGTTATTATTCCATCTGTGTTGATATTTCTTCCTCCCTAATTAAAACTAACCACGCCTTTTGTCCAGAGACAGCTGGGATAGGCTCCAGCTTCCCCGCGACCTTTCATCAGACTGAGCGGTTCGGATGACGAATGAATGAATGAATGAATAATTTTAACTAAGAAAAAACTCCTTTTCAGTAGGGCTGTGACAGTATGCTTTTGTCCCGATTCGCTTCCGATTTTTTGGGTGCCAATTCGATTTAAAAAAAATTTTTTCGCCATTTTATTCATTTCAATAAGGAAAAAAACACAGTAGCCAGACCATTATTCTGCTGCTATAATGCCCAAGAAGACAAGTAAAAAGATCAATAAAAACAATAAAAATGACAAAAAATTGATCATGGATTACTTTTATTTATTTGGAAAAAATAAAATCGATTTTAAAATTGTGAAGCAAAAAATCCAGATGTCTCATTTTTCGGTTTGCTTTTCTCACCCTTACTATTAAGACTGAAAATCTTTTGCAGGACAAACAGTTTGATAAGGAAGTGAAAGGTATTGAGAGGTTATCAATACCTGAATAATACAGTCTATTAATGTTTGTGTTTACATCAGGGTGTGTGACTCTACATGTGTTTAGCTGCAGGTGTGTTGGAGCATCAGGCTGCTGTTGGTCACTTGGACGGTGACGTTCACTCCGTTAGCTCCGGCCGTCGTCCAGCTGCTGGCGTCCGCTTTCAGCTGATCACCAGTCGCTACGACCTCACAGGTGACCGATGAGGTGACTCTGCTCGCATCTGGAAACAAAGCAGCATTAGAAAGACGATGTGGAGGAAGGCAAGAACACGATCAATAGGAGGCTGAAGAAACCTCAAGTCTGCACACATTACTCTACAACTTTAACTGACTTCATATAAGAAACGGCGTTATATCAGCGTACATGTTTGTACAATACCTGTCAGAGGGTCTAATTTAGGGAAAGTCACAATACTAGCTCCACCCAACCAAAACGCTTGTATTCATGTGATGTCACATGACAGGAAGTGGTGGTCAGCCAAGTTTGGTGCTCAAACGTTTCAACATTGTTGCCGCCACGGTGCAAAATCTGCACAGTCCAGTAGTTCCTCTTTAAACAGATGACCTTACCGACCACAAACAGTAGGCGCTGGTTGCTGTGCTCAGAACGGATGAAGCGGTGCGTGTATGGCTCGTAGGTGCAGGTCAGGTTGAGAGGAAGCAGTAGGGAGGGCTTCTCCTAGACGCTGAGCTCCCGGCCCGTCATGTTTCTCCTGCAGGAGCCATCAGTAAAGTAGTACTGGTTTTTGTAGAAACTGCATGTGGCGACATCGGCCACTGGAGGCGAGCAGGTGACCTGGATGCTGTCGTCAGGGGAGAGGAAGTGTTGGCTGATTGACAGGCTGGGACTGGGTCTGGTACCTGCAGAAGGGAACCACAGTTAGACCGAACCTCCAGCTAAGAGCCACGTGGATAGTCCGTCTCCTCTTGAACTGGTCTCCTCACCCCAGACAACCAGACTGCTGCTGTCGCTGGATATTGAGGTGTAGGCCTGGATCTTGTAGTCACACCTCAGAGAGATCTTGCTGCCCACCGGCTGGTTTCCCAGCAGTTTCTTTGACGACAGGCGGAAGACGCAGATGTAATCTACAGCTGTCATCACGGTGAAAGGGTAATCTGAGCTTCCTCTGTAGAGGCGACACTCTCCTCCTCTGTAGTCTACAGGAAGTGTGCAGCTGACTTCCAGCGTCTCTCCGTCTGTGATCTCCGCACTGGCTAAAATCAGTCTGGGTTTATCTGCCCAGAAAAGCAAGAAATTATTTCAGAACAACAGCTTTAAACATCTGGCTCACCTGAACACAATACTATTTACAGTTTATTTGTTTCTCAGCCCTTTAATGTTGTGTACATCATGTTTGATTCATGCAGTTTGAGACCTTTGGCATCATTGATACGTCTTCTGCCGCATGGTGGACACCAGCAGCCAGGAGAACGGACTGCACACATCAGACCAGCAGAACAATGGCTGCGAGCCAGATGTCCAGCCTGTCCAATCTGTCCCAGTCTGTCTCAGTCTGTCCCAATATGTCCCAGTCTGTCTCAGTCTGTCCCAGTCTGTCTCAGTCTGTCCCAATATGTCCCAGTCTGTCTCAGTCTGTCGAGTCAGTCCAATCTGTCCCAGTCTGTCCCAATATGTCCCTGTCTGTCCAGTCTGTCCAATCTGTCCAGTCTGTCCAGCCTTTCCCAGTCTGCCCAGTCTTTCCCAGTCTGTCCCAGTCTGTCCAATCTGTCCCAGTCTGTCCAGTCTTTCCCAGTCTGTCCCAGTCTGTCCAATCTGTCCCAGTCTGTCTCAGTCTGTCCCAGTCTGTCTCAGTCTGTCGAGTCAGTCCAATCTGTCCCAGTCTGTCCCAATATGTCCCTGTCTGTCCAGTCTGTCCAATCTGTCCAGTCTGTCCAGCCTTTCCCAGTCTGCCCAGTCTTTCCCAGTCTGTCCCAGTCTGTCCAATCTGTCCCAGTCTGTCCAGTCTTTCCCAGTCTGTCCCAGTCTGTCCAATCTGTCCCAGTCTGTCCCAGTCTGTCCAATCTGTCTCAGTCTGTCCCAGTTTGTCCCAGTCTCCCCCAGTCTGTCCAATCTGTACCAGTCTGTCCCAGTCTGTCCAATCTGTCCCAATCTGTCCCAGTCTGTCCAATCTGTCCCAGTCTGTCCAGTCTTTCCCAGTCTGTCCCAGTCTGTCCAATCTGTCCCAGTCTGTCCCAGTCTGTCCAATCTGTCCCAGTCTGTCCCAGTCTGTCCCAGTCTGTCCAATCTGTCCCAGTCTGTCCCAATCTGTCCCAGTCTGTCCCAGTCTGTCCAATCTATCCAGTCTGCCCCAGTCTGTCCCAGTCTGTCCAATCTGTCCAGACTGTCCAGTCTGTCCCAGTCTGTCCAATCTGTCCAGTCTGTCCAATCTGTCCCAGTCTGTCCCAGTCTGTCCTGTCTGTCCCAGTCTGTCCAGTCTGTCCAGTCTGTCCAGTCTGTCCCAGTCTGTCCAGTCTGTCCCAGTCTGTCCAATCTGTCCAGTCTGTCCAATCTGTCCCAGTCTGTCCCAGTCTGTCCAGTCTGTCCAGTCTGTCCCAGTCCCAGTCTGTCCCAGTCTGTCCAGTCTGTCTAGTCTGTCCTAGTCTGTCCCAATATGTCCCAGTCTGTCCAGTCTGTCCAGTCTGTCCCAGTAAAATGCCACCTTTGGCTGTTTTGTCCCAGATGTTCCGTGACTGGAACACGACACATAAAGACTTTCCTCGGTTCATGTTAAAGGAATAAAAGAGAATTTTAGGCTGCAGGTCTCTGACACCCCGACAGAGGTTTGATTGACAGTTCTAGCCGAAGCCTTGACGGCAAGATGGCCGGGTTTAGCCCACGTAACTACAATTAAAGGTGTTTTGGAGGCTTCTTGGGAAGGTTAGAATAAAGTTTATTAATAATTCTCTTTTCTTCAGCTTCTATGTCAGACATTTCACTGCAGTTTATAAAAAATCCTCTTTCAGAGTGAAAATACAGAAAAACTGTTGGCCTTTAGAAGTTACGAACATGCGTGAGTGATATGAGCTACGTGAAGTTGTCTGTTTAAGCGTCCTTTTAGGGTTATAATGCATTTTTTATTTCAGAATCAGTGAATCACGTAACAGCAGAGTTTTCTCACCAGAACCTGCAGACTCACCTGACCACACGTACCTGGTGGCCTGTCCAGGTCCCGCCCAATCTGTCAATCAATCAGAGACAAGCAGGAATTAGAAAACCTCTGAAGGTGGTGCAGGCCCTTTGGTGTATTACTGTTATTTATTTATTCATTAAAATATTGGAAAAAAAAATAACAGCAATTCTTTAGAAAAGAAAAGGATTTTTAAAAGAATTAACATTTACTTAATTTGATTGAATATAATTCTAAAAAATATGCATTTTTTTCTTTTAAAAAGTCGAGAAATGTTAAAAATAAATGAAAAATTAATTCAAGCCTTTTTAGTTTTACATTACTTATTTCTGTAGTTTATCCATGCATGTTAGTATTAAAATGTTCTGCTAATTATTTACTTTTTACTTATGAAATAGCAATAAACTGAATGGCTGAAGAAATTATTGCATGAGAAATCCTAATAAAAATACTCAAACAATGAAATAACTTTAGTTTCGGTGCAGCAGCAACTGTTTAAGCAGTTTTTCTGACAGGAGGGTCAAACTGAGCATGTGCAGACGATGCAGAATACTGCTAATTTCTGAAGAAAGAAGCTGCTTTAAAAGCCATAAGAGAATCATTTAAAAAATCTATTTAATGTGATAAAATAACTGAAAGGAAAAACAGTAAACTGAGTTTTCTGAATATATGAGAAATAATTTGCTCTGTATTTGTGTTTTCATCTCGAAGTCTTTAGTTTTAGTTTGATTTTCCAAATCAATCATTAGAAAACTGATCGGCTGTCAGGTCAGCAAAGTTTTAATAAAAGTCAGATTATTCTCTAAATATGTAAAGTTAAGTAAATGTCCTTAACTGGACATAACAGCAGGATGAACTTACAGCAGAGAGACAGCGTGAAGAGCAGAATCACATCCATCTTACGAGGTTCAGACAAACTGACCAGATCCAGTCTGAAAACTGCTCTGTTTATACATTAACTGAAGTTTACTGACCGACTGGCTGTTTGTGCATCACACACACACACACACACACACACACACACACACACACACACACACACACACACACACACACACACACACACACACACACACACACACACGCTGCTGCAGTTTCTCTGCTGTCCTGTAGGTGTCAGCAAAGTGAAGCTGCTTCATTCAGACAACCTGGTTTTAAACTCAGAACAACATTAAAACACTCTGATTGGACAAATGAGACAAACTCTGCGCCGGTTTCATCAAATATGAAGGAAAAATCCAGCAAAGTGACTCGTGGGTAATTATTCTACTTCTGCTGTTTAATGCTTTTCATTTTTACAGCCTGTTCATGGTGCAGAACACACAACTGATTCTGTTTCTGGAAGATGATTCTGGCTCGGTTCTGGCCTCACATGATCATGGGACCAAGTTATTTTTAAACCTCTTTTTACTCTTAAATCAACATCCAATCAGCTTCCAATGTTTCTGTCCATGTGACGTTGTCGTGGAATTTATCCGATGAGAAATAAATCTATAAATCAACTGTTTTCTGTTCAGTTTATTGGGCATGTACAGACGTTGCGGGCGAGAGGTCTGGAGAGCTCTGCCCTGCTCAGAGTGTTACAGTGTTCTTTAAGCAGACACAAACAACCTTTGCCTGGCAGCACGAGTCAAAACAACTGCTAGCTTGGAGATAACAACAGTCAAAGCTGAAACAGGCCTTGAACAGAACACTTAGTTTTATGCATGAATCTACTAAAGCAAGCTTACTGAACTACTCTAACTCTGCAGAATATATAACTTGTACTACTTAAAAGAAACTTAATAAATGAGTAACATATTAAAACTACACTATACGCATAATTCCACCACAGACGTTCAAACCGAGGACCAAAACGTGTCAAACCTGATTAATTCTGATCTGTAACCATCAGCTGACCTTGAACTGGACCACCGATCAGAGGAGGGTGTTTATTTATATTCATGTCTCCCTGTGGGCATCACATAGATGGGTCGGAGGTCAGCAGCTGGGACAATGGCTGAATCTCATTAACGATGACACTCAGAGGTGACGCACAAGCTGAGACCCAGAAAGTTCCACAGTCTGGTGCGTTTCCTCTAAACCAGGAGATGTTTTCCCTTTGGGTGACTTCTGCTACAACCAGCAAGTCTACATGGAAAGAGCTGCTCAGCCTGCCTGGGAAAATATAAATTACAACCTTAAATCAGAGGAACTGCACAGAAACGGCCCATTAAAAGCAAAGAAGAGTGATTTTTTTATGTTCTTTTAACCAGAGACAGAATGAACTCAGGATATTTCATGTTTTGTCACCAGCTTCATTTCTGCTACTTAAACTGGTCTCCGTCTCCTACATCTCATCACAAATCCTGGACTAGGAGCAGTTTTACTGAAGAAAGAGAAAAGTTATTTAAAAGCAGGCTGACTTGTCATTACAGATGCATTCTCATCTGGAGAATCCGCCAGACTCGGCCCGATCGGGGACTCCATTCAGTGGGGGGTGCAACATTATTCCCGACCAATACTGCATTCACGCTGCACTTCTCAAACAAATCAGATGTTTTTAAGATCTGTTTCACTTTCAATATATGGACCTGCATCGCGTCCGAGTGGTCTGGTTGATCCGATTCCTATCGGAGCTATTACTAAATTCTTCCACCGCTGACCACGGCTGATGAAAAGGGGGCCCTGCAGAAAAGGTTTGGGAACCACTGCCCCAAACAAAGCTTTCAGTCAGTCTGCAGGAATTTCCTTGTGGGAGGGGGTTAAAGTGGAACTAGTCTCTGAAAAAACCTGCAGTTTGAGTCGGTTCAGTTCTCAGACGGAACCATCATTCATCAATAACTGATCAAACCACATGAACAAGGATTACTGTGGAAACTTTAAGCTCTACTACACAGAGTTACGTCCACAGATGTCACTCCAAACCTTCCTGAGCAGAAAAGGAAAGATTGAAGTGGTGTCATCAGCTTTTCTGGGTTGGGAGGCATCTGGGAAGGACCATGACATGGTGGAAACCTGGACTGTGTTCAGACTAGTCAGTATTCCAGAGTGGAGCCAAGTGCTTAGCGGAGCATCCAGACTGTTGTCGGGAACGAGCTCACAAACCTGTGGTGGTATGGGGTTGGATCAGAGATATATGGAGCCATCATACCGTACCATCATAGCTAAACCTCATACCTTTTGTCCCATAACACACATATCCCAAGAACCAGATTTCTCTCATTTCTAATTAATCACAGAAACGATGGCTCAGATTCTCTGTGTCCAAACTAACCTTTACGTCATGCTGAGAAGTACTGCCGCTACGATGGTCTTCCCACTGCTAAAGGTAAGTTTCTCACAGGTTTCTCTACAGATCGCGAACATTTTGCACTCATAAAACTGACTTGTATTCTCTGACTTGCAGAAATAATCTCAGGTGCAAATCAATCTTTGCACTCAGGTCTGCTTATTTTTTCTTTCAGAAAAAGCTCTGAGAAGAGAAGTCGAACTGGTGGATGAACCGTTCAAAGACATGCTGATAAATTGTTCAGAAAGCGAAAAAACCTAAAGCTGAACCTGCAAGTTGGTAAATATTGAGGACACATTAATGTTGCCTAAAGGTAAAGAACTAATTCAAATAAAAGTAGAAGCTAAAACTGATAAACGGTTAAAATGAATCAAACTATGTCAATACTGAACAAATGTGAATTAAAAATTATAAATAATACAAATACTTGTATACTTAAAATACTTAAAGAAGATGAAAAATGTCACCATTCATCAGCAAAATAAAGAAAAATAACCTGGAAATAAATACAAATGCAATCAGTTTAGTTTCTGCTACCTGACTCCTTAAAAGTTATGCATATTTTAAATATTCTTGTTTTTAGTGTATATTGACACATATATGTCCCAACTGTTAAAAAAAATACTTGTGAAAATGTTAACTTCCTGAAAAATGTGACAGTTTTGTTGGAAATATTTTGCTTCCAGGTTTTCCTGGTTTGGAGGAATTTGTTGGGTTTCTGGAACTTTTCACACGTTATTCGTTCAGACACAAACTGTGTTTCTATTTCTGTCTTTATTTAGTGCTAACAGACATTCAGGAGTTAAACAGTGCAGACGGACAGTTCAGGCTGACTGTCAAACTGTTTAAACAACAAAAGAATTAATTAATTAATCAATCAGATCCTGGTGGAGAATGACAGGAAGGCAGAAGGCACTGGCAAGCATGGAAACAGTAACTATGGAAGCCTGCTCTTGACAAAAGGTTTTCTGAAATCGATGCTGGTTGGTGATGCTTAAAATCAGTTACATCTATTCAGGTCTTAAAAGTCTTCCATTAAAGTTATTATGATTACCTACATCCATTTCAACTTTTATCGCTCAGGATCAATACAAACTAATCTAATCCTTATTTTTCTGTGTTTTTACTACCATGCTGATGTTTAATTATTTTTGGCAGGAATGGGCTTCCATAGATCTGTGTCACAGCTGAACAAAATGCCTCATTTCATCACAACGTCTTTCCTTCCGGGTTTCAGATATAAATTAATCAAACTATACTGACGACGCTACACACAACAACAGCAACACACACGGAAAATAGAAAATACGTTCTGACCCACAGTTTCTACGACTTTTACACCAGAAACTTACAAAAATATCACATCGTCATGAATTTAGAGTTCAGCTGCTTTCTGACCTTATCAGCAACATGTGAAAACAAAGACGGATTTAACTTTTGGTTCTTTACTTTAGAGCTTAAACTAAAAGAGATTATCTTAAATGTATTGATGATCAGTTATCAGGAAGGTTTCTGAATGAGAGTTTCCAATGTGCCAAAACTTGCAGTCCCCCCTTCATCCACTAGGGGCTCCAAAACAGAGCAAATCCCCATAGACTCCCATGTTAAAAAGACCAACTTCACAGCAGAAATAAACATGTTTACAGCTGAAATAAACATGTTTACAGCCTGGTACAAAAATGTTTAGGTTTAATAGGTCAGGTTTACCTTCATGACAACTGGGGGGGGGGTTAATTTTTCTAAACTCCGTTTAAAAGTAATTTCATTTTAAAAGTCTGCATTATTGCGGGTGTATCCTTTTGATTGACAGGTACCAGATCTCCCGCTTCAAACAGAAGGAACGTCAAACAACTACAGTTTTTTTGCTGGTTAACGGCATGACTTAGCTTTAGTCCACCTATCTCCATTACCTGGTTAGCTCTAGTTAGCTCAGTTAGCTAAGTTAGCTCTTAGCTACAGGTAGGTCAGAGTTTGATAAATGTCAATCATCCACTCCCACGCTCGCACCACGGAGAGGTGACGGCTCCTGTTGGAGTCAATGAGGCCTCATGAATGGGAAGGAATTAGATTTTTGGGAATGATGTGGTTCTGATGGCAGTTCAGGTATCGAGGATTAGAATGACGCTCCTGGAAGGTCGCTGTCCTGCAGGTTTTGGATATTTCCTCCAGCAGTACACCTCAGTCAAATTAATGGATCAACATGTTTGAGCAGCACTTGACATGGAGAATCAGGTTGTTGGAGCAGGAAAACATCTAAAACCTGCAGTACTGGATCCTCAAGGACCACAGCTGGACATCCCTGACCTTGGAGGTTTCTTCGTAAAGGAGGAAAGTATCGAATCGGTGCAGAATGGCAGTGATGTATCTGTGTTAAAAAGCTCTGGTTTTATCAGTCGATGTACGTTCCTACCCTCACCTGAGGTCATGAGCTGTACTGACCGTAAGGACAAAATGGCAGCTAAATAAGTTTCTTCCACATGGTTGCCGGACTCTTGCAGAGATAGGGTAAGACACTTAGTCGTCCAGGAGGAGATCAGAGTAGAACTGCTGTTCCTCCTGATCCAGAGGAGCAAGATGACGTCGCTCAGGCACCTGGTCAGGACGACTCCCTGCTGAGGTTTGTTGGAGACCCCGGGAAGACCAAGGACACGCTAAAGGGGCTATGTCTCTCAGCTGGGCTGGTGATGCCTGCGGAGCTTGAAGAGGCTGTAGAGAGGGATGTCTGGGTCTTTTTGCTTCGCTTGCCAAGGCCTGACCACAGATAAGTGGAGGACAATGAATGGATGGAAAAACTGGTCCAGTTAACTCCATCCATCGATTTTCTTAAATGCTTATTTCGATCGAGGCTCACAGGAAAGCTGGAGCCTTCCCAGCAATCACTGAGCAAGAAGCAGGCATACCCTGGACAAGTTTCCAGTCCATTGCAGTTAAATGCAGATGATTTCATTTAAAAAGCATTCAGTCATGGCTTCCTTGGCTTGCTGAGTCCAACCTTAATAAGTAATGGCTTTTAGTTTATAAAAAAAGGTCAAAAGTTTGTGTTGAATTTTTATATGAAACAAACCTTTTTTCTCATTTTCTTTGACTTTTTTTCTTATATTCACAAAAGAAAACTAGCCTTGGTTTACAGGCACAAAATATTTCCTCTAATTGCAACTTTTCTACTTTTTTTTTTTTTTTAAACCAGGGTTATATTAAGGAAAATTTAATGACTACATTTAAATAGATTCCTCTCAACATTTTCCTCATACTTAATTGTTTCTCCAATCTTTATCTTTTTACGTTGAATCAACATAGGTAGCAGCTGAAATTTAACTCATTTAAAACTTGTGGAATTAGAAAATGAACACTTCAGATGATAAAATACACATTTCATTTGGCAAAAACAATAAACAAGCAGCTGAACTCTGAAGTCGCAAATGGTTTTCCACACAGGACAGTGGAGAAAACATTTCCATGAATTAATTTGTATATCTTAAATATTTGACAGGTGTGTGTTTAAGCGCTACGTGTTCTAGCTGTTCCTAAAGGGTGAGTAAAAAGTCTGAATCTTCTACCAGGATCAATAAAAACTTCTATGAGGCTCAGAACTTCTGCTCAGGAACCTTCATGATGCCTCGAATCGCATCGGTCATTCACTACGAGAACTGCTATCAACCTTCCGGACGCTCCACTCTGTGTTTGTCAGGATAATGTTCAGTATCACGAGGATATTTGGAAGAAATCTGCTGAACCAGGTTCTGGTCGGACCCGTTCTGGACTCAAACGGGGACCATGTTAATCCACAAACCAGCTGCATGTGAGATGCAGCAGTTACACCCTCCTGCAGCTGACATGGTGGCTCTGACTGAAGGTTGTGGACTACAAACAGAATGTGGACTTCCTCTAAGGGTTCTCTGGTTCCAGTTTAACCAGTTTGGAAGTCTCCATAAGTGCTGTGAGACCTGATCAGCTGAAGTCTGGAGACGACGTTGCATGTGTCTCCTGTACAAACAGAAACTCGTACACCTTGTTTAGGATGAGGAGGTGACGTTCCCCGAGGTCGTCTCCTTCGGCGAATACTCCGCCTCCTCCTTGTTGGGGTGGGAGGAGTTATCAGACTTGCTGCGGCTGAACTCGGCACCCATGATTGGCCCGGTGAACTTGGCTTTCGGCCGGATGCAGGCAGTGCAGCAAAGCAGGGTCTTGATGAACGCCCGGCGCATCTCGTTGCTGGTCAGCGTGTAGATGAGCGGGTTCATGGCGGAGTTGAGAACGGCGAGCGCCAGGAACCACTCTGCCTTGTAAAGGATGGGGCAGCTCAGCGTCTCGCAGGCCACATCCAGCAGCAGGAGGATGAAAAGCGGCGCCCAGCAGGCGATGAAGCAGCTCAGGACGATGATGACGGTCTTCAGCAGAGCCATTGACTTCTCTGAGCTCTTGCTGTTGGCGCTTGCATTGCCGCGGCCGTTGGACACTTTGCGGAAGACAAGCTTTCGGCTGCGAGTGCGCACCAAGGCGTAGATACGAGCATAGAGCACCACGATGGCCATGAGGATGATGCTGAAGACGGTGGTGCAGAACAGGATGTAGGTCTTGTGGTAGAGCGGCAGCACCGTGGAGCACTGCACCATGTTCTGGATGCAGTTCCAGCCCATCACCGGCAGCCCCCCCAGCATCGCCGCTATCATCCACACTGTGCTGATGAGCAGGAACACACGACACGTGTTGCCATTGTTGTGCAGCTTCATCTTCAGCATGGTGAGGTGGCGCTCGATGGCGATGGCCAGCAGGCTGAAGACGGACGCCGCCAGTGCCACAAACATACTGCCCTCCCTGAAGAACCACTGCGTGGGCGTCAGCTTGTAGGTGTTGGCGCCCGACAGCAGGATATTAGCGGTGTAGACGACACCTGCCAGCAAGTCGGACAGAGCCAGGTTCCCGATGAAGTAGTACATGGGCTTGTGGAACTTCTTGGTCCTCCATATGGTGGTCAGGACCAGGATGTTCTCCAGGATAATGAAGCAGCACACGATGATGAAGACCACCGAGTCTGCCTTCAAACCCGAGTCCTGCTGGGTCTTACGGATCTTGCCGGTGTAGTTGTAGTGTTTTGCGATCAGGTCGGAGTAGCTGGGCTCAGCCATGGCCTGCAGCTGTAGCAGGAGTCCAGCAGGGGGCGCTGTGTCCTCAAACTTCAGTCTTTCATGTCAGGGGGTCACCCTGAGCAGGAGCGGAGAGAGTCCTGCAGACGGAGGCGGACATGGTCCTGCAAAGATTCCATAAAGTCCTTAATAACAAATCAGCTTGTTAGAGGACAACTTAAAAATAAATATTAGTCTCATAGAAAAACAAAAGCAGCATCTAAAGTAACAGAATTATATAAACTTGTCTTTAATCTGCAACTTTAGATTTAGAACTTTAGTCTAAATATTTACATTGAATTGGCAAAAAGTTCAACTGAAGCAACTGAAATATTCATCAGATCCTGTAAAGAGTTAATCAGACGTTTCTAATCTTATTTAAAATCTCATTTATTAGTCTTGTTTGGTGTAACACACACCCAATGCGTCTTTTTAAATTCAGATTAAATTATATTTTAGTTTAAAAAAATTATTTAAAAGAAAATGTAATTGTTTTCTTCTATAAATTCACTCAAGAATTAATAAGAAGTTACATTGTGAGAGTCAAAAATCTGAAAAAGTGTGTAAACCGGTCTGTAGCAACTTGGACACAATTCTTTTCTCACTAAAATCAAAAGAAAGAATAAATTAAAAAAACTGTTTTACTTTTATTTTCTATCAAATTTTTTAATTTATTTTATTACAAGAGTAGCTGATTTATATGTTTGGCACTATGGAGCTACCGTACTGTAATCCATCAAACTGATCAGAAAAAGTTAAACTGATTTCCCTCTGATTTACTTAAATAAGCTGGTTGAACATTTTGTTTAAAAGATCAAACTGGGAGTTTCTTGTCTTTCAGTCTGAAACCACTGATCCATGAAAACCACGTATTAAGTCTAACAGCTCATTTCTGCCACAAACAACCTCATCTTTCATTTTTAGCTTTAAACTACAATAAACGCACAAAATCAGAAGCATTTTTTCATTCTAAAGAGAATAAAATAAAATATTCTTTTATTTCACTGAAATTAACCAAACTTTTGCTTTTCTGATGTTTCTAGTAAAAAAAAAAAAAACTCAAAAACGTCTATAAAAACATTTAATGGCAGAAACCAGATCATCTCATATTGATTTATTCTAACAGTAAAATGTTTGCAGGCTGTAAAAAATTCATCATTTCTACTTTTTTGCTGATAAGTCCGGCGGTTTTTCTGCTCTAAGTTTGAGTCTTTTAAAGTTTTTCTTCTAAAATCAGATGTTTCCCATCAAACTGACCTGAGTTCAGCAGAACGAGGCTCCTCAGACCTGCAGCTCCCCGACGTCAGACTTCTTTTTATTTTATTTTATTTTATTTCCAGGAAATAAAAAAGCTTTTTTTCTGAGGTTCTGTTGAAGCTTCGCGTCGACGCTCCGATGATGGAGCAGTTTTCACCGACAGAAAAGCGGTTTCTTCTTCTTTTTTCTGCCTTCAGAGTCGCTGCGGTCCGACAGCACGGGGAAGGGGAGCGAGACGCGCACGCAGAGCGCGCGCACACACTGAGGATGAGGATGGCGGGAGGAAGATTCTGCCCTCCTCCTGCTTCCCTAACGGTGCGAGGTGTCCTTAGATGGATGGATGGATGGATAGATAGATAGATAGATAGATAGATAGATAGATAGATAGATAGACGGACAGACTACCATCTTCCAGTAGAAGTGATCTTAAACCTGAAACCACTCTGATTTCACTGATTTCTTATTAACGAACCTGTACAAAATGTCCATGGAGCCACTCACTCTCATGGTCACACTCTTGATCTGGTTGTAACATCTGGTATTGAGACTGATAAGCTCAAAGTATTTCCTCAAAACCCTGTCTTGTCCGATCACTTCTTGTTAACCTTTGAATTCACTTTATTTGATTACTCACTGACCAAAAATAAATTCTACTATATTAGATGTTTATCAGACAATAATATTACAAAATTTAAACAATCAATTGAATCAATTTTTTCACCTCTACCATGTGTTAGCATGACTGAGAGTCCCCCTTTAAGCCTTACTCCTGCTCAGATTGATCAACATGCTGATACTATAACAGCTTCAATGCGTACAACCTTGGATAATGTTGCTCCCCTAAAGAAGAAGAAATTAGGTAAGATTATGAAGGCTCCCTGGTTTAATTCCCAGCTTCGAGCTCTAAAACAGGCATCAAGGCGTTTGGAAAACAGATGGCGTTCATCAGGACTAGAGGAGTCTCACTTAACCTGGAAAGAAAGTTTAATTGTCTACAAAAAAGCCTTACGTACGGCAAGAACAGCTAATTATTCATCATTGATAGAGGAAAACAAAAACAACCCTCAGTTTCTTTTCAGCACTGTAGCTAGGCTTACTAGGAGCCGGAGCGCTGTGGAGCCATGTATTCCTTTCTCACTTAGCTGTGATGATTTCATGTATTTTTTCAGGAATAAAATTGACACTATTAGAGATCAAATTCACAATACTGTTCCTTCTACCTATAATGTTGAGCCTGTTGTGGTCTCCGAAGCATCCTTAGAACCAGGATCTGACTTGTGTCTAAATAGTTTCTGTCCTGTCCAACCCTCT
Source organism: Telmatherina bonti (assembly GCF_933228915.1). Lineage (NCBI taxonomy): Eukaryota > Metazoa > Chordata > Actinopteri > Atheriniformes > Telmatherinidae > Telmatherina > Telmatherina bonti. The sequence goes on along the minus strand of NC_136626.1, from coordinate 6,270,057 downwards.
GAATTAACTAAAATAATAGCTTCATCTAAACCATCCACCTGTATCTTAGACCCTCTCCCAACGAGCCTCTTTAAGGACATTTTCCCTTTAATTGATACATCACTACTAAATCTTATCAATATGTCTTTAGTGACAGGATATGTACCACAATCATTTAAAACTGCTGTAATCAAGCCTTTACTTAAAAAGCAATCTCTGGATCCAGAGGTGATAGCAAATTATAGACCTATATCTAATCTCCCGTTTATGTCCAAAATTCTGGAGAAAATAGTTTCCGCTCAGCTACATGCCCACCTGAGCAAAAATAATTTATGCGAGGAGTTTCAGTCAGGATTTAGAGCTCATCATAGTACTGAGACAGCATTGGTGAAAGTTACTAATGACCTTCTTATGGCCTCAGACAAAGGACTTGTGTCCGTACTTATCTTGCTTGATCTTAGTGCTGCATTTGATACAGTCGATCATAACATTCTGTTACAAAGACTAGAACAGGTGATTGGAATTACAGGTACAGCGTTAAGCTGGTTTAAATCATATTTATCTGATAGACTTCAGTTCGTTCATGTAAATGACAAGTCCTCCTCCCAAACTACAGTAAGTCATGGAGTTCCTCAAGGTTCTGTACTTGGACCAGTACTCTTCACGCTATATATGCTCCCTTTAGGCAAAATTATTAGACAGCATGGAATAAACTTTCATTGTTATGCAGATGATACACAGATATACTTATCCTTTAAACCAGATGAAACAAATCAGCCCAATAGGCTACAAAATTGTCTCATAGACATAAAGACTTGGATGTCTAGAAATTTTCTCCTCTTAAACTCAGATAAGACTGAAGTAATTCTCATTGGATCTGAAAAACTCAGAGCTAAATTTTCCAGTTTTGTAATGAACCTGGATGGCATTACTTTAGCTTCCAGTGCTACAGTGAGAAACCTTGGAGTAATATTTGACCCTCACCTGTCCTTTGGCCCACATATTAAGCAGGTTACTAAAACAGCCTTCTTTCATTTACGTAATATAGCCAAAATTAGGGACATTCTGTCTCGGAGTGATGCAGAAAAACTGGTTCACGCTTTTGTTACTTCGAGACTAGATTACTGTAACTCTCTATTACTGGGCTGTCCTAAATATGCCCTGAAAACCCTTCAGCTGATCCAGAATTCTGCAGCCAGAGTCCTGACCAGAACCAGCATGAGAGATCATATTTCTCCAGTTTTAGCCTCTCTTCATTGGCTGCCTGTTGAATCTAGAATAGAATTTAAAATCCTTCTCCTTACATATAAAGCCCTCCACAACCAGGCACCACTATATATCAAAGACCTCATTGTTCCTTATATACCAAGTAGAGTACTTCGTTCGCAGACTGCAGGCTTACTTGTGGTTCCTAGAGTCTCAAAGAGCCGAGCAGGAGGCAGAGCCTTTGGTTATCAGGCCCCTCTCTTATGGAATAAGCTCCCAGTTAGTGTTAGGGAAGCAGACACCCTCCCCACCTTTAAGACTAGGCTGAAGACTTATCTTTTTGATAAGTCCTATAGCTAGGGATGGTTAGCATCCCTTAGTTATGCTGCTATAGGTTTAGACTGCTGAGGGACATTTCCTGATACACTGAGCTTCTTTCTTTTTCTCTTTATCTCTTTCTTTTACCCCCCCCCCCCCCCCCCCCCCCCATAACAGTGTTGCATCATTAACATGTATGTCTCCTGTCTCAGCAGGTCTCCCTGGCCGGGAGTAGCAGTTCCTGTTGTCTGTTGTCTTTCTGTCCTCTTCCCCCCACACAGCAGAGGCAGATGGCTGCCTGTCCTGAGCCGGGTTCTGCCGGAGGTTTCCTTCCTGTTAAAAGGGAGTTTTTTCCTTCCCACTGTTGCCAGTGTGCTTGCTCAGGATGGGAGATTGAGTTGGACTCAACTCAATCTGTTGGTTTCCTTATATAGGCTGTTATGAATTGGCCTTCATTATGTTTTCCCCTCTGTCTGTAAAGCGTCTTGAGATGGCATTGCCGTGATTTGACGCTATATAAATAAAGTTGAATTGAATTGAATTGAATACATGCACATCCAACTAGCCTGCAACAGGAACGGATTGCATCAGCATTCTTAGTTTTCATGGTTGCAGCATGAAATGACATCTTTGTGCACTTTTCCCTTTTTATTTAGGAAGAAGACCAGTTGGAAGGTCGGCGGATCAATTCCTCTGACTACACATCTTGTACATTGCCATAGATAGAAAGTCAGCTCATCCACTAGTGGGCAGTGCTGAGTTCAGAGGTCAATCCCACATTTTGACACAGGTCAGTAACAGTAACGCACCACTTTCAAGTCATTTACAACTGTCCAAACAAAACAGAAGAAGAAGAAAACCACAATGTTTTTTTATGTTCTCAATTTCTGTCTTTTTCAGGTTCTTCTTGTTTGGCGGTTTCCTCATCATGTTATTCTTGTTCCTCTTCTTCTCTGGTTCTTCCATTTGACGGTCAGTTATTCAACCCAACGCTGCCCGTGATTTCTGGTGGTATTGCTCAGGGTTCTGCTTCAAGTGACGACAGCGGATCTCTTTGAAAATGGACCGAAAATGGACCAAATGATGTGTCTAACGACGCAGGAGATGGACAGATAGTTTCATCCATCTCCTGCATTTCCTTTACTCAGAGCCTTGTTGAACACAATCTGATTTTTGTCATCTGTTCCTAATACCAAGACGCAGAAGGACTCTTTAATAACTTTGACATATTTGTTTATTGTTATAGACACTCAGATGCATAAAATCAGTTTAAAAACCAGTAAAAGAAACATGTTAAAATGTGCAGGAAGGGTAAAAAAAAGCCTAAAAGGTTCCTCACATGGTAGTAAATATTAAATATCCCCTCTAAAAATTGATGATTTTTTTGTTAAATTTAGTAAAGATTTCATATTCTTAAAAACGGCTTTTTATACCATCTTTTCATGGTTCAGATCTTCATTTGTAGTTCCTGTTGGACAGTTTGTAGTTCCATGACTCTCACCGGTGAAACTTAAACTTCATTTCACTACAAACCCATAACAGCTAAACCTCCTTTAACTGCTTAAGAAGTGCTCCTGATGGTTGTCTGCTTTTGGTTTCTTAGAGGCTGTTTGGCTTCTCTACATCTGTCGCAGTTTGTTGTGCAGTTACTTTAGATGCCTTTTGTGTCTCTATCTCCTTGTTCCCCCTCATCAGGTCCAGCATTAGATGTAATTTAGTAATATCCAGAGTCATTAAGGTTCCTTCTGCGACGCAAATCTGTTCCGCACAAGACAATCAAATGATCATTTTCATTATGCTGAACAAATATAAACAAAAGGTCTAGAAAAATCTATTTCTTGATCTCTTTCAAATGGTTTTCATTCATTATTTCATCAGGATAAGTTGGACTTCAGTTGTAAAAAATGATCTTATCAAAAGGAAGTTGATGTCATGATAAAATGAACTGAAGAAACCATGAAAACGGGTCAGAAATATGAATAAACTGGGCAGATTTGTGCTCTAACAGGTGTGAGTCCTGCCAAACTCAGAGATGAAACATTCAGAAAATAAAAGGGCTGGTTTGGTGCTTCGGATAAGAAGTCTCGTCACTGCAGGGCGCGCGGACTTCCCAGCAACCGCACACCTCGATGGACTGATGGCATTTTTATCTTTATTAGAGAGGTGCATCGAGGCATCAGCTCTGTGGGATGTCTGTGCTGCGACCTCGCTTCCTGTCCAAGCAGCTCCATTGTTCCAGACCTGCAGGTCAGCTGCTGCTCTTACTGGAACTGTTAAGTAGCCATGGTAACGGCCAGTCAAAGTCACTTCTGTTGGCGATAAATTCCCTCAGAATCACATAGATGAGCATCTTTTCCAGATCTTTCCCGTTTGTATTTGATGGAAAACACACTGTCTTTCGCCCAAAGCCAGCTGGGATAGGCTCCAGCTTACCCGCCACCCTAAATTGGATTAAGCGGTTTAGAAAATGAATGAATGAAGGAAAACACACTTGAAAGACATAAAATCTAAAAAACTCTAGTATGCTTGGAAAGAACAGCACTTGAGTTATGATGTTGTTATTTCAGGAAAAAACAAAAAGCTTGGCTTAGCTCATTGAGGTTTGCAGCTCTGAAGGCCTCAGCAGACCCTCTCAGTCAGGTTGAGGTCTGGACTTTAACTGGATCATGTCAATGTCTTGATTCTGTTTGGGATCATTGTCCTGATGCACAAGACAGTTTTGGAAAGACTCACATCCGACTGGAGAAGAGTTCACAGTTCACTGAATGACTGAAAAGTGTCCAGATCATCATCCTTCCACCACCGTGCTGACAGCTGCTGTGAGGCGTTAAAGGACCAAACATGTCCATGCTGCTCGTTTTAAAAGTCATTCATTCATCATTCATAACCATTCATGGATTATGACCGCTTAATCCATTGAAGGGTCGCGAGGAAGCTGGAGCCTATCCCAGCAGTCTTTGGGCGAAAGGCAGGGTACACCCTGGACAGCTCGCCAGTCCATCGTGGGGCCACACAGAGACAAACAACCACTCACACTCATTCCTACGGGCAATTTTAGAGTTACCAATTAACCTAACATCATGTCTTTGGACGGTGGCAGGAAGCCGGAGAACACGGAGAGAACCCACGCATACATGGGGAGAACATGCAGACTCCACACAGAAAGGCCACTGCCCCAAACCTTGCCTCGTTTTAAAAAGTCTGTGGCTTATTCCAATGCAGCTTTCCCATCCTAAAGTGTGCCCCGACATGTACTTTTTCTCTCCTGCAACTTCCCAACAAGCCATACTGGCCGAATGTCTTTCTAAGCATCTGCGGATGCATTCACGCCACTTTATGGTCTGCTTTAATTGAATCAGGATCTGCTTCCATGGAAAGTTAAGTTCATTTGGTGCAGTGTGAATACTCATCCACTCTGTTGTGGACCAGAGAAGCAAACTCTGGTCTTCTTGAAAAGCTCGGGTCTCAGTTCACTTGCAGGTGAACCCTGGTGAGGTTCACTAGTGTAAGAACAAAAGGACCGTCCAGGGAACCAGAGTCCTGTTAAGTCTTGGACAATCAGTGAATACGATTTTCTTCTTTCTTCTCAGTCAGTGGTCGAGTCTTCCGAGCCATCCTGGTATGAAACCATAACATCTAGCATGCTAACTGAGACCTGGATGTGTAGCTCTTACCACGAGTTTGCATGATCTGATCTTGGACTTTCTGGTCCACTGCTGGGAACGATGGAGTCTAGATAGTTTGGAAATGATCTAATAAACCTTCCCAGACTAACACAGGAACCAACCTTCCGACTCTAAAGACTGAAATCAACGTTTAGTTATTAATGTCCGAAAGACTCTTGGTGACGGAGCCCTGTGTCTTTAATGTAGGTCATTAATAATATTATGGAATATTAATAATTAATAACTAAGCTATCTTACCACTCACTAACAGCAGCCATCTTGAGTGTTTTCCATTTGTGAATAAAGGACTCTTTATAACCCTTCTCAGACCGATGGGCAGCAACAGTTCCTTCCCTAAGATTATTGATGATGTCTTTCCTCCTTGTTAGCAGACCTGAATGCTGCTGAGAAGCTAAAGCCCGTTTCCACTGATTCAGTTCGGTTCAGTTCGGTACGGTTAAGAGCTTTCAGGTACGCTATTTTCCATTGTAAAACCATGTTATGGACCCGGGCCAAACCAAACCAAACCGCACCATTTCTGGTCCGCCTCCAGTTGTAGACACATAGAAAATGGCTTGGTATGGTTAGGCGGAGCAGCTGGCGTCACACGATACAGTCCGTTACCTAGCGGACACTAAAACGTTTGTCTACAGTGAAAGTAAGCACAAACAAACGCAACACTGCTGTTCAGCCCACGGTAGGAGAATAAAACGATCCCTGCAAACAGCAGTAATATCTGAGCTACAAACTGTGGTTGTTTGTCTACTTTGTTGTTTGTAGCGTCGCATTTGATGTTGTTGTGCTAGTGTGACATCATGCTAGCCATTTCCTCTAAACCCGGCATGCACAGCGGCGGTCTGACTCAAACAGCAAGACGCCATGCTAGCCATTTCCTCTTAACCCCGCATGCACAGCGGCGGTCTGACTCAAACAGCAAGACGCCATGCTAGCCATTTCCTCTTAACCCCGCATGCACAGCGGCGGTCTGACTCAAACAGCAAGACGCCATGCTAGCCATTTCCTCTTAACCCCGCATGCACAGCGGCGGTCTGACTCAAACAGCAAGACGCCATGCTAGCCATTTCCTCTTAACCCCGCATGCACAGCGGCGGTCTGACTCAAACAGCAAGACGCCATGCTAGCCATTTCCTCTTAACCCCGCATGCACAGCGGTGGTCTGACTCAAACAGCAAGACGCCATGCTAGCCATTTCCTCTTAACCCCGCATGCACAGCGGCGGTCTGACTCAAACAGCAAGACGCCATGCTAGCCATTTCCTCTTAACCCCGCATGCACAGCGGCGGTCTGACTCAAACAGCAAGACGCCATGCTAGCCATTTCCTCTTAACCCCGCATGCACAGCGGCGGTCTGACTCAAACAGCAAGACGCCATGCTAGCCATTTCCTCTTAACCCCGCATGCACAGCGGCGGTCTGACTCAAACAGCAAGACGCCATGCTAGCCATTTCCTCTTAACCCCGCATGCACAGCGGCGGTCTGACTCAAACAGCAAGACGCCATGCTAGCCATTTCCTCTTAACCCCGCATGCACAGCGGCGGTCCGACTCGCCTGGATTGGCGGGACCGTTCTAAAACATGTGAACCGCCCAGTGGAAACGGCCAAACTGAAAACTACAGTCGATCACTCTGATGATGATCGTTTAATCAGCTCATTGATTGGCTGCAATGAGAATACTTCACACTCTGATTTGGACTTTTACTTCCACTGGGATCTTACTGGGTCCAGTGCTGCTTGGACATGTGACCAGTCCACAGTTAGTTTCTAGTTTGCTGAAAGTGGAGCTGAGATGAACAGAAGTGTCGCGGGTGGGGGGGTGATGGGGTTTCTGGGTAACAAAGGCCTCTTTCCTCTGAGCTGCTGACTGTATTCAGGCGCTGCATAGCTGAGCATCACCATGGCAACGACTGGAGGGAAATGAGAAGGCAGCAGAACAACTCTGAAACTAAAGACCAGAAAACTCACAGGGAGAAATAAGTGAAGCAGGAGAGGGTTGGTTAAAGAATCAGTCGGTTTTAAGGATGAGTTCAGTCCGAAGTGACGCAGCCCAATGTTTCCATGGAGACGGGGATCAATGTGGACTCAGGATCAAGTCCAGGTCTTCACATCGGCTCCGGTCTGAATGAATGTGTAACCTTAATGGTTCTGACTGGTTTCTGGTTTTCTGGTTTTGATCAGGGTCATTTTTTGTTTTTTGTTCCACCTCTGCTCTTCGTCTCCTTCACCATCCCAACCCTAAACCCTGTCTACATCTTTTCTGTGGTCTCAGTATGGGTCCTTGTCTCAGCGACGTATGGGCCCTGGTCTAAGCGCCATATGGGTCCTGGTCTCGGCCACGTACAGGTCCTAGTCTCAGCACCGTATGGGTCCTGGTCTCAGTACAGGTCCTGGTCTCAGCGACGTACGGACCCTGGTCCAAGCGCCATATGAGTCCAGGTCTCATTGCCGTACGGGTCCTGGTTTCGGCCCCGTACAGGTCCTAGTCTCATTGCCGTATGGGTCCTGGTCTCAGCGCCATACGGGTCCTGGTCTCGGCGCCGGTCCTCTTGGGTCCCTAACTTTCAGCTGCAGTGAAACTTTAACTGCTGAACATCTGCAGCCTGTAATTATGGTTTGGACGGACCGAGTGTGTGTGTGTGTGTGTGTGTGTGTGTGTGTGTGTGTTTGAGTGTGTTTAAGTGTTTAACAGGAAAGCATTAGCCAGCTTCTTCCTCTCCGACTTCCTGTGATGTGATTGGTCGTTTCCCCGGCGGTGAGGAATGTGGCAGCTCGCCACCGTTGCCCTCAGAGAGGGGGAGGGGGGGGGGGGGGGGGGGGGGGGGGGGTGACGGATGTTTCTGTTGT